>NC_058083.1:65082288-65415893 GCF_014858855.1 Bufo gargarizans | reverse complement strand
CACCCCTTATATACCCACCGAGGGATATGTGTGCAGACAGCATATCACACCCCTTATATACCCACCGAGGGATATGTGTGCAGACAGCATATCACACCCCTTATATACCCACCGAGGGATATGTGTGCAGACAGCATATCACACCCCTTATATACTCACCGAGGGATATGTGTGCAGACAGCCTATCACACCCCTTATATACCCACCGAGGGATATGTGTGCAGACAGCCTATCACACACCTTATATACCCACCGAGGGATATGTGTGCAGACAGCCTATTACACCCCTTATATACACACCGAGGAATATGTGTGCAGACAGCTTATCACACCCCTTATATACTCACAGAGGGATATGTGTGCAGACAGCTTATCACACCTTATATACACAGCGAGGAATATGTGTGCAGACAGCATATCACACCCCTTATATACTCACTGAGGGATATGTGTGCAGACAGCTTATCACACCTTATATACCCACCGAGGGATATGTGTGCAGACAGCCTATCACACCCCTTATATACCCACCGAGGGATATGTGTGCAGACAGCCTATCACACCTTATATACCCACTGAGGGATATGTGTGCAGACAGCCTATCACACCCCTTATATACCGACTGAGGGATATGTGTGCAGACAGCCTATCACACCTTATATACCCACGAGGGATATGTGTGCAGAAAGCCTATTACACCTTATATACCCACCGAGTGATATGTGTGCAGACAGCCTATCACACACCTTATATACCCACCGAGGAATATGTGTGCAGACAGCTTATCACACCTTATATACACACCGAGGGATATGTGTGCAGACAGCCTATTACATACCTTATATACCCACCGAGGGATATGTGTGTAGACAGCCTATCACACCTTATATACCCACTGAGGGATATGTGTGCGGACAGCCTATCACACCTTATATACCCACCGAGGGATATGTGTGCAGACAGCCTGTCTCACCCCTTATATACCCACCGAGGGATCTGTGTGCAGACAGCCTATCACACATCTTATATATCCACCGAAGGATATGTGTGCAGACATTTTGCAAGAACTACATCAAAACATCCTGACGTTTCCTCTGGCGCTTTACTTCACATAACAGTTCCTGGACGACAGGCTGGGGATGACCAGCGGGGCCAATGGCCTCAGTGTACTGTCACGGATCAGCGGGTGTGAACCCACTGTGCCACTGACTGGCTGGAGGGGCGTGTTGAAGCAACTACCTGGTTTACACTAGAGCCTCAGATGGTGAGGATAGACTTGAGCCGTTAGGGTAGTTGCCAATGGCTACTCCAAAGCAATCCCAGAGTCAGTGGCAGCTGGTCCAGGCGGACCAGGAGGTACCTAAGTAGGTACCGGAAGTACAAGCATAGTCAGGCGGCCAGAGACGTTAACAGGAGCAATGGTGCAGGACCAAAGTATAAAGCAGAGACTTGGTAGACAGGCAATAGGTCAGGGCTCATGCTGTGTCCAGGGCTGAGTGGAAGCTGTGGAGCGGAATCCTCAGAAGCAATAACACCTATAGAAACAGAGCCCAGGACCGCAGCGGTGAAATGGGAAGCATCGGCCACAGGTCACTGCTGAGCGCGGCGCCCGGGACCGCAGCGATAAGCGGGGGAACAGCGGAGTACAGCAACAGAATAATGGGACTCGGCCGTGTTGAGGCCCAATCATTAGCAGTGTATAGTTTACCAGGTGATTTGATGATCTCAACACCTAAGTCAGAGACTAAATTAGGGTTGGGCGATATACCGGTATCACGATATACCGCGGTATTAAAAAAACGGCTATTGCCTTTTCCTAAATACCGCGTTATTTTGTGACGTCATAGAAGCGGTCATGTGCGCTTACCGCTTCTAAATCTGCGTCCGTGGCCGCCCGCCCCAGCATGAACCGATACGGGACATTTGCAGAGTACTTGTACTCGTGCAAATGTCCCCGATATCTGCTGGCCGCTTGCGGCGGCGCTCTTAGCAGTTCGGCCGGCGTGGGGGAGGGAAGGAATTCTGTGACTCGCATTCCCGGCACCCGACCTCTGAGAGGACGCTGTGATCCGCGCAATTAACCCCTCAGGTGATCACAGCGTCCTCTCAGAGGTCGGGTGCCGGGAATGTTCTTAAGTCCCTGCATTGGTGGCAGTGGGCAGTGCGCCCCCCCTCCCTCCCTCCCCAGTATTAATCATTGGAGGCCACATGGTCGTCCCCCCATCATTGGTGGCAGTGGCCCCTCCGTCGCCAGTATTAATCATTGGAGGCCACAGGGTCGTCGTCCCATCATTGGTGGCAGTGGGCAGTTCCGATTGGAGTCGCAGCAGTGTAATGCTGGGGCTCCGATCGGTTATCATGGCAGCCAGGAAGCTACTGAAGCCCTGGCTGCCATGGTATGTTAGTGAGCAGCATTATACTCACGTGCGCTGTGGCCGCCGGGCGCTCCTTCTTCTGTCTGTGTGGCGCATTGCTAATGCTTATAGCATTAGCAATGCGCCGCACAGACCTATGAGAAGAAGGAGCGCCCGGCGGCCACGGCGCATGCGAGTATAATGCTGCTCACTAACATACCATGGCAGCCAGGGCTTCAGTAGCTTCCTGGCTGCCATGGTAACCGATCGGAGCCCCAGCATTACACTGCTGCGACTCCAATCGGAACTGCCCACTGCCAACAATGATGGGGGGACGACCCTGTGGCCTCCAATGATTAATACTGGGGAGGGAGGGGCCACTGCCACCAATGATGGGGGAAGACCCTGTGGCCTCCAATGATTAATACTGGGGAGGGTGGGGGGGCCCCACTGCCACCAATGATGGGAGGGGGAGGGGGAGCCTGTGGCCACTTCCACCAATGATTAATACTGGGGGGGGGGGGGGGGTTGAGTTACCAGAGGGGGCTGATAAGAGGGAGAGGCTGGGAGGCACATGAGGGGCTGATCAGAGGCTGGGGGGTAGGCTGATCAGAGGCTGGGGGGGCTGATCAGAGGCTGGGGGCTGTTTTTTGGACTTTTGGTTGGTCAGTGGTCACAAAATAAATGCGTTATTTATTTAATTGTTATAATTGGTATCGGTGAGTACTTAAATAAGAGTATTGGTACTCGGTCTAAAAAAAAATGGTATCGGGACATCCCTACTATTAACCACTTGTTCTGGTATAGAATTAACCCTGTAATGTTTTTGTTGTTACTAGAAGTCAATTGACTAGTTACAGATACCCAAAATGGTGAAAAATGACATATATATACAATTTTAACGTCTCCTTGTGGCTGCACCCATACAGTATAATGCCTCCTTGTGGCTGCCCCATACAGTATAATGTCTCCTTGTGGCTGCCCCATACAGTATAATGTCTCCTTGTGGCTGCCCCCATACAGTATAACGCCTCCTTGTGGCTGCCCCCATACAGTATAACATCTGGTTGTGGCTGTCCCATACAGTATAATGCCTCCTTGTGGCTGCCCCATACAGTATAACGTCTCCTTGTGGCTGCCCCCATACAGTATAACATCTGGTTGCGGCTGTCCCATACAGTATAACGCCTCCTTGTGGCTGTCCCCATACAGTATGACGTCTCCTTGTGGCTGCCCCCCATACAGTATAACGTCTCCTTGTGGCTGCCCCCATACAGTATAACGTCTCCTTGTGGCTGCCCCCATACAGTATAACGTCTCCTTGTAGCTGCCCCCATACAGTATAACGTCTCCTTGTGGCTGCCCCCATACAGTATAACGTCTCCTTGTGGCTGCCCCCATACAGTATAACGTCTCCTTGTGGCTGCCCCCATACAGTATAATGTCTCCTTGTGGCTGCCCCAGTACCCCATACAGTATAACGTCTCCTTGTGGCTGCCCCCATACAGTATAACGTCTCCTTGTGGCTGCCCCATACAGTATAACGTCTCCTTGTGGCTGCCCCATACAGTATAACGTCTCCTTGTGGCTGCCCCATACAGTATAACGTCTCCTTGTGGCTGCCCCATACAGTATAACGCCTCCTTGTGGCTGCCCCATACAGTATAACGTCTCCTTGTGGCTGCCCCCATACGGTATAACGTCTCCTTGTGGCTGCCCCCATACGGTATAACGTCTCCTTGTGGCTGCCCCCATACGGTATAACGCCTCCTTGTGGCTGCCCCCATACGGTATAACGTCTCCTTGTGGCTGCCCCCATACGGTATAACGTCTCCTTGTGGCTGCCCCCATACTGTATAACGTCTCCTTGTGGCTGCCCCCATACAGTACAACGTCTCCTTGTGCCTGCCCCCATACAGTATAACGTCTCCTTGTGCCTGCCCCCATACAGTATAACGTCTCCTTGTGCCTGCCCCCATACAGTGTAACGTCTCCTTGTGGCTGCCCCCATACGGTATAACGCCTCCTTGTGGCTGCCCCCATACAGTATAACGCCTCCTTGTGGCTGCCCCCATACAGTATAACGTCTCCTTGTGGCTGCCCCCATACAGTGTAACGTCTCCTTGTGGCTGCCCCCATACGGTATAACGCCTCCTTGTGGCTGCCCCCATACGGTATAACGCCTCCTTGTGGCTGCCCCCATACAGTGTAACGTCTCCTTGTGGCTGCCCCATACAGTATAACGTCTCCTTGTGGCTTCCCCCATACAGTATAACATCTCCTTGTGGCTGCCCCATACAGTATAACGTCTCCTTGTGGCTGCCCCCATACAGTATAATGTCTCCTTGTGGCTGCCCCATACAGTATAGCGTCTCCTTGTGGCTGCCCCCATACAGTATAACGTCTCCTTGTGGCTGCCCCCATACAGTATAACGTCTCCTTGTGGCTGCCCCCATACAGTATAATGTCTCCTTGTGGCTGCCCCATACAGTATAGCGTCTCCTTGTGGCTGCCCCCATACAGTATAACGTCTCTTTGTGGCTGCCCCCATACAGTATAATGTCTCCTTGTGGCTGCCCCCATACAGTATAACGTCTCCTTGTGGCTGCCCCCATACAGTATAACGTCTCCTTGTGGCTGCCCCCATACAGTATAACATCTCCTTGTGGCTGCCCCATACAGTATAACGTCTCCTTGTGGCTGCCCCCATACAGTATAACATCTCCTTGTGGCTGCCCCATACAGTATAACGTCTCCTTGTGGCTTCCCCCATACAGTATAACATCTCCTTGTGGCTGCCCCCATACAGTATAACGTCTCCTTGTGGCTGCCCCCATACAGTATAACGTCTCCTTGTGGCTGCCCCATACAGTATAACGTCTCCTTGTGGCTGCCCCCATACAGTGTAACGTCTCCTTGTGGCTGCCCCATACAGTATAACGTCTCCTTGTGGCTGCCCCATACATTATAACGTCTCCTTGTGGCTGCCCCCATACAGTGTAACGTCTCCTTGTAGCTGCCCTATACAGTATAACATCTCCTTGTGGCTGCCCCATACAGTATAACGTCTCCTTGTGGCTGCCCCATACAGTATAACGTCTCCTTGTGGCTGCCCCATACAGTATAACATCTCCTTGTGGCTGCCCCATACAGTATAACGTCTCCTTGTGGCTGCCCCCATACAGTATAACATCTCCTTGTGGCTGCCCCATACAGTATAACGTCTCCTTGTGGCTTCCCCCATACAGTATAACGTCTCCTTGTGGCTGCCCCCATACAGTATAACGTCTCCTTGTGGCTGCCCCCATACAGTATAACGTCTCCTTGTGGCTGCCCCATACAGTATAACGTCTCCTTGTGGCTGCCCCCATACAGTGTAACGTCTCCTTGTGGCTGCCCCCATACAGTATAACGTCTCCTTGTGGCTGCCCCATACATTATAACGTCTCCTTGTGGCTGCCCCCATACAGTGTAACGTCTCCTTGTGGCTGCCCTATACAGTATAACATCTCCTTGTGGCTGCCCTATACAGTATAACGTCTCCTTGTGGCTGCCCCATACAGTATAACGTCTCCTTGTGGCTGCCTCCATACAGTATAACGTCTCCTTGTGGCTGCCCCCATACAGTATAACGTCTCCTTGTGGCCCCCATACAGTGTAACGCCTCCTTGTGGCTGCCCCCATACAGTGTAACGTCTCCTTGTGGCTGCCCCCATACAGTATAATGTCTCCTTGTGGCTGCCTCCATACAGTATAACGTCTCCTTGTGGCTGCCCCCATACAGTATAACGTCTCCTTGTGGCTGCCCCCATACAGTATAACGTCTCCTTGTGGCCGCCCCCATACAGTATAGCGTCTCCTTGTGGCTGCCCCCATACAGTGTAACGTCTCCTTGTGGCTGCCCCCATACAGTATAACGTCTCCTTGTGGCTGCCCCATACAGTATAATGTCTCCTTGTGGCTGCCTCCATACAGTATAACGTCTCCTTGTGGCTGCCCCATACAGTATAACGTCTCCTTGTGGCTGCCTCCATACAGTATAACGTCTCCTTGTGGCTGCCCCCATACAGTATAACGTCTCCTTGTGGCCCCCATACAGTGTAACGCCTCCTTGTGGCTGCCCCCATACAGTGTAACATCCCCTTGTGGCCCCAAGTGTTTTTTTTCTTCTAAATGGGCATTTATCGCATATATATCATTATTGCGATAAATTTCTTAATATCGTTATCGTGGGAATATTTTTGATATCGTCCAACCCTAGACTGAATGTCCCTGCAATGGAAAGCAGGCGGTCATCTCTGTGTTACTCCACTCATCAGAAGTAAAGCTTCAGATTTGACTAAATTGAACGTATCACCTGAAAGTTGTCCTATTTCTAGAAGATCCTGCAAAATCGGGGGCAGGGTCACTACCAGATTTCCTGTAATTAAGAAAACATTGTCAGCGATGCCTGGGGGCAATCTGAGAGCGGGGGCTGTCCGGCCTGGTGTCCTTATAGGGGGCATGACGGCCATTCACTGCGAGTGTGGTCCAGCATCAAATAAAATGATGAAATGTAGGCTAGGTTCCAGGGCGGCATTCAGACAGGACCTGGAAAGTTTATTGAGTGTCTTCTCGGCATGGAGGCTCCACAGCGGTGGGGAACGCTCCCTCTGCCCTGATGTTTATAATGAACAGTCTATTCCTGGTAAACCCCCTCTGGAGATCGGGGGCGGCCTGCAGTCTACTAGACAGGACGAGCGTTGAGCGCGAATATTCGAATTGCAAATTTTTTTCTCGAATATCGTAACTTCGAGATTTCGCGAATATTTAGAATATAGTTCTATATATTCGCGAAATCGAATATTCGTTTTATTTTTTTATTGTTATATTTTTTTCTTTCCCACTTCCCAAAAGTTGTTCTTACCTGTCCTTTGGATTCCTGGCTGCTCCAGTCAGTGCCCGTTGCCGCTTCTGCCGACTTCCGTGCTCATGGAGCGTCCCCATCACCATGGGAACGTCTCCATATACTAGAATGTACTGTCGGATTTGAGAATTACGTTGAAATCGCAATTCGATTAATTCAAGTTATAATAATCGAATTGCGATTTCAATTTTTTACACATATTCGTAATATTCTAAAAGACGAAGTTAGAGCAATATTAGGAATATTCGTAAAATACACATATTAGCCTAGCCATGGTCAATTAGTCATAGGAACGTTGCCTTAGGGTCCATTCACACGTCTGTTTTGGTGTTCCGCATCCGTTCCGATTAAAAACGGAACGTTATGCGGATCCATTCATTTTCAATGGAATCCGCAAATAATCGGACAGCACTCATGGTGCTCTCCGATTCCGTGATTCCGTTCCGTTCCGTGGGTTCCGTTTATTCGGATCCAGGAAAAAAATATACCCTGTCCTACTATTTGTCCGATTTTGCGTCCTGTCATGCCATTCTAGTCAATGGATCCGTCAAAAATGCAGAAGACATGCTAAAAGCATCCTCATGTCATCCAGATTTTCAGATCCGCAAAAAACAGGAACGTTTATCTGGAAAGGTAAAAATACTGACGTGTGAATGGACCCTTATACTATCAAAAGAAATAATCGCAATACGCGATTAATTAAATCGCATATTATTCGCGATAATTGGAACAATTACGAATATTCGATTTCGACGAATATAACACGAATATACAATCGAATATGGCACCTCCCGCTCATCACTAGACAGGACGAGATGGCTGCAGAGGACAATCCTTGTTACAGGCTTGGCTGATGGTTGTAGAATCCAGGAACAAGTCCACGTACCATTATGTCAGTATGTTGTATTATATAACTGGGTCAGGGCTGGAACCAGTTCAGGACTTAGAATCATCACATAGGGGGTCTTATTACAGGGGGGGGGGGGGGAGCGACCACAACCAGCACCTCTGCTGATCCCCACATCTTCATGGTCTTCAGGAAGTTTAGGAATGTTAAGAGATCCAAGGATCTGTGAAGGATCAGAGAGATGGGGTGCAGGGTGTCAGACCCCCCACTAGTAGATAGATGGGGTGCAGGGTGTCAGACCTCCCACTAGTGGATCGATGGGGTGCAGGGTGTCAGACCTCCCACTAGTGGATCGATGGGGTGCAGGGTGTCAGACCCCCCACTAGTAGATAGATGGGGTGCAGGGTGTCAGACCTCCCACTAGTGGATCGATGGGGTGCAGGGTGTCAGACCCCCACTAGTGGATCGATGGGGTGCAGGGTGTCAGACCTCCACTAGTGGATCGATGGGGTGCAGGGTGTCAGACCTCCACTAGTGGATAGATGGGGTGCAGGGTGTCAGACCCCCACTAGTGGATCGATGGGGTGCAGTGTGTCAGACCCCCACTAGTGGATCGATGGGGTGCAGGGTGTCAGACCCCCCACTAGTGGATCGATGGGGTACAGGGTGTCAGGCCCCCACTAGTGGATAGATAGGGTGCAGGGTGTCAGACCTCCCACTAGTGGATCGATGGGGTGCAGGGTGTCAGACCTCCCACTAGTGGATCGATGGGGTGCAGGGTGTCAGACCCCCACTAGTGGATCGATGGGGTGCAGGGTGTCAGACCCCCACTAGTGGATAGATGGGGTGCAGGGTGTCAGACCCCCCACTAGTGGATCGATGGGGTACAGGGTGTCAGACCCCACTAGTGGATCGATGGGGTGCAGGGTGTCAGACCCCCCACTAGTGGATAGATAGGGTGCAGGGTGTCAGACCCCCACTAGTGGATCGATGGGGTGCAGGGTGTCAGACCCCCCACTAGTGGATAGATGGGGTGCAGGGTGTCAGACCCCCACTAGTGGATCGATGGGGTGCAGGGTGTCAGACCCCCCACTAGTGGATAGATGGGGTGCAGGGTGTCAGACCCCCCACTAGTGGATAGATAGGGTGCAGGGTTTCATACCCCCACTAGTGGATCGATGGGGTGCAGGGTGTCAGACCCCCCACTAGTGGATAGATAGGGTGCAGGGTGTCAGACCTCCCACTAATGGATCGATGGGGTGCAGGGTGTCAGACCTCCCACTAGTGGATCGATGGGGTGCAGGGTGTCAGACCCCCACTAGTGGATCGATGGGGTGCAGTGTGTCAGACCCCCCACTAGTGGATAGATAGGGTGCAGGGTGTCAGACCTCCCACTAGTGGATCGATGGGGTGCAGGGTGTCAGACCTCCCACTAGTGGATCGATGGGGTGCAGGGTGTCAGACCCCCACTAGTGGATAGATAGGGTGCAGGGTGTCAGACCCCCACTAGTGGATCGATGGGGTGCAGGGTGTCAGACCCCCACTAGTGGATCGATAGGGTGCAGGGTGTCAGACCCCCCACTAGTGGATAGATAGGGTGCAGGGTGTCAGACCTCCCACTAGTGGATCGATGGGGTCCAGGGTGTCAGACCTCCCACTAGTGGATCGATGGGGTGCAGGGTGTCAGACCCCCACTAGTGGATCGATGGGGTGCAGTGTGTCAGACCCCCACTAGTGGATCGATGGGGTGCAGGGTGTCAGACCCCCCACTAGTGGATCGATGGGGTACAGGGTGTCAGGCCCCCACTAGTGGATAGATAGGGTGCAGGGTGTCAGACCTCCCACTAGTGGATCGATGGGGTGCAGGGTGTCAGACCTCCCACTAGTGGATCGATGGGGTGCAGGGTGTCAGACCCCCACTAGTGGATCGATGGGGTGCAGGGTGTCAGACCCCCACTAGTGGATAGATGGGGTGCAGGGTGTCAGACCCCCCACTAGTGGATCGATGGGGTACAGGGTGTCAGACCCCACTAGTGGATCGATGGGGTGCAGGGTGTCAGACCCCCCACTAGTGGATAGATAGGGTGCAGGGTGTCAGACCCCCACTAGTGGATCGATGGGGTGCAGGGTGTCAGACCCCCACTAGTGGATAGATGGGGTGCAGGGTGTCAGACCCCCACTAGTGGATCGATGGGGTGCAGGGTGTCAGACCCCCCACTAGTGGATCGATGGGGTGCAGGGTGTCAGACCCCCCACTAGTGGATAGATAGGGTGCAGGGTGTCAGACCCCCACTAGTGGATCGATGGGGTGCAGGGTGTCAGACCCCCACTAGTGGATAGATAGGGTGCAGGGTGTCAGACCTCCCACTAGTGGATCGATGGGGTGCAGGGTGTCAGACCTCCCACTAGTGGATCGATGGGGTGCAGGGTGTCAGACCCCCACTAGTGGATCGATGGGGTGCAGTGTGTCAGACCCCCCACTAGTGGATCGATGGGGTGCAGGGTGTCAGACCCCCCACTAGTGGATAGATGGGGTGCAGGGTGTCAGACCCCCACTGATCTGACATTTACAATCCCTCCTGAGGACACAGACCCTGAACAACCCCTTTAGGGGCTCAGGAGAGCGATCTGCGGGAACGTCTATGTTACTATGTCTCCGGGATCCGCCTCCACCGCTGAGCTCCGCCCCCTGTACTGATCACATGACAGCGACATCATCCCAGGCCTTCTCTACAACTGCTGAGCTCCGCCCCTCCTGATCACATGACGGTGACGTCATCCCAGGTCCTTCTCTCCACTGCTGAGCTCCACCCCCTGCACTGATCACATGACAGTGACATCATCCCAGGTCCTTCTCTCCACTGCTGAGCTCCGCCCCTCCTGATCACATGACGGTGACGTCATCCCAGGTCCTTCAGCTCTTGCAGTGCAGCAGATACAGAGCAGGTCCTGGTCGGTAGTCACTGCTGTGGTGTCTGGAGCCTCTTCTTCTCTCTGGTATCAGCCATTTCTCCAGAATCCCCCTTTATCCCCGGTGCTGGGGGCTCTGAGAAGCGGGGGCTCTCCAGGAGCAGTAAGTGCGGTTCTGGATCTCACTAATGCTCTTGTCCCTGGAGGATTTCCAGCCTCTCCTCTCCTCATAAAGGCGCCTGCAGTACTAGAAGCCTCCAGCTCCTCCAGTTCTCTCCTCTTCTCCTGAATGACCACCAAGGATGGACAGGAAGGAGATCAGCAGAAGAATATTAGACCTCACCTTGGAGATCATCTCCCTGCTGAGCGGAGAGGTAAACTTTTCTAGATTTCTCTCCTCTTTATTGTATTCTGTAACAAGTCAGACATCGGGAAGGAGAATCCATCATAGGAAGTGATAGGAAGAGTCCAGGGTCCTGGAGAACGGCCTCCAGACCTTCCAAGTGATGGAGAACCTGAAGATCAGCCACCAGTATGGTCAGTGATGTATCATGGAGACGAATAGTCATGTTGTAGGAGCCATGAGAAGGTAAGTAGGCACGTTGTACCCAGGAGGAGAGGAAGCAGAGGAGGAGATGGCCGGAGTGTGGCCTGGAGGGAGGATTTCTACCACTAGTCTGACATCTAGATGATACTGGACTATAACAAGGAGGCCTCCACTACGTCTAGAGGAAAGAAGGTTTCTCCACCAACATAGAAGAGGAGTCTTTACTGTAAGAGCAGTGAGACTATAGAGCTCTCTGCCAGAGGAAGGAGTCATGGGGGATTCTCTAGAAGAGTCCAGAAGGGGCCTGGAGGTCTGGAGGGTAATAATATTCCAGCTTCTAGTGACTAGATTACTAGAGATGGGGCCATGATCAAGGGAGGGATTCTGAGTGTAGATCTCGAGTCAGGAAGGAATTTCTTTCCCTAAGTGTCTCTCTCCATCCACAGGATTACACCATAGTGAAGAAGACATCGGGGGATTGTGTGACTCCCATCATCCATGAGTCAGGAGGGTGGAGCAGGACCCCCATCACAGAGCCTCCTCCCCTGATACATGAGCAGAAGATCCTAGAACTCACCCACAAGATGATGGAGCTGCTGACTGGAGAGGTGACACTGCTGGGAATGCTGGGAAATTCTCCAGTAACAGCACTGGAGGGGTCTGGGTGATGACGGTGTCATTGTGTTGTCAGGTTCCTGTAAGGTGTCAGGATGTTGCGGTCTATTTCTCCATGGAGGAGTGGGAGTATGTAGAAGGACACCAGGATCTGTACAAGGAGGCTATAATGGAGGCTCCCCGACCTCTGACATCACCAGCTAAGAAGAGACGAGGTGAGAAGAGGCCGTGTTAGAGCCTCAGTCCGGTCATGTGCAGTGTGTACACGCGTGTAATGACATGTAATGTAGGAGCTCCACATGTTATTCTCCGGTCACATCAGGTTAGAGCCTACATTTCCCATATACATCACACTTCTCCATAGGCTCCATCCTCCTGACAGATATAGTGTCCTCTTGGCCTCCATCGGCCAGTACAGTAGATGACACTATTCTATACAGAGGATCCTGCAGGAAAACCTGCGCCGTGCCGTATACATGGGGCTTATGGGTGACGTCTGCCCCTGTGTGACTATATAGAATGATAGGACTGTACAGGGGAGACGTTACCTCCTTCTATCAGAGATCTACATTAGGAAACCCTCCTGATATCTACCTCTGATGGAAGGCTCAGACGTGGTCTGAACACATCCTTATTCCAGTAGTTCTCCTCCCTTCATGTCTGGGATCCACTAGTCACTCCACAAGCAGAGAAGACACAATGTGCTGTGTGTGACTGGAGGAGAAGGTGGGAACACCGGGCTCTTCTCTCTCCTCCTCCAGTCTGTGGTCCTGTCGGAGTGGACATGTGTCTTTTAGCAGTAGTTGTACGGCCCGGATTGTTGTAGCTGCGGAGGCTCCACAATATGTGCAGGCAGCCTATCACATACCTTACATACCCACCAAGCCAGCTTACCACACATGATTCCTTCATGAGCTACACGCTGCCGATGCTGAAAGTAGGAAATGTCATAATAACGAGACTGTGTGTTCCTGATTTGCACTATTTGCAGTAGATGTAGAGCTCCCTCCTGACTCTTCATGTATCAGACTATTACAGACAGCCTTATCTGCAGCTGATACACAAGACCCACCTCTCGATATGGAGGCTGAGGACATCCCCGCTCCTGCAGGTGTAATACAGGCTTTACCTTGCTAGATAGAATCAATTTACTTAGATTGAAGTTTCTGTCCACATTTCTGTATCTTTTCCATAATTCCTGTGTGGATCCCATAGAAGTTCTCTCATAGTCCCTGTAAGCAGATGCTGGAAATACTATGGGTGGGATCTGTTGTTAGACTCGGGGTGGAGACCCTCTGCTTACCAGTTGATTGGGGGGACTGGCCCTACCAAGCTTCTGTCGCCATTACCTGGCTAACCGATTATTAATGGTCACTGGTGGTTACTGCCTCAGACTGTAATCCTGCCTTGTGTTTGGTATGTAGAGGGTTGGATTCTGATAGAGTTTTGAGGGATCTACTCTTGCGAGGGCTTGGTCCTGTCCATCTCAACCTCCCCGAGCCTATGTTGGTTATGCTTAAAATATGGTATTATTATAAAATTGTCCCCTAAAGAAGAAGCCAAATGGTCACTGAACACTCCTCTGTGGCTAAATCTTCGGCTCCTACATTTTGGGAGATTCCCTGGTTCAGAGGTGTCTCTCACCCATTGTTGATGGGAACTCATTGTAATCTTTTTAATATCTGCAGTCTAATTTCAATGAACTTTATAATGACTCTCAGCTGAATCTTGCTTTGAGGGAGACTTTCACTAGATCTCCTACTTCATGAAGGAACGGCTCAGTCTGTGGATCTGATGAAGCCACTTTCTGCCTCCTATAGGCAGCGGCTAGACATCTTACTGCATTGAGGGAGAAGACGCTTAAAAGATGGCAGAGACATATAGAGGGAGAGATCTCTGGTCTAGTTGAAGATGACTGTAAGAATCTCCTGTGCAGCACAGGTTCTCCTTTCATTAGTGCAGGTCCCATTTATACATAAAATGTATTATTTGTGTTGAGTTGGCCGCCCCTCGTTGGATGGCTGATGGTACGATATCATAAATGTTTTGGGACTGTCTTGAAGATGAGGAGTCTCACTTGGGTGCACCCTAAGATTTGTCTGTATGGGATGGTGGATGGCCCTACAAACTTTGTGTACATTCCTATTGTATTATGCCACTTATTCTGAGTTATTGGGCTCTTAGATCTTCTCTGGAGAACCCCAACCTTCTTCTCCCTACTTTTGATTTTTTTCCTTTTCTCCTCTCCGTTTGCTCCGTTACCAGTATTTCTCTGTATGGCACCGTCTGTGACTTTGCTGTGCATGTTTTATGGTCCTATTGCTCTCTCTGGAATAAATGTTCCTTTATAAAATATAGATTTAATATAGAAATATTTTGATCCCAGAGATGAGTGAATTGACGACAATGCTCCGAATCGGAGTCCGTGTTCTTGCTCTGCTAATCAGAGCAGCGGCGCAGGCATGAAATTGTCAGGGCTGGGCTAAATGTCTGGTCCTGGCAATGTGGCGGCAGGTGGACGCTTCTTCACCTGTGAGGACAGCCCCTGACCGGTGAAGAAGCCCTGCTGATGAGACGTATCGATTCATTTGTCTGTAATTTATTCCAATTTGTGTGAATCATTGTGGAGTCGCCAACTTCTCTCTCCACAATTGACCGAATGGTATCGGCCTGATTTGTACGCTCGACCTCGCCTAAACAACAGAAAAACCATGGCGGAACTGCACGTTTTTATCACCCCATACAGAACTGTATTCCCCTTTTCCAATACAAGCTATGGTAAATGAAATGGTGCCCCCCAAAATACCAAAAAAATAATCCCTCATATGGGCGGAAATGTAAAAAACGTTACGACTCTTGCATTGCAGAGGGGTAAATAATTACATTTGGCACGGTCTTCAAAGTGTAAATTTTTTGAAAGTGTTAGAAATACCCTTAAAATATACTTCAGGATCCACTTTGGTGGTAAAATGGTAAATGAGGTTTGGGCCTCTGTAAGCAGTGTTCACTGCAGCGCATAGAGAATCCGTCACCACAGCCATGTATGCGGCGTGCGGACACGGACTTGTATCATACGCGCTGCAGTGATGGGCGCACATCTCCCTGCTCCCGCCTTTTGCTGAAATCTCTGCCATCGAGTATCAGTGCAGGATGCGCGGCAACGTTCTGTGCAGTGAAGACAGGAGCAGCGATGTGCTGTGCAGAGCTCCTGCCTGTCCTCGCTACGCTCCACTGGAACCTCTGCATAGAACGTCGCACAGTATCCTGCTCTGATATTCTGTGGCGGTGCAGGGACATGTGCTCCCGTCAGGACAGTGCTCACTGCAGCACATATAAGACAAATCAATATCCGTACACTGCATACATTTTAGACCGTGTATCACTTTTTGATCACTTTTATTATTTTTTTATTATTTTTTTGGTAGGTGGAGCGACAAAAAACTGCAAATCAGCCATTTTTTATTTTTTCCAGTTATGGCCTTAATCTTACGGGATAAATACATTTTATATTTTAATAGTTCACAAGTTTTGGGTTTATTATTTAGTAGTTTTAATTGTTTATTTTCATAATGAGAAAAGGGGCTGATTTTGAAATTTTTAATTTTTACTTTTAAATTTTTTGGAACCTCCCCCAGGGGATTGAATATGCGATCTTCAGATAGATTCTGCCTTACATTGCGATGAATTATAATTACAATGTATTGCAGATTAGCTATGTTCTTATAGAGCACGGCCATCTTCAGGACTCCCAGGCTATTGCAGACAATGAAAGGCTTCCCTGATCTCAGCACTGTTGAAGCCATTCGTGCCCAGGGAGCGCAACGTTCCTGGAGAAAGCTGCCTCAGTTAGTGTGGTCACGATTAACTATGGCATCTTAGGGATTAAATGCCTGTGATCGGCGTTATTGCTGATCGCAGACATTGGCCTTGTATGTCTGCTGTGTGAAACAGCAGAAACCAGGTGGCTATGGGCTTGCTTTGTTCCAGAGTGGATTCCATCTTGACAGAGACGAAATATGCTGTACATGTACGGCAGATGTCATCAAGTGGTTAATGTGCTGCAAAAAGGATGAACTAGCCTTTTACACGGACTGATTATTGGGGATAAGTGCTTCTACCAATATTTATTCGCTATTATTGGCCCGACAATTGTACAGTGTAAATGTGGCTTTAGGATGACGTAGTGAAACACTTACTGGAACCAGTGGCGGCCTCTGTGTGTGTCTCTGTCTCTCTCTCTCTCTGTAGCTGCTCCATTCATGTACTGCAACTACAGTATAACCCATCTTTATCTCTGCCTCACTGCTCTTAGAACAGGGCAACAGGACAATTACTTGGTTATTTAAGGGGTTCTCTGGTTTCATAATTCATTTTTTATTTATCTGCACAAAAAAAACTCAAATGCTGCATATTTTTGACCCATATACCTGTTTTTCATGAGCACTTTCATTCCCCATTTTTCAGTTTCACTGCTTCCTGGCAGGATGTTTACATGCAGAACTTCCTGTTTTCATCAGCTTTCTGCAGGGTTTTCTAACCAAACCCATCATGCTTTGCTCTGTCGTGTTTCTCAGGGCTTGGTCCCCCTACCACACTCTTCTCTCAGTAGTAGTCACTCTTCCTAAACCTGTCCTCTCAATGTCAGTTAGGCAGGGCAAGCGCAGTGTCTGGATGATAAACCTGGGGCCGGACTAGATAGTTTTGTTATATACCAAATATTTATTTTGGCTTATTTTGAGACAGATTTGTATGCTAGAATTGTTGTGCAGTTTTGGTGCTAGATGGCACATCTTAGGCCACGTCCTTTGTCGATATTTGGCAAATTTTCACACAGTTGGCAAAATTATCTAGGAGCACTGACTGACGTGTTTCCAACTTAAAGGGAAGGTAATAGATTTATCTACTTTATGGTTTAAAAAATATATCTATTTTTTTTTTTTATCCTAACAGAAAATTCCAATAAGGACTCTGAGGAAAACTTCATGTTATCAGTAGATTATAAAGTAGAAGATGAAACTATCAGGGCGCGCTCTTCACGAGAAAACCTCATAAATGTATCACTAGATTATAAAGTAGAAGATGAAGATATCGGGCAGCGCTCTTCAGGAGAAAACCTCATTGCCTATAATGTCCATCCAGGACTTCACAGTGCAGATCTATCATATGATCTGCTCGAACACGAGGAACCTTCTGCTGACCAATCACAGATTGCAACCACAAGTACTGGCCAGAAAGAGGCTAAAAGATATCAGTGTGGGGAATGTGGAAAACAGTTTACACAACGCTCAGGTCTTTATACCCACAGAAGAATTCACACAGGAGAGAAGCCATATTCATGTTCAATATGTGGAAAATGTTTTGCATATAAATCGCTAGTTGTGAAGCATGAGAGAATACACACAGGAGAGAAGCCCTATTCATGCCCAGAATGTGGGAAATGTTTTACGACTAAATCAGATCTTGTTAAACATCACAGGCGTCACACAGGAGAGAAGCCATATTCATGCAGAGAGTGTGATAAATGTTTTATTACTAAAGACATCCTCAAGGTTCATCAGAGAAGTCACACAGGAGAGAAACCATTTAAATGTTCGCTATGTGGGAAATGTTTTGCAGATAAATCCGGTCTTTCCAAACATCAGCTATATCACACAGGAGAGAAACCATTTTCATGTTCAGAATGTGGGAAGGGTTTTACAAGTAAATCAGATCTTGTTAAACATGAGAGAATTCACACAGGAGTGAAGCCATATGTATGTATGGAATGTAGTAAAGGTTTTACATGTAAATCAGATCTTATTAAGCATGAAAGAACTCACACAGGAGAGAAGCCGTATTCATGTTTTAAGTGCGGGAAAAGTTTCAAAACTATATCAGATCTTGGTAAACATGAGAGGACTCACAAAGCATAGCCGTATTTATCTTCAGAATGTGGAAAATGGTTTATTACTAAAGACAAACTCAAACAACATTAACACAGGAGAAAAAGTTACATGTACAGTGTAAAATCTTTACCTTCTAAAGCCACCCTCAAGGTTCACTAGAGAAATCAAACAGGAGAGAAGCCGTATTCATGTGCAGAATGTGGAAAATGTTATATATAAATCACAGCTTGCTAAGCATGAGAGAAGTCACACAGGAGAGAAGCCGTAATCATGTTCAGAATGTGAGAAATGTTTTATTTATAAAGACAACCTGAAGGTTTATCAAAGAAGTCACACAGGAGAGAACCCATAGTCATGTTTACTGTTGATATATTACTTCTATTTATATATTTATCTGTAGAACATTTTCTTGTTACACATTAGTGAATTCACCCTGGGGCAAAACAATTTGAGATTTTTTTTATGTGGAAAATGCTTTATAAGAAAGTCACATTTTAAAACTACTCAGAGTTCACAAAAAAAAAAACATACTATTGTTTGGAAGAAGAGAAAGGTTGGCAGAATTTTTTATTTTTTTTAGCCGCTCAGGTTATTCACAGATATTAAATGGACAGTGTTTTGGATGGAATTAGCCTGGATCTGCCAAATACCCAAATGATATTTCCCTGAAGTCAACAGTGATCGGGATCTGTGGAGGAAAAGAATTGTGGATATGAGGAAGAGAAGAAGAGTTGCCTGTCAGAGCAGTGAAGATGAAGCCCCCATGAACCTTGCTTCTTCTTACTATATTCATACTTCCACCCACACTGCAGGGAATCCAGATGACACCGTAAAGGAGGAAGGACCTCCCATGTGGACATATCGATATTTGATCTTAATTCATACAGTATATAAAGATAAAGGTGATGGAAGTGAGGAAAAACAAGACTCGATTGGAATTCATACTAATCTGTTAAACCAAGGAAAAAATCTGACATTTTCTTCTATGACTTGAAAACCTCTTTGGCAAAAAACTCCAGCAGGCATTTATTATAGGGTCTCATCCACACTTGTGTACTCTGGTCAGTATCTTCTATCAGGATTTGTCAGATAAAACTAGGAGCACCTCTAGAACATGGAAGACGTGTAAATCCTTCCATTCTGCTTTTCTTCATTATGTTCTGATTCCAGGATTCTCTTACAGTTTCTGATACAGGATTCTGACCGAGCTGCTCAAGTGTGAATGAGGCCCCACCGTCTGCTGGTCTCTTATATGGGAGGTTTTATACAAAGACCTGAGGGTAGAATCGGGTGCTCCATAAAGTGTAACTGTCATGAGAATTTTTTAAACATTTTAACATTTTTGTAATATACTTTATTAAGGAAATGTGTCTTTTTTTTAAACTTTTTAGATATTTATTGATTCCATACAAGTATTCATTTACAGAATACATACCGTATATCAATCAGAATCCACGCAGGGATCACGAGGAATTAAAATTTTACTTTTTCAGTACCACACCAAATAATAACCATCAGAATAAACATAATTTGAAAACCTAGGCTAACATAATGTGTATTAAGGTGTGTCGGCAAGACTACCCGATCAGAGGAGTTGGTTACATTCATCGAGGCAGAGACTATTCAAGATTTGGCGAATTTATCTCACAAATCCCATGTTTGTGCCAATTTGGCCTGTGAGTTTTTTCTTTTAAGTGAAGAGCTTCTCTAGGTCATAATTAAATTGAACATTGGAGATCAGTTCTCGTATCCTCGGTGGTGAATTGGACTTCCAGAACCTCGCAATCATTGCCCTAGCTGCTAAGATGACCCAACCACAGCCTGTCCGCAGAAGGCCCACAAAACACAGGGCCAGGGATGGGGAAACAGGAATGTTATATCCTGTGAAGAAGGAGGAAGACTGCCTTCCAGAAGGTGGAGACCGGGGGGCCGTCCCACCATGTTTGTATGTGCCGATGAGACCGAAATGTGTGTCTTTTTATCAGCAGATATCCGTATCACTCTTAACACATTGCCCTAATAAAGTATATTACAAATCTCTTTCCCTACAAGATATAAACAAATTAAGTGTTGTGGCCACAGAGCAGCCAAGGTCTAGTTTTACCTTCTGTGACCATCCGTCTGGTTTCTGTTATGCAGGCCATAGAGTTCTATTATGACGAAATGCAAAACGGAACGCCTCTTAAAGGCATTCTATTTTGCATTCAGTCAGAATTCCAGGGAAACGTAATCCATAATGGAATTGTAATAAAACCCGAGCTCGAACGCTGCCTGATAAGCTGTTGGGAATTTGCAGCGCTCACCAGAGTTCTGTTGAGCTCGGCGGCTCCCTAAAGCAGCTTATCGGTGGGTGTGCCGGGTGTCGGACCCCCGTCCATGTGATAATGATGACCTATCTTGAGAATAGCTCATGATTAAAATTTCCTGGATAAACCCTTTAAGGCTACATGCACATGATGCAGATTCTTGTGCAGAAAAATCATACAGAACCGGCAGTGTACGATATTAGACAAATCTCATGTACACGTTGCTTTTTCCTTCCGTGTGGAAATAGATTCTGAAATCCGCAGCATGTCAATTATGGTCACGTTTTTTTTTTGGGGATTTCACTCTCTCCAAAGGAAGGGTATAAACTGCAGCAAAATCTCATCAAATCCACAAAAAACGCAAGTAAAACATGCGATTTAGATGCAGAAACACAGAAATCCACATGTAAATTTATGGGATTTTCTGCATGTTCGCCCGCACCTGTGTGCAGGTGGCCTAACTATCGGTGAAACCACACTGATTTGTGGTAAAGCTTCATGTCATGTTCACAGGTTTGGCCGCACTTCAGCCGCGTCGTGCCTACACGACGTGAATCCAGAATAACAGAGACATTTCCTCCTGTGGAATAAAGTTCTGTGAATTGTTTTTTAATGAATAATTGTCAGGTGTTTTTTTTAGCTTTTATACTGTGAATGATGAAATATTATCTGTCCACATAATCTACATGGGCGTCCTTACATTTCTATATGACCGTAGTCGGAGGCTCAGACACTGCAGGCTCCATGGAGGCTCTGAAGGTCGAAGGAATGATTGGAAGGACTTGGATGTTCATGGCATATCCACAGGAGGTACCATAAATGGCTGATAGAGGTCCCACCTCTGGTTCCCATACCTATGTGGAGAGCGGGGGTCGTCTATCACGCAGATTATACTGATGTAAATGATTTTGAATGGTCTGACATGACACTTGGGTGCCTCTCACCAACCTTATCCAAACCTTATAAGGCCCGGGCCCCTCACACAGGTTGTACTTACCTTGCTCCCCAGCACCCGCATCTCTTCAGATGCCCACATGGCCACCGCTGCATCTCCCTGTTGTGCGGATCAGGGGGTACAGCCATTTACAGGCCATGACGGGGGCGAGCCTTCCTAGCATGTGGGGCAGCGGCCGTGCGGGCATCAGAAGCAGGGCCGGCGTCAGAACCCGGCAAACCCGGGCAAGTGCTGGGGCCCACTGTAAGTTAGGGGGCCCACTCGTCTCCGCGGCCAGCCCCTCTCTCACGTGATCTTCTGACTCCGAGTCCAGGCACTGCAGTTTCCATAGCAGCACACGCCGCCCGCACAGATCAATGCTCATCCTCTGAGTCTGACTGACTGTAAGCCCGCCCCCAGCCAGCAGCAGGACTGATAGCCAAGCCCAGAGCTGGAAACCTGGCGCCCAGAGAAAAGCAAACAAAGCTGAATGCTGCTGCTGGATTTCGTTTTAAATTTAGAATTCAGGTGAACTAGTAAGTCTAGTAAGTTACTAGTAGTAACAGACAGTCACAGACCAGTTCTTGTAGTATTTATGTTACATGAATGGGGGGCCTGCCGCCTGGGGCTATCTACAGTGAGTGTCACGACTCGCAGTCACTGTCTACACCAAAACACCTAAATAAAGGCTCAAAGGAGCCAATAATTGAATAAAGAACAATGACCATGTGTTGCTTTGCTCTTGCTCAGCATCAGCAGCACACATCATGCGTCTAAGGCCGAATGCACACGGCCGTGAGCGGTCTGTGGTATCCCGGCCTGGCATCCTGCTGAGAGCTGGATCGTACGGCGTCATTGGTTGCTATGACGCTGTGCGCTTCATGCCGCCGCTGCACTACAGTAATACACTTGTATGATCTATACCAGTGTATTACTGTAGTGCAGCGGCAGCATGAAGCGCACATTGTCATAGCAACCAATGAGGCCGTACGCTCCAGCTCTCAGCAGGATGCCAGGCCGGGATACCACAAACCGCTCACGGCAGTGTGCATTCGGCCTAAAACACAATATAAACTCCTATAAGAAAATACCAGAACCCATTAAATCATTTATACAGTTTATTGGCAAAAATTCATAAGAGGAAATTTTCCTCTTGTGAATTTTTGCCAATAAAGTGTGTTATTGATTATTATTTTCTTATAGGAGTTTATGTTTTAGGCCTCATGCACACGGCCGTTGTGTGCCCATGGCTGTATTGCTGCCCGCATACGGCAAGTCCGCAACGCAATACACGGGCACCGGCCCATGTGCACTCTGCATCACAGACGCGGACGCATTCACTTGAATGGGTCCGCAATCACGGAGATGCAGAACGAATGCATGAATCGGAACCCCACGAAAGCACTATGGAGTGCTTCCGTGGTGTTTCTGGCCGTGCCTCCGCACCCCAATAAAATAGAACTTATTCAATTTTGCGGGGGCGGACGGTTAACGGGCAGCAATACATCACTTCTGCGTTGCATGAAAATCACAGCATGTTCTATATTCAGTTTTGATTTACGCAGCCCTGGCCCCATAAAAGTGAATGGGGCTTCAGTAAAAAACGCATCGCATCCGGAAGCAACTGCAGATGGAATGCGTTTTTCACTGGTGGTTGCTAAGAGATGTTTTTTGTAAACCTTCCGTTTTTTATCATGTGCGTGAAAAACGTCTGAAAACACATTGCACCTGCATGGAAAAAACTGAACGCAATCGCAAACAATATTAACTGAACCTGCTTGCAAAATGGTGTGAGTTTTACTGAAAGCACCCTGAACGCATCTGGATCCAGTCCGTCACGCCCGTGTGAAAGAGGCCTAAGGCTCAGCATGTCCACTTCAGCCTTTGTCAGAGTAGTCTGCTGCAGCCTGCCCTGCGGTGCCCCAAATTAAAATATCATCATATTGATATTTATTGGGCTTTGGGGGCACAGGGGCAGGCAGCAGCATAGTGCTATCAGCAGTCATATTGATATTTATTGGGGGCACAGGGGCAGGCAGCAGCATAGTGCTATCAGCAGTCATATTGATATTTATTGGGGGCACAGGGGCAGGCAGCAGCATAGTGCTATCAGCAGTCATATTGATATGTATTGGGGGCACAGGGGTAGGCAGCAGCATAGTGCTATCAGCAGTCATATTGATATGTATTGGGGGCACAGGGGCAGGCAGCAGCATAGTGCTATCAGCATTCATATTGATATTTATTGGGGGCACAGGGGTAGGCAGCAGCATAGTGCTATCAGCAGTCATATTGATATTTATTGGGGGCACAGGGGCAGGCAGCAGCATAGTGCTATCAGCAGTCATATTGATATTATTGGGGGCACAGGGGCAGGCAGCAGCATAGTGCTATCAGCATTCATATTGATATTTATTGGGTCATATCACATCACATACAGTCATGTGAAAAAATTAGGACACCCTTTGAAAGCATGTGGTTTTTTGTAACATTTTTAATAAAAGGTTATTTCATCTCAGTTTCAACAATACAGAGAGATTAAAGTAATCCGACTAAACAAAGAAAACTGAAGAAAAGTCTTTTCAAGATCTTCTGTAAATGTCATTCTACAAAAATGCCTATTCTAACTGAGGAAAAAGATAGGACACCCTCACATGTATTCCCTCTTAAATTGGCTCAGATCTCACACAGGTATATCACACCAGGTGCACATAATTAGTAGATCGTTACTCTGCATGTTGAATGAGGCTTGCCCTATTTAAACCTCAGACATTTAGTTTGGTGTGCTCCTGACTGTTGAAGTGAGAGTGAGCACCATGGTGAGAGCAAAAGAGCTGTCAGAGGACTTCAGAAAAAAGATTGTAGCAGCCTATGAGTCTGGGAAGGGATTTAAAAAGATCTCAAAAGATTTTGAAATCAGCCATTCCACTGTCCGGAAGATAGTCTACAAGTGGAGGGCTTTCAAAACAACTGCCAACATGCCCAGGACTGGTCGCCCCAGCAAGTTCACCCCAAGAGCAGACCGCAAGATGCTAAAAGAGGTCTCCAAAAACCCTAAAGTGTCATCTCGAGAACTACAGCAGGCTCTGGCTACTGTTGATGTAGAAGTACATGCCTCTACAATCAGAAAGAGACTGTACAAGTTTAACTTGCATGGGAGGTGTGCAAGGAGGAAACCTTTGCTTTCCAAGAGAAACATCGAGGCCAGACTGACATTTGCCAGAGATAAAGTTGACAAAGACCAGGACTTCTGGAATAATGTTCTTTGGACAGATGAGTCCAAAATTGAATTATTTGGACACAACAGCAGAGGACATGTTTGGCGTAAACCAAACACAGCATTCCAAGAAAAGAACCTCATACCAACTGTGAAGCATGGAGGTGGAAGTGTCATGGTTTGGGGCTGCTTTGCTGCAGCAGGACCTGGTCAGCTCACCATCATAGAATCCACGATGAATTCTACTGTGTATCAGAAGGTGCTTGAAGAACATGTGAGACCATCAGTTAGAAAATTAAAGCTGAAGCGGAACTGGACCATGCAACATGACAATGACCCAAAACATACTAGTAAATCAACCAAAGATTGGCTGAAAAAGAAGAAATGGAGAGTCCTGGAATGGCCAAGTCAAAGTCCAGATTTGAATCCCATTGAGATGCTGTGGGGTGACTTGAAAAGGGCTGTACGTGCAAGAAACCCTTCAAACATCTCACAGCTGAAAAAGTTCTGCATTGAGGAGTGGGGTAAAATTTCCTCAGACCGATGTCGAAGACTGGTAGATGGCTACAAGAACCGTCTCACTGCAGTTATTTCAGCCAAAGGAGGTAACACTCGCTATTAGGGGCAAGGGTGTCCTATCTTTTTCCTCAGTTAGAATAGGCATTTTTGTAGAATGACATTTACAGAAGATCTTGAAAAGACTTTTCTTCAGTTTTCTTTGTTTAGTCGGATTACTTTAATCTCTCTGTATTGTTGAAACGGAGATGAAATAACCTTTTATTAAAAATGTTACAAAAAACCACATGCTTTCAAAGGGTGTCCTAATTTTTTCACATGACTGTATGTACAGCTGATATATACATATGTGAAGTGAAAAATTTACCAATTTTCTTATATATGGTGACACAAATCAATGTCAAGCTGGTAGGGAACAGCTTCCCAGGGTTGACCTTTTGAGGTGATTACCGTGGAAGGGACTGAATAGGTGATATTGGTAGGGGCAGTTTATCTACATTGTGTTTACTTCAAATACCTCCAGGTACTGATGCACACAAGCTTACAGATACCAAGTCATCTGAAGCTCACCATCTGAAGCTCACCATCTGAAGCTCACCATCTGAAGCTCACCATCTGAAGCGCACCATCTAAAGCTCACCATCTGAAGCTCACCTTCTGAAGCTCACCATCTGAAGCTCACCATCTGAAGCGCACCATCTGAAGCTCACCATCTGAAGCTCACCATCTGAAGCGCACCATCTGAAGCTCACCATCTGAAGCGCACCATCTGAAGCTCACCATCTGAAGCTCACCATCTGAAGCGCACCATCTGAAGCTCACCATCTGAAGCGCACCATCTGAAGCTCACCATCTCAAGCGCACCATCTGAAGCGCACCATCTGAAGCTCACCATCTGAAGCTCACCATCTGAAGCGCACCATCTGAAGCTCACCATCTGAAGCGCACCATCTGAAGCTCACCATCTGAAGCTCACCATCTGAAGCACACCATCTGAAGCTCACCATCTGAAACTCACCATTTGTGCGTGATAACAACGTGTCACCGCAGTCACAGAAACCTATATTTCTTATCTGGGACCTACGATCTATACGTGGATTGGTGAGTGACCTATGGTTATGTCTGGCATTATTTGCTAAATTATGACGTTGTTTACTCATTTTGCGCGTACCACGGAGGAGAAAAAAAAACACAGCTGCCACCTGTATGCGTCCATGTGCTGTCCAAGGTCTTCTTGGACTGCGCATTGACACACCTATTCTGATCTGTAAAATACAGATCACAATAGGACAGGCGGTGAGTTTTTTCACATGGACTTGAATTCAATGGGGTTGTATGCCATCCTTAAAATATGGCCTGAACAACGGCTGTATTTCACGTTAGCCTGAGCCCTTACTAAGTGAACAGTAGGGTTGTCATTCTGTCTTTCCAATCTTATACATAATACTATCCTATGTGAAGTATGGGCCTCCCAACCTTCCCTTCATGATGTTGGGGAGAAGTAAGATTGCTTGTTACTATCTTCGCCTTTGTCTGACAGCATCTTACACTCCTCTCCACTGTTAAAACACACGTATGCTCAGCAGAGCATGCATGGGCATGCTGGAGTCAGGAGGCGTGTGGCTGAACAAGTGTTTGGTTGACAAGTATTTATGGTGTTTGAGCGCCTTCTTTAATCCATTTGTGCTGATTTCAAAGAAGTACATTACATTTTTAATTGTAAAATACTTCCAAATTAAAAAGAACACATATTGGAGGGTTAATTATGCTATGTGTTGCCAAATTGCATTATGAATTGTCTCACACATGAAGCAGGGACTTTACTAGAAGTTATATCTGCTACCAAAACAAATTGACAAAGGCATGAATACATCATTAAGAAGCTTGAAGAACCAAGCAGAAGACACAAGTTTGGGAGAAACAGAATGACTGCAATAAATGTTGCATGGACACAGCTACAGAAGAGAATGGCCTTCATTTTATTCATTTTTTTAGGCCAAAATGAATAGGGATCAGGACCAAGAATTGGCCGGTCAACAGGCACCTCCCACCAAGAAGCACAAGTCTGGAAGCCAAAAAGAGAAGCAGATACTGGAAGACAAATCAAGAAGCTAGCTTCCATTGACCGCTTCTTCAGGAAAAGTACACCTAAAGGGTCCTCCATTTGCAGTACATCAGAATCAGATATTCAACCAAGTGTCACTACCTCTCAAAAAGCATGTTCCAGCATTGGAGAAGTCAGTGAGCTGGTTGTAGACCCTCCAGACCAGCAAACCGTGTCCTGTAATTCTGGACCTCTTCCAGAGCTTAGTGATGATCCAGCAGAATGGCCGGATGTAATCACCGATCTACTGAGATGCCAAACGATCAAAAGGGGCCCTAAGCAAGTGAAGCTGGAAGATTTTCCACTTACAGATATTATAGATGGTACAAAAAGAAGATTCTCATCTGGTCATTATTACAGATTGCTGGGTAGTGGGAAAAAGGTTCCACGAGATTGGCTCATTTACTCAGTGCTTGGAGATTCCATATATTGCTTCTGTTGCAGGCTATTTGACAATGAAGCTAAATCAAATTTCTCAAGCCCATATGGATTTAAAGACTGGAAGCATGTCAGTGGTAAGGGATCCTTGCATTCCCACGAAATATCTAGCAGCCACCGGTCTAATTATCCAAAATGGAAAGATCTGGAATCTAGCATAAAAAAAGAAACTACCATTGACAAAGATTTGCGTCGACAACTCCATATGGAAGAACAAAGATGGCGCAAAGTATTGTTGCGTTTACTGCAAATAATTCGCTGGATGGCAAAAAACAATCTGCCATTCAGAGGATCATCAGATGCTGTGTTCACAGAACATAATGGTATTTTTCTCCAATTACTGGAGCTGATCTCTGAATTTGATCTTGTTCTGAAGGAACACTTGCAACGTGCCAAAGAAGCAACCAATGCGCATTATCTGAGCAAGGATATGCAAAACAAATTTCTGCGTTTAATTGCTGATGCAGTAATTGAAATAATCATAAAAAGGGTGAGACAAGCTACATATTTTAGCCTCATTGTAGACTGCACACCAGACATCTCCAAACAAGAGCAGTTGTCACTTGTGCTGCGATATGTGGACATCGATGATGTTAGCAAAACAGTGGAAGTCAAGGAAAGCTTTCTGGAATTTCTGGCTGTCACAGATACAACTGGAAAAGGTCTTGCAAGTGTTGTTTTGGAAAGACTGACAGAACAACATGGACTGTGCGTGTCAAACATTCGAGGTCAGTGCTATGACAATGGTGCTAATATGAGGGGACAATCCAAAGGAGTTCAGGCAATTGTTTTAGAAACAAATCCTCATGCCTTCTTTGTACCATGTTCTCCACATAACTGGAATCTCGTAATAGTGCACGCTGCAGAGAGCTCAGGCCGAGCAAAACAGTTTTATGATCTGTTGAATCGCATTTATGTGTTCTTCTCCGGAGAAACTAAGAGGTGGGAAGTGGCTTCACAGCATTTGTCACATCTGACACTTGAAGCTCTGTCTCAGACACGATGGTGTGCTCGCCTTGAATCAGCGAAAGCTATTTTGTTACAGTTTCCACAACTTGTTGATGCTTTAGAAGTTTTTTTTACATGGTACCCAATATTCCTGTGACACATACAGTGAGGCAAAGATTTTATTGGATTCCGTATGCACATGCCCCTTTGTTGTCTCTTTATGTGTCTGGTATGACATTCTCCTCCAGGTCAACCAAATTAGCCTGGCCGTACAAACAAAAACCATTAATGTTTCAAGTGTTTTTTGTTTTGATATACCTACTGAATACCCGACACACAGGGTTAGGAAGAAAACTCGGCAATGCAGTGACCAAAACTGTCAAGAGCCAGCATGCCAGCAGGCAAGTGGAACATCGTTTTTAGATGCAAGGCAAGAATTTGAAGAAATATTCTTCAAGCCTCTGCTTGAAACTGTCCTTGATGAAATTGAAATAAGGTTAAATTTTTTGCAAACATTTACAGACAAGTTTGGATTTCTATATGACATCAAGAAAGAAGCCGCTGACTTGTCTAACTTACAGCTCCAGTGTTTAAAATTCTTTGACCCAGCAGTTGATGGAGAAGTTATGCTCGAGGAGATCAAGACACTGGCTAGGATGTCACCTGAACATCTGTGCCCACAGGAGACTTTATATATTCTCCCACTCACGTAATCTGGCATTCTGGCATTGCAGTTGTTGTTAACTGAGCCTGTTTCAGTTGCATCTGCTGAAAGGAGCTTCAGTAAATTGTCGCAAGACAGATTAAATGCACTGGCGGTTCGTTCAATTGAATCTCAAGAAGCAGAATGTGTAGATTTTAATCAGGTAATCCATGTTTTTGCAGCTGAAAAAACATGTAGAAAAGTGTTTTAACTGATTTACACAAGATACCACTTTTGTGTTCTGCCCAAAAAGTTGGACCATCAATGCTGGACTCCAACAAGACATTTCATAGTGTTCTGCATTAACTTACTTTCGTACTTTTTCTAATGTTTTATGTCTTTACAGTATGTTCAAATAAAATATTTTCATATTCAATGCCCATCTGTTTCTCTTTAGGGGGTGTACAGGAAAAACGGAATACTGTGAGTAGACCTGAGGGATTAAAACACTGGGTAGATAAAAATTAAGTAGGGACATAAGGATTCATTCACATATATTCACGCTGTAGCATGTTCTGTCTATTGTATTTGGCACCGTATATAAAACATGCAGTTTTATTGCACACGTGTTATGCAAAATGCCACAAAGGGGCCCACTGAGGCTTTATCGCCCAAGGGCCCACATGAACCTGGAGCCGGCCCTGATCAGAAGCGACACGAGTGCCAGGGAGCAAGGTAAGTAAAACCTATATGAGGGGCCCGGGCATTAGAGACGGCATTATAAGAGTTGTATAACCCCTTTAAATGTGCCTGGAGTTGTGTGACATTCATTATCCAGTACCGCAAGGCATTGTTCACAATGAAGCGGTCATCAGTGGTGGATGTGGCCAAAGGACGTCCACTTCTCTGCCTTACTGTGACTCTTCCAGTCTCTCTGTATCTCTGATACAACCTGCTGATGACTCTCTAAGCTCAGGGGCCACTTCCGTCTGAGAACATCCTGCTTGAAGCCTCGCAATGGTGAGGTACTGTTGCTCAATTGTTAGGTATCGTCTTGGTCTCATGATCTCAAAATGTGAACAGCGTGATGAGGAGGACTGTTTAGATACCAATTGTAATTGAACCAGGAAATTTATGGATTTTGCTGTTAAAGGATAACTGTCACATTTAGACCCTAATTTCAATTTTCATATATGTAGTTACTAATAACATGATGTTCCAGAATCAGTTACTATTAGACTGACTTACCCCATATTTAATAAGATTCAGCCCTTAGCAACCAGTCTGCATAAAACTGCAATCTCACTATTCAGTTAAGATGGCCGCCACTGCCCTCACCCTGAGGCTAATCCCGCCTGCCCTCACTAGCCAGTAACAATAGCCCCCCAAAAGTGTCAGTAACCAGAGCCCCCCCTAAAGGGTTAATCTCCTGCAGCACAAAGGGGTCCTCTTACCACATGTTGCTGTCATTTATACACTGAGCAGACGGCAGATCTCCCTTCCCTGCTCTGCGCTGCTCCAACTCTGCTTCTCCAGCTCTGCTGAGTGAGGGAGCGTCTGCCAAGCGCAGGGACAGGGAGAAGTGCACACAGCGCAGGCACTGTTCTCAGCTGCTGGGGAGGACCTGGCTTTAATCATTTACCTACAGTCCCTGGCTGTCAGGAATGTGACCTTGCACTCTGCGTACTCCGTCTATCAACACATAGACAGACCATGCCTAGCAACACATAGACGGACCATGCCTAGCAACACATAGACGGACCATGCCTAGCAACACATAGACGGACCATGCCTAGCAACACATAGACGGACCATGCCTAGCAACACATAGACGGACCATGCCTAGCAACACATAGACGGACCATGCCTAGCAACACATAGACGGACCATGCCTAGCAACACATAGACGGACCATGCCTAGCAGCACATAGACGGACCATGCCTAGCAACCCTATTTTAAGCACAGGTAAGAGTAGGCCGTACAGGGAGCAAAACTGTGGAATTAAGGGGTAATTGAATACACAGTGAAAAGTTGAAATAGGGCCACCAAGGAGATATTAATCACCACAATCCAATACTCCAAAAACAAAAAAATATACGACAGTTATCCTTTAAGCTCCTTGTTAGAGAACATCAAATTGTGCAAAAAGTACTGAAACCTGGAACAGTTGGACGTGCGCATTCAAAAGTTTAGAGGTCACATTAAGTTCTCCTGTAAAGGTTACAGTGAATTTTAGGTTCATCCTGAAATTTCACCACAAGCCAAATATCCCTGGCTTTTTGTGAGTAGTGTATATAGCAGGGGTGGCCAACCTTACAGACACAAAGAAAAAAATCGTATGACTGCCAAGAGCCACAAGCTATCCGTTTACACAAATATGCGTGCACACGACAGTATTGCTGCAATTGAGTTATCAAACATTTAAAAGTGCATTTAAACCACCTTTCCTACCTGTAGTGTAGACAGCTTTAGTGAGATGTCTGGCAATCTTTGTTTTTCACAATGTGTTTCAAGATTTCTCAGATGACCGCCCCATGCACAGATGACCGCCCAATACTCAGATGACCGCCTCATGCTCAGATGACCGTCTTATGCTCAGATGACCGCCTCATGCTCAGATGACCGCCCCATGCTCAGATGACCGCCCCATGCTCAGATGACTGCCCCATGCACAGATGACCGCTCTATGCTCAGATGACCGCCCCATGCTCAGATGAGTCAGATGACATCTTATGCTCAGATGACCGCCTCATGCTCAGATGACCGCCCCATGCACAGATGACCGCCCCATGCTCAGATGAGTCAGATGACATCTTATGCTCAGATGACCGCCCCATGCTCATATGACCGCCCCATGCTCAGATGACCGGCCCATGCTCAGATGACACCCCATGCTCAGATGACTGCCCCATGCTCAGATGAGTCAGATGACATCTTGTGCTCAGATGACCGCTCTATGCTCAGATGACCGCCCCATGCTCAGATGACCGCCCCATGCTCAGATGACCGCCCCATGCACAGATGACCGCTCTATGCTCAGATGACCGCCCCATGCTCAGATGAGTCAGATGACATCTTATGCTCAGATGACCGCCCCATGCTCAGATGACCGCCCCATGCTCAGATGACCGCTCTATGCTCAGATGACCGGCCCATGCTCAGATGACACCCTATGCTCAGATGACCGCCCTATGCTCAGATGAGTCAGATGACATCTTATGCTCAGATGACCGCTCTATGCTCAGATGACCGGCCCATGCTCAGATGACCGGCCCATGCTCAGATGACGCCCCATGCTCAGATGACTGCCCTATTATCAGATGACGCCCCATGCTCACATGACACCCCATGCTCAGATGACCGCCCATGCTCAGATGACGCCCCATGCACAGATGACCGCTCTATGCTCCGATGACCGCCCCATGCTCAGATGAGTCAGATGACATCTTATGCTCAGATGACCGCCCCATGCTCAGATGACCGCCCCATGCTCAGATGACCGCTCTATGCTCAGATGACCGGCCCATGCTCAGATGACACCCCATGCTCAGATGACCGCCCTATGCTCAGATGAGTCAGATGACATCTTATGCTCAGATGACCGCTCTATGCTCAGATGACCGGCCCATGCTCAGATGACGCCCCATGCTCAGATGACTGCCCTATTATCAGATGACGCCCCATGCTCACATGACACCCCATGCTCACATGACACCCCATGCTCACATGACACCCCATGCTCAGATGACGCCCCATGCTCAGATGACGCCCCATGCTCAGATGCTCAGGGGTGATTTGACATAGGGGAGATGTGAGCATGGGGTGTCTGATTTTTGGTGTCTTATGTGAGCACTGGGGAGGCTTATTTTGTGGGTCTGATGAGGATTTGGGGGTATTATCTGAGCTCATACTACCCCCATGTCAGATAAGACCCCCAGATCAGTACTTTAATAAAATAAAACTGTGTAGGAGGCTTATCCTACCTCTGCTGCCGCTGCTCTGAAGACTGTGGCGCCCTCTCCACAGTGACCTCCAGTCGGAGGCAGTGCCCCCTTGTCTTTTGAGGGCATTTTACATTGAACAGTTTTTCACCGTATTTTTTGTATGGCCCATTTATATATTTGTATAGAGTAATCATGTCCCCCCTTAGACGTCTCTTCTCAAGACTAAATACATTTAATTATTTTAATCTTTCTTCATAACTGAGACCCTCCATGCCCCTTATCAGTTTAGTCACTCCCCTCAGTACTTTTTCCAGCTGCAGAGCATCCTTTCTAGGGACTGGTGCCCAGAACTGAACTCCATACTCAAGATGAGGCCGCACCAACACTTTGTAAAGTGATAATATTACATCCCTGCCCCGAGTGTCCATGCCTCATTTAATGCATGACAATATCCTGGTGGCCTTAGTGTCACGCCCTGCCCTGTGGGTGTTCTGAGGAGACCTGTCAGAGTTGCTGCACGTGACTCGATCTGACAGTTTGTTTTGTTGTGGGTTTGAACAGAGTCACACCTCCTCCCAGGTGTGGTTCTTTAGGTAATTGGTGAGGCTATTTATTCCTCCCACTCCCTATAGCCTTAGCGGGTTATAGTTCTACCTTGTGTGAGTTTTGGAAGTTTGGTGGATCGTCTTCTCCAACACATCTCTAGATAAGTCCTTTTCCCTTTTTCCTTCTGTGTCTGTTTTTACTAGGCCTCTAGGGTGACGCTAGCCCCTTCGGTTGTTGAAGGAGCTGGGTGACTCTTTCCCTCTTCCCTACAGTTGAGGGTTTGGTTCAGTGTGTTATAGCCTTAGGTACGTGGGCATGTGCATATCTACCATCGAGATATGCACATGGGTATAGCAGCTTAGGGAAAGTGTTTTAGGGATTGCTAGGAGGTGACCCCTTTGTTCCCTAGCATTTGGGGCCTAGTCAGTTGTTTTGTTTGTTTTGCCATGTTCTGTTTCCTTCCCTTATCTTACCTACCGTGACATTATAACCTGCTGTACCGTCATTTTTTCCCTTGCTGTTTGCAAAATGGAAACTATTGATGCTTTGGTTGATCTCATGCAGGGATTGTCCTTGGAAGTAGCTGACCTCCGCAATTGGGTTACACGGTGTCAGAGTACTTTGGCGTCTGGCACCGCCGAGGGAAACCAGGTCTGCCTGGAACCTAAGGTCACTCTCCATGATAGGTTTTCCGGGTGAAGTGATAACTTTGTTCGGTTCAGGGAGTCCTGTAAATTGTATTTTCGTCTGCGTCCGAGTGTCACGGCCATGACCGTGACTCCTCAACCGCATGCGGTTGCCTGCGGTTTGGTTTAGTGTTCAATCACAGGTGAGGGCCGCTGGTGTGTGGCCTCACTTGTGGTTGCCGCGGGCAACCTGTCGAATGTGTTGGTTTCAGCAGAGCAGCCTGAGCGTTGCTGGGCAGCTTGCTGCAGGGCATGCGGTTGCACCTAACAACCTTTCTGTTAGGTGTGTGTGTATGTATGCACTGTTGTTTGTCTGTGTGCACTCTGTGTATTGTGTAGTGTGCACTGACACCTTTCCTGCACTGTGGTTGCCCGTGGCAACGTTTGGTGATGTGTACATGTGGTGGCAGTGTCCCGGCCTTTGGGCTGACTCCCAGGACACGGTTGCCACCCATGTCGTTGCCAGCGGCAACAGCCACAGTGTGTTCTAGTGTTGGACACTTTCTCTTTATGTTGGTGTTTCCCTTCCCTGGTGCTGGAAGGGTTAACTCCCTTCCCAGTGTGTGTGAGTCACTGGGTGTGTCTGACCGTTGGGTGTGGCCTCTTAGGCCTATAAAGCCTCTCACTTTGGCATGGCTCAGGAGGTTGCTTCAGTCATGCTTTGCTGTAGCAGCCTCCTGTGATTTCCATCTTCTTGTAAGGGCCACCCTTCCGGTCATAAGTTCTATTACCGTGATGTGTTGTTGATGTCCTATGTCTTTGCTTTTTAGTGCGGCTATGGATGTCCTGGTTCCTGAGTGTTCGTATGTGTGTGCTGTTTCTCTTATGTTGTGTGGACAGCGTTTTCTGAGCACGGGTTCCAGTCAGCAAGGCTGAGACAGGTTTGTCTGGAACTGTTTGGTTCACCTGTCTTATCCATAGTCCTGTTTATGTTCCCCATCTTCATGCTGCTTGGCCAGTGAGACTCCTGCTCCTCCGTGCCTAGGAGGAGTGGGTTGTCTTACTCTGTTCTCTAGTTCAGGGCCGACTTGAGGGCTTGTAGGGACTATAAGGTTCCAGCGTATGAGCCCTCCTACCACCAAGGTCGGCTCATACAGACAGGAGACAGGGTCAGCGTTAGGGACGCAATAGGAGGTGACCTGCTCCCTAATTCTGTGGTCCTGCCCGAGTAGCGACTGGACATCCTCCACCACCGCACGGCTGAGGATTTCCTCCATCCTCAGCCGTGACACCGATTTCATCTGGAGACGAAAACCAAAGAGTAGGGATTATTATTTCTCTGCTAACAGGTGACGCTCAGTCTTGGGCTTTTTCTCTGCCGACCGGTTCACAGTCCCTCCGGTCGGTGGATGAATTTTTTGGAGCCCTGGGCCTGATTTATGATGACCCAGACTGGGTCTCTATGGCTGAATCGAAGTTGCGCAGCTTGTGCCAGGGAGAACGTACTGCTGATTCGTATTGTGCTGAATTTAGAAGATGGGCGACTGACTCGGAGTGGAATGATCCTGCACTCCGTAGTCAGTTCTGTCAGGGGCTATCTGAGAGATTGGAGGCGGCCATGTCTTTGGCCGTACGGATTGATAGACGTCTTAGGGAGAGGTGCAAGGTTCCCTTCGGGCAGGGGGTTCTGTCTGGTGGGGAATCAGTCCCTCCTGTCCCTCTGCGTACTATGACACCTGAATTAGAGGCTGGAGAGGAACCTATGCAATTGGGTCAGGTCACTTGTTGCTCTGGTAATAGGTATTTTAGGAAGCTGAATAGACTGTGTTACTTCTGTGGTGAAGAAGGTCATTTCGTTAATGTGTGCCCTTTATTTAAACCTCAAAGTGGTAATGAAAAACAAATAGGGGATTCCTTACTCTTGGTGGTGTGAATGGGGAGTCAGAGCAGACATATTCGTATCCTACCTGCAGTACCCGATATGAAGACTCCTCATCAGGATAATTTGAGACAAGTGTTGTTGATTCTTCGGGAGAATAAATTGTATGCCAAGTTGGAAAAATATGTGTTTGCTGTTCAGGAGCTGCTGTTTTTGGGATACTTTGTAGGGATAGTTCACTGATCGAAGTCATACTCCTCCCCGACAAGCATCCCTGTCACCATGGGAACGCCTGCGGGTTAGAATATACCATCGGATCTGAGTTTTTACGATCTCAGGGAAAACTCAGATCCGATGGCATTTTCTAACCCACAGGTGTTCCCATGGTGACGGGGACGCTTGTCGGGGAGGAGTATGCGAACAACTGTACAGATTGGGAAAAAAAGGCGAATATTCTAAATAAGGAATATGTTACCTATATTGCTGTATATAAATTTTTTCGAATATTCGTCATTTTTTTCCCCATATAAAAACATAATTCCTTCCTGCTTAAGTTGCTTGTGGGCCAATGACTCATTGACCCACTAGAAAGAAGCAGGGAGGAATCATGTTTTCAGATGTGAAAAAATTATGAATATTCAATATAGTGAATATATAGCACTATATTCAAAATATTCGTGAATTAGCGAAGTTGCGATATTCACTATTCGAATATTCGCGCTCAACACTAGTTATTATGTCACTTATTCACAGGGAGGCCATTTTTCCACTGATTATACACTTTTACTACAGCAGCATGAGAACAGATCACACTGTACAGGTTCAGAAATACCGCCACCCGGAGCCAGAAAGCGAATAATCATCCCCAACTGTAATAAATCATGCCTTTTACCCATGTGTGCAGACATCCTATCATACCTTATATACCCACCGAGGGATATGTGTGCAGACATCCTATCACACCCCTTATATACCCATCGAGGGATATGTGTGCAGACAGCCTATCACACCCCTTATATACCCACCGAGGGATATGTGTGCAGACAGCCTATCACACCCCTTATATATCCACCGAGGGTTATGTGTGGAGACAGCCTATCACACCTTATATACCCACCGAGGGATATGTGTGCAGACAGCCTATCACACCTTATATACCCACCGAGGGATATGTGTGCAGACAGCCTATCACCCCTTATATACCCACCGAGGGATATGTGTGCAGACAGCCTATCACACCCCTTATATATCCACCGAGGGATATGTGTGCAGACAGCCTATCACACCCCTTATATATTCACCGAGGGTTATGTGTGCAGACAGCCTATCACAACCCTTATATACTGTAACGGATCTCCTTGCACCCTGACTGGGTACCTCCGTTGATGGATGCTCCTAGTGCTTCCCGAGGACTTCAAGCACTCCGCTGGACACCGTAACCACCACAGGAATAAGGAACAGGAACAGCTCTTACAAGAGCTAGGGGTTATAGCCCGGGGAGTATACAGCGTATAGCAATCCCCACACACATGAGACGAGGCTCTATGTTGAATGTAAAACAGGAACTCTTTATTGACCACACACGCATTGACATTTATACACATTTTCCAACAAGGGCACCACCCCCGTGGACCTGGTTGGGAACTGAGGACATAACATAGCAGCCAATCCTTTACAGTTTTACAGTTTAAAACTATACATTCAACAAATACAATGGCATTGCCTGTGACACATTTAACAAACACAATGGCGCTGCCTGTGACGTAATCAATAACAGAATAGGCATTGTCTGTGATATCTGTAAAGAATAAATCAAGGCAACTGGACTTACTGTAGATTTCTTGAAAACGTTTCACTCGTTCTTCCAACGAGCTTTCTCAATTCTGAGTGACTGTACAAGAATTCTCCGGGAATAAATATGTAACTGAATCCACATCTGGTAATTATACCCAGCATGGGGTCAGAGGTCATTATATCCAGCATGGGGTCAAAGGTGTTGATTCCAATATCCTAATTGGAGTCAGTAGGTGATAATGACCTCCCAGAAAAAGGTGTCAAGACAGCATTGTATGTGGCAGACAATAGATGTCTAACCCCCCCCCCCCCCGCCTCTTTTCAAGCTTGGCTTCTTCATTTTTACGTACATGGCCTCCTTCACACCTCGTTTGTACCATTCGGCCTCCTTATCCAAAACACGTACTTGACTGTCTTCAAAGGTGTGACCTGTTTCTTTTAGATGTAAGTACACGGCTGAATCTTGACCAGAGGTTTTGGCTCTTCTATGCTGAGCCATACGCTGATGTAGTTGTTGTTTTGTTTCGCCGATATACAGTTCTGAGCATTCCTCATTGCACTGGACTGCGTACACAATGTTGTCCATCTTGTGTTTAGGCGTTGGGTCTTTGGGGTGAACCAGTTGTTGCCTCAGTGTGTTGCTGGGTTTAAAGCAGACAGGGATGTGATGTTTAGTAAAAATCCTTTTGAGTTTCTCAGACACCCCAGCTACATATGGGATAACCATATTCTTGCGTCTGTCATGCTTCTCGCCCTCACTGGTAGTCTTGGTGCTCTTTCTTCTCCTTCCTTCTGTTTTTGACAAAGGCCACATCTATTGTCTGCCACATACAATGCTGTCTTGACACCTTTTTCTGGGAGGTCATTATCACCTACTGACTCCAATTAGCATAATGGAATCAACACCTTTGACCCTATGCTGGGTATAATGACCTCTTACCCAATGCTGGGTATAATTACCAGATGTTGTTTCAGTTACATATTTATTCCCAGAATTCTTGTACAGTCACTCAGAATTGAGAAAGCTCGTTGGAAGAACGAGTGAAACGTTTTCAAGAAATCTACAGTAAGGCTACTTTCACACTAGCGTTATTCTCTTCCGGCGCTGAGTTCCGTCCTAGGGGCTCAAATCCGGAAAAGAACTGATCAGTTTTATCCTAATGCATTCTGAATAAAGAGTAATCCATTCAGGATGCATCAGGATGTCTTCTGCTCAGTCTTTTTGACTGATCAGGCTTTTCAGAAAACCGTAGCATGCTATATTTTTACCTCCGGCCAAAAATCCTGAACACTTTGACTGAACGACGGATCAGGCCTTTTCCCATTGACTTGCATTAATGCCGGATCCGGTGCCGTGTGTTTAGTCAAACCGGATCCGGCTTTTGCATGCTAAACCCGAAAAATGTGAAAAAAAAGTTAAAGTCCATAAATGGCGGATCTGTTTTTTCCAATGCATTTTTTCATTGTGATCAAAATCCTGATCAGGATTCAAATGTAATCACACGTTTTTCCGGATCCGGCGGGCAGTTCCGATGTCGGAATTGAACGCCGGATTCAAACAACGCTAGTGTGAAAGTAGCCTAAGTCCAGTTGCCTTGATTTATTCTTTGCAGATATACCATGACCTGGATAAATGAGAACCTTCACAGACCCATTGTCTGTGATATATTTAACAACACAATGGCCTCTGCCTGTGATATATTTAACAAACACAATGGGCTTAAAGCGAACCTTTCACCAGGATTTCACTTAATAAACTATTACCAGTACCTTATAGATTATCCTCATTGTGTAGAGGAAAAGAGATTTTGTCCAGCTTGTGGTTGTGGTAATCCAAGGCTTCTTTATTGAAAATTCAGTATAAAATCCAGGTACAGAAAGCAGAGTCTACATGTTTCGGGCACAATGCAGTCTTAGCCCTTACTCATGACTGTTTCAGATACACTGTGAGTTACTTTTGTAGAGAGGAGGGGGAGGGTCTCTCACCTGAGATAATCCCTTCTACAAATGTGTACAAAAGTAAAAACATGCCAAAAAGACAATTCATATGGTCCATAAAATAATACATTTAAAGGAGATGGGAAATAGAGGAAGAAAGGAGGAGAAATAAGCCGTTAGTTAATACTGCAAAGTTAGATCCAGTTTCTTATTTAAACCTTGGGGCTGGCGACTTTCAAGTCGGAAAATCCAGTATGATTCTCTGTTTAAGAGTTTCCTCTTTCTGTCACCACCTCGTGTTGGTTTTTTTAACCTTTTCAATGCCTTGTACTGACATATAGGAGACATCACCACCATGTACCATGGCAAAATGGAGACTTGCCGCAGATATGTTGCGGTTCTCATGGTGCGGTATGTCTGATATATGTTTTCTAATGCGTGTTTTTATTGCATTTGTGGTGCATCCCACATATTGTAGCCTGCAATCTGTGCATGTTATGCAGTAAATCACATAGGTGGTATTACAATTTAAAAAGGATTTTATTTTGAAAACGTGGCCGTTAATAGTGGATTCAAAGTTTTGACAGATCTTCATGTATTTACAACAAGTGCAGATGGAGTGACTGCATCTATAGTTTCCTGTTGTTGACAGCCATGTGTTTTGTGTTGTTCGAGATTTGTCATTTTTGGAGAGAGATGGGCTGACGGAGCTCGCTATGGTGGGTGCCTTTCGGGCTGCACATTTAATGCCATTGTGTACCATGGATGCCCATGTTTTGTCACACGCTAGCACTGGGAAGTGTTTTCTGACAATGTCACAAATCTGGATGTATTCCTTACTATATTGTGCGACAAAAATGTTTTTTCTTTCTTGGTTGGAAATCTCTCTAATTTTTTGTCTCTTTGTTTCTATATGTGTGTTCAATAGTGTATTCCTATTCATGTATTGAACGTCTCTGCTGCATTTCTTCATCTTTTTTTCCGAATATGCTCTATGTGTTAGTCTAAGACTGCATTGTGCCCGAAACATGTAGACTCTGCTTTCTGTACCTGGATTTTATACTGAATTTTCAATAAAGAAGCCTTGGATTACCACAACCACAAGCTGGACAAAATCTCTTTTCCTCTACACTTCCGTATTTCTCCTGATTCGGGTGAAGGAGCTGCTCCGTGCTATACCAGTGGAATCCCTGGCAGGTGAGAGCTGCTCAATACTTCTGTTTTCTCTAAATTTCACTACCCGAGAGCGTGCACTCCCTACCTAGGCCCTCAGTATACATTTTTCCTGTGCAATTGGCGATACTATGGCACATGCCTCATTACGTCCGATTGAGGACGAACAGGAAAGATTCCTGAAAATGAATGCCATTTTTGAAAAGCCACAGCAGGATATCCAGGACAGCTTGCTATCAAGTACACTGATGTCTACATTAGAACAACTGCTACTAAAAGAGCTTCGCACCTGGTGGGACTATACGTCATTACAAAAATATATTGAGAAAGAAATGATCCCAAGGGGCCTACGCCTAAAAAAGAAACCGTCTATTATTTACTCAGATTCATTTTTAAAGGAATGGGAATCTATTTTGTCCAGCTGTTCCCTTAAATTGATGGACTTAATTGTTCAGAATGAAAAACAGACCTTGGAAGAGTTAAGAAGAGAAATTAAAATCACGCAAGACTCACTACTTGATTATACCAACAACCCAGCTTTCCTCAAGTTTGATGACAAACTAAAGGAGGATCTTACCTCAACGGAAGAAGCACTCATGCAAATGAAGCAGTCCAAGTTCAATAGAGACTTGCTTGATTCCAGTCGCAAAGAAGTGTATACCTGGCCGGACATGCGAGCACAGACTCCAAAATCCATACTGAGAGGCCTACGATCCAAAAGGGCTCAGCGTCGCAGAGTCTCATTAAGCTCTACGGAGGCTGACTCACCTGAATCAGAATGTGATACCAACCAGACACAGACAGAGACATCCAAAAATCGCCCTTTACCGGGAACTAATCCACATAGACAAGCGGCAAAAAACGCAGAGGAGGGCGACGACATCGCAAGTCGCCGTTATCCCGCAAGATTCAGGAAGGGAAAGACGACCTACAAATAATTAGTCAGCCTGTTTACTGTCAGACCATGAACTTTTGGTTCTAGGCCGAGGTTTAACATTTGCGCCGTCATGCCATTTTGATTTGTACAGGACCATATTGGACGTGAACAGACTAGCCCGCAGTCTAACCCTGCAGCAACATTTCCAACCAACAGACTCGCAGGTGTGTAGTCCAGGAGATGCTGCGGCTGGTGTGTCCACCTCCAACGTGGATCCTGACTTAGCTATGAATACAACCTTGAACCCAAATCATATATATGATCCAGCCAGTATGTCCTTCAATGAAATGCTACCAGTGTATGATCTATTGGAATTGGGAAACACTTGCCCACCGTCCAATCCTGTTTACCGTTCGTCAGATTTCAATCCCTCCAATCGTGATTTCTATCCTGTGCAATCCAGATCTCATGCACTGGATCGATTTCAGGAATTAGTTGAAAAGGATTTGGTCTCTTTGCACAATTCTGTTGTTTCACAACAAAGGGATTTAAATGCCCACAATTTATCTAAAAAAGAATTCCAAGCATTACGTAACCTTAGCAATAGAAATGACATTGTTGTGAAGCAAGCTGACAAGGGGGGAGCGGTGGTCATCCTGGATAGGGAACTCTATAGATCCCTCATCCATCAGATGTTACAAAATGACAAGATCTATGATGTTCTACCTGGTGAAAGAATTGAAAGACCTGTTGTTACAGGGATTTAATATGGGTGTTCTTAATCAAAAAGAATGTGACTATATCTTTGTTGCAGCCCCGGTTATTCCGATCTTACATGCTTTACCAAAAGTGCATAAATCAATCTTCCCCCCTCCACTGAGACCAATTGTCTCAGGCATAGGGTCGTATTCCGAACGCCTATGCCAGTGGGTCGACTCGTTACTGCAACCCTTGATTCCAAATATCCCTGGTTTTTTGAGAGACACTAAATCAGTTTTACAGGCTGTACAAAACCTGGAATGGTCCCAAGATTATCTATGGGTGACAGCTGATGTAGTCGCACTTTACCCTAGCATTCCCCATAAATTGGTGAATATCTCCCTGGTATGGTTTTTGGAGAATTTTGGAAATTTCTCTGTGGTGCTAATGGAGTATGTGGTGGCCGTGGTGGACTTCCTCCTGAGGCGGAATTATTTTATGTTTGATGGAAAGTTTTTCCTGAAGACATCGGGTGTGTCGATGGGGGCCAAGTTCTCTCCCTCCATAGCCAATATATTCATGGCATGGTGGGAGAGGGGCTTCCTCCTCATCGACACCAACCCATTTTCGGATAGCATAAGATGGTATGGCCGTTACATCGATGACCTGATCTTTATCTGGTCTGGTGATGTGGCGGCCATACCATCATTTGCAGATTATCTGAACGCATGTGTGAACGGTATCCAATTTACCGTTCAACATAGCGCCAGGAGCATCGAGTTCCTGGACCTCCGCCTCAGGGGAGACTCCGCCTCGGCCTCCATTTACACCAGCACCTACAGAAAACCAACATCAGGCAATACAATACTACATGCACAATCATGCCATCGCATGCATACCATCAGAAATATACCAAAAGGAGAACTAATTAGAGCTAGAAGAAACTGCAGTGACGAGTCGACATATGAAACAGAGGAGCAAAACATCATAAGCAGACTAACACATAGAGCATATTCGGAAAAAAAGATGAAGAAATGCAGCAGAGACATTCAATACATGAACAGGAATACATTATGGAACACACATATAGAAACAAAGAGACAAAAAATTAGAGAGATTTCTAACCAAGAAAGAAAAAATATTTTTGTCACACAATATAGTAAGGAATACATCCAGATTTGTGACATTGTCAGAAAACACTTCCCAGTGCTAGCGTGTGACAAAACATGGGCATCCATGGTACACAATGGCATTAAATGTGCAGCCCGAAAGGCACCCACCATAGCCAGCTCCGTCAGCCCATCTCTCTTCAAAAATGACAAATCTCGAACAACACAAAACACATGGCTGTCAACAACAGGAAACTATAGATGCGGTCACTCCATCTGCACTTGCTGTAAATACATGAAGATCTGTCAAAACTTTGAATCCACTATTAACGGCCACGTTTTCAAAATAAAATCCTTTTTAAATTGTAATACCACCTATGCGATCTACTGCATAACATGCACAGACTGCAGGCTACAATATGTGGGATGCACCACAAATGCAATAAAAACACGCATTAGAAAACATATATCAGACATACCGCACCATGAGAACCGCAACCAGGGCCGGCTCCAGGTTCATGTGGGCCCTTGGGCGATAAAGTCTCAGTGGGCCCCCTTACACAGTGATAACTCTGCAGTCCTATGTAACAGCACAGATAACACAGTCATGGCTATCTGAGTACAGAAAAGGTAGTAGTGTTACCTGCAGTCCTATTTAAAACCACAGATAACACTGGTGCTAATAATGTGGTAGTGTTACCTGCAGTCCTATGTAAAACAGATAACACTAGTGTAGATTATGTGGTAGTGTTACCTAGGTCCTTAGTGTGCCTCCCTATGTCTCTGCCACGGACTCCATCCTGGCGGCGCTGCCTCCTCCTTTTCTTCTTGCCCCGCACAGAACGTCCTGATGCAGCTGCGTCAAGAGAAAGGAACACTGTGGGCATGGTGATGGTGACACACACAGGGAGAGACACGCACACAGAGGGAGAGACACGCACACAGAGGGAGAGACACGCACACAGAGGGAGAGACACGCACACAGAGGGAGAGACACGCACACAGAGGGAGAGACACGCACACAGAGGGAGAGACACGCACACAGAGGGAGAGACACGCACACAGAGGGAGAGACACGCACACAGAGGGAGAGACACGCACACAGAGGGAGAGACACGCACACACACACACACACAGAGGGAGAGAGACATACACAGAGGGAAAGACACATATACACAAGGACACTGATTGGGACAGTCAAATACACACAGGAACTGATACACATACACACACACAGGGACGGACACACACACACAGGGACGGACACACACACACACACACACAGGGACGGACACATGCACACACACAGGGACAGACACACGCACACACACAGGGACAGACACACGCACACACACACAGGGACAGACACACGCACACACACAGGGACTGACACACGCACACACACAGGGACGGACACACACACACACAGGGACGGACACACGCACACACACAGGGACAGACACACGCACACACACAGGGACGGACACACGCACACACACAGGGACGGACGCACACACACACACAGGGACGGACACACGCACACACACAGGGACGGACACACGCACACACACAGGGACGGACACACGCACACACACACAGGGACGGACACACGCACACACACAGGGACGGACACACGCACACACACAGGGACGGACACACGCACACACACAGGGACGGACACACGCACACACACAGGGCCGGACACACGCACACACACAGGGACGGACACACGCACACACACAGGGACGGACACACGCACACACACAGGGACGGACACACGCACACACACAGGGACGGACACGCACACACACACAGGGACGGACACACGCACACACACACAGGGACAGACACACGCACACACACACAGGGACGGACACACGCACACACACAGGGACGGACACACGCACACACACAGGGACGGACACACGCACACACACAGGGACGGACACACGCACACACACAGGGACAGACACACGCACACACACAGGGACGGACACACGCACACACACAGGGACGGACACACGCACACACACAGGGCCGGACACACGCACACACACAGGGACGGACACACGCACACACACAGGGACGGACACACGCACACACACAGGGACGGACACACGCACACACACAGGGACGGACACACGCACACACACAGGGACGGACACACGCACACACACACACAGACATACATATGGACAGACACCTGTTCAATCGTCAACCAACTTCTATCTAATGTGTGGTCACCTTTAGGGGACATTAAAAGGGAATTCCACCTTTTGTTACCGTCTAATATGACTCCCACTGATTCCCAGTACTAAGGGGACATGGACTAGGGTTTTAAAGGGAATTATCAACATGTACCAGAAGGTGGTCTAAACTGTAACCCATTAGGCACTGGCTAGACTGTGGGATGGAGTCTAAGCAATGCCTTAGGCCTCATGGACACTGCCGTTATGCATCCGTTCTGTGCATTGGAGACCGCAATTTGTGGTCCCCAATGCACGGGCAATATCCGTACGGCGGCCGGGACGGATTGGGACCTATTCAACTTCAATGGGTACGTGATCCGTCCCACCCGCAAAAAATAGAACATATTCAATTTTTTTTGTGGTGCAAAGGCACGGCCAGAAACACCAAGGAAGCACTCCATAGTGCTTCCGTGGGGTTCCGATCCATGCTTTCGTTACGCATATCTGTGATTGCGGACCCATTCAAGTGAATGGGTCCGCATCTGTGATGTAGAGTGCACATGGGCCGTGTGGCCATGGGCACACAATGGCCGTATGCATGAGGCCTAAAACATAAACTCCTATAAGAAAATAATAATCAATAATACACTTTATTGGCAAAAATTCATAAGAGGAAAATTTCCTCTTATACATTTTTGCCAATAAACTGTATAATTGATTTCATGTGTTCTGGCATTTTCTTATAGGAGTTTATTGTTTTGCAGGCATGTGTGCTGCTGAGCTGAGCAAGTTGCAATACATGGTAATGGTCATCTATTCAATTATTGGCTTGGCTTGCTCTTCTATTTTTGGGTTTTACACATATAGCCCCACATTACTTTGTAGACTGTAGTTCATCTGACCTGAATTCTAAAAGAACAACTCCAGCTGCTGCTCCAGCCTCCAGGTTTCCTCTTGGGCTCCGCTCGGCTATCGGCTATGATGTCCTGAATCTTCTTCTGCAGGCTGCAGCTGCGCCTGCTGATCAGCTCCGCCCCCTGTGCCCTCCGAGACGAGTCCTGGCTGGGAAGCTGAGAGTCTGTGCGCTGTAGTGCGGCGTGCCCAACTGTACTCACGCGCCGCACAGAAGCTCAGCCTGGAGAGACCGCGAGGGGGCAGCAGCGCTGCACAGGTCAGTATGTCAAAATTTTAAAGGAGCCGCGCCGGGGAAACGAGTGGGCCCCCTAACTTACAGTGGGCCCCGGCACTTGCCCAGGTTTGCCGGGTTCTGACGCCGGCCCTGACCACAACATATCTGCGGCAAGTCTCCATTTTGCCATGGTACATGGTGGTGATGTCTCCTATATGTCAGTACAAGGCATTGAAAAGGTTAAAAAAAAACAACACGAGGTGGTGACAGAAAGAGGAAACTCTTAAACAGAGAATCATACTGGATTTTCCGACTTGAAAGTCGCCAGCCCCAAGGTTTAAATAAGAAACTGGATCTAATTCTGCAGTATTAACTAACGGCTTATTTCTCCTCCTTTCTTCCTCTATTTCCCATCTCCTTTAAATGTATTATTTTATGGACCATATGAATTGTCTTTTTGGCATGTTTTTACTTTTGTACACATTTGTAGAAGGGATTATCTCAGGTGAGAGACCCTCCCCCTCCTCTCTACAAAAGTAACTCACAGTGTATCTGAAACAGTCATGAGTTAGGGCTAAGATTGCATTGTGCCCGAAACATGTAGACTCTGCTTTCTGTACCTGGATTTTATACTGAATTTTCAATAAAGAAGCCTCGGATTACCACAACCACAAGCTGGACAAAATCTCTTTTCCTCTACACTTCCGTATTTCTCCTGATTCGGGTGAAGGAGCTGCTCCGTGCTATACCAGTGGAATCCCTGGCAGGTGAGAGCTGCTCAATACTTCTGTTTTCTCTAATTATCCTCATTGTGTTTCAATGCATTCTTGTGCCGCTTTCCTGGGATGGATATTCATGAAAAAAACGACTTATAAAGTCCTCGTCTCCAGCTCCTGAAGTCACGCTCCTGAAGTCAAGGGGGCAGCCCTTCCCTCACTCCTGGCTGTAACTCCCCTGCCCTAACCCCGCCTCTAAGTAGTGTAACTGACACCCGGCTCAGTCGCTGGGACGGCGCTTGTACAGGCGGCGCATGCGCCGTCGGACTCAAGCCCGATCCTGTAACTGAATCGCGCATGCGCCGTCCCTGATGCCTGCCTGTCTTCTCTTACTCACGCGCGATTCAGTTACAGGATCGCACTTGAGTCCGACGGCGCATGCGCCGCCTGTACAAGCGCGGTCCCGGCGACTGAGCCGGGTGTCAGTTACACTACTTAGAGGCGGGGTTAGGGCAGGGGAGGTACAGCCCACAGTGAGGGAAGGGCTACCCCCTTGACTTCAGGAGCGTGACTTCAGGAGCTGGAGACGAGGACTTTATAAGTCGTTTTTTTCATGAATATCCATCCCAGGAAAGCGGCACAAGAATGCATTGAAACACAATGAGGATACTCTATAAGGTACTGGTAATAGTTTATTAAGTGAAATCCTGGTGAAAGGTTCGCTTTAATTACTCACAGGCCTAAAATACACACTTTTCCCAACCACAGAAAACACCCCAAAACACCACATATCCCCATGAAAGTTACATCCCCTGATATCCTCGATCTGGGTGAACAACCTATTCAAAAATTACCCAGATTGGTTCAGTAATTTCCTGGAAGTCTTATTTTTGCCCCACCGTGCACATGGTCACATGCCCCAAATAGTTCCAGTAAAAAGTCCATGGGGCAGAAACAGAGCCTTTGAAATCCAATATGCCCAAAAAGTGTCCCAGGGGCCATAGTCACAGGGCAAGAGGCTGGCAAGCAGGCCTCTCCAACTCCCAGTGACGAAGGTGCTTTCGTCACACATACCAACCGAGGAATATGTGTGCAGATATCCTATCTCACACCTTATATACCCACCGAGGGATATGTGTGCAGACAGCCTATCACACCTTATATACCAATCGAGGAATACGTGTGCAGATAGCCTATCGCACACCCTATATACCCACCGAGGGATATGTGTGCAGACAGCCTATCGCACACCCTATATACCCACCGAGGAATATGTGTGCTGATAGCCTATCGCACACCCTATATACCCACCGAGGGATATGTGTGCAGACAGCCTATCACACCCCTTATATATCCACCGAGGTTTATGTGTGCAGACAGCCTATCACAACCCTTATATACTGTAACGGATCTCCTTGCACCCCGACTGGGTACCTCCATGATGGATGCTCCTAGTGCTTCCCAAGGACTCCAAGCACTCCGCTGGACACCGTAACCACCACAGGAACAGCTCTTACAAAAGCTAGGGGTTATAGCCAGGGGAGTATACAGCGTATAGCAATCCCCACACACATGAGACAAGGCTCTATGTTGAATGTAAAACAGGAACTCTTTATTGAACACATAAGCATTGACTTTTATACACATTTTCTAACAAGGGCACCACCCCTGTGGACCTGGTTGGGAACTGAGGACATAACATAGCAGCCAATCATTTCCAGTTTTACAGTTTAAACACAGAAACTATACATTCAACAAACACAATGGCATTGCAGGGAATGTCACTGCGGTATTTTGGATGAGGAAACGTTATACAGGAGAGGCCCTGCTGCCACTTTGTTGACTCTAGATAACTTTTTCCTGATCGCACGTCCCCGTGACATCCACGATCCATTTGGATATCTTCCCTATCAACTTTCGATGTTCTTTTATGCGCCTACCTTGGTGATCACAGGTAATGGGGAATCAGGGTTTCATGCCGGAGACGGGGCCTAATAAACGGCTACGGCTACTACTTCAAAGCAAAGCAGCATGAGTTGCGGGCCTGCATATGAGCTGACCCAGTAAAAGATTTGAGTTGCGGGCCTGCAGGTGAGCTGAACCAGTAAAAAATTTTAGGTGTGGGCCTGCTGGTGAGCTGAGATGGAACCGACAAACCCAACTTAATTTTGAAGGCTGCATTAATCTGCGGGTGACGGTGCTACAGCTTCACAGATTGTTTCCATCTGCATCTTTCTAAACAATCTGTGGCCTCAGTCTTTTATCCAGCCTCTGTCATTGTGCCACTATGTGGCCTCCTCATGCTGCCATCTCCACAACATGTCACCTTGCCACTCATTTTTATCACCATGCTGCTGCTGATGCAGCTTAAAGGGGCTTAAAGTGATCACCAGGCCCACAATCTAATTAAGGTTTTACGCACAAAACCAAAGTAAAAAAAATCGATTTTATAGGAAAAATTGATTGAAAACATTCTTTCCTGTACACTTACTTGTATATAAAGTGCAAGTGCTGCCAAAAATTACAATGAAGAGGCACTCCGATACAACCTGTATATCACATAAAGGAGGGCCTCATTCACATTGAGTTGCGGGCCTGCAGGTGAGCTGACCCTGTAAAAGATTTTAGGTTTGGGCCTGCAGGTGAGCTGACCCTGTAAAATATTTGAGTTGCGGGGCTGCAGGTGAGCTGACCGAGTAAAAGATTTTAGGTGCAGGCCTGCTGGTGAGCTGACCCTGTAAAACATTATATTTGAGGGCCTGCTGGTGAGCTGACCCTGTAAAACATTATATTCGAGGGCCTGCTGCTGAGCTGACCCTCTAAAACATTAGGGGTGAGGGCCTGCTGGTGAGCTGACCCTGTAAAATATTATAAGCGTTGGCCTGCTGCTGAGCTGACCCTCTAAAACATTAGGGGCGAGGGTCTGCTGCTGAGCTGACCCTCTAAAACATTAGGGGCGAGGGTCTGCTGCTGAGATGACGCTCTAAAACATATGCAAGGGCCTGCTGCTGAGCTGACCCTCTAAAACATTAGGGGTGTGGGCCTGCTGCTGAGCTGACGCTCTAAAACATTAGGGGCGTGGGCCTGCTGCTGAGCTGACCCTCTAAAACATTAGGGGCGAGGGCCTGCTGCTGAGCTGACCCTCTAAAACATTAGGGGTGTGGGCCTGCTGCTGAGCTGACCCTCTAAAACATTAGGGGCGAGGGCCTGCTGCTGAGCTGACCCTCTAAAACATTAGGGGCGTGGGCCTGCTGCTGAGCTGATCCTATTAAAAAAATTTGAGTGGAGGGAATATATACAATCTGGATAAGGAGGAGGAGAAAACAAGATGCAACCATATACTCTTTTTGTGGTAGAAAAGGTGCATGGGAATACACTACAGTAGATTGAGTACATTATAAATGATAGATTGAAATTGCCTTTATGTTCACCATCAGCTCAGCTCTCCTGGTGGCGTTGAGAAGTCAGGGGCAATCCAGGCCTTGTTCATTTTTATCTGAGTCAACCTGTCAGCATTGCCAATATACATTCTAGATGCCGGGTCAGGAGGATGGGCCTCTCGGCTGTGAGCTCCCAGCGCTGCGCTCCTACGTGATGTCGCTTCAGCTTCTGCTTGGTCGCCTTGCTCTTCCGATGCCGTGCCGCTGCTGATACACCGAGTGGCAGCCTGGCCCCTGTAATACTGCCAGCTTGATGCTGGGGGAACTGGGAGTTGATCGGATCTCGAGTGAGGGATGGAAGCCTAGGAGGAAGATCGTTGTGGTGCTGAGTGAGTGCCCCCCTCCCTCCTTGGCAAGATTCAAAGCGGAGGCGAGATGCATAGCGTTTGTATATCGCTTGGGATCGGACTGTGGAATAGGTTGGTGCAGTGTGAAGGGGAAGTAAAGCGGCTACGTTAACTGGTCCTAAAGAATATATAAGGGAACCAGGTAGCGCCCTCCCCAGACAAATTACATACAGAACGGAGGAGTTTGATTATGGTAGTTGGAGGAGGAGGCGGCTGGCTGCGGATGAAAATAGACTACTGCGGCCTTAATTTGGGACATAGCACTACCCCGGCCTAATATTTCTGGGTCGGTAGGGAAGCAAAAAAGAACGGCCTCCCTGAGAGGGGAGCCGCAAATTGGAGGGCTGAGGATTGGGGTAAATTCCCCTTCACCCCATAACTTTGAACCTGTATATTGGACTTTGCTGTTCCGGAAGATCGTTGGCAGACATACGATTGATAGACTGGTGTCCTTCTATTAAGTGTGGACAAAACTGTGATAAACCTAACAGTTCTGACTATGTTAACTGGAACGAAAGCCTGATATAGTCTGTGAGAACTGTTAATATATGAAGTGACAACGGAGATGGATGCAAGAACTAATAGCTGGAGTTTGAACGAATATGAATAACCCCGATTGACTTTTGTGTCACTCACTTCTATGCTACTTAAGTAGAGCGCACTAAATGTAATGGTGGTTGGCTGTTGGCTATTTATGTATGGATGCACTACCTCAGAGTTAGCCAACTATTTTTTTGTTGTTGTTGTTGTTGTTTGATATCTGGATAATGTACCTTTCTTCGGAATTGTCTGTTGATGCGTGTTGATCCCCTTTAGGTTGCTGTATTAGAAATGGCTACACAGGGTACGGGGAAAAAGGGGAGGGGCAGTTGGAATTAAACACCTCAATTTCCCCAATGTTTAAGAAAACAGAAAGAGTCAAGCAACAACTTCTGACTAATATGAGTGGACAGACTAGCCCCCCTAAGAAGAAAGAGGATACACTTTAGGACCAGGAAGGCGAGTCTTTCTGCTCAGCAGAGAATATTGACCTGAAAACAATTGAGGAGGGTGTCCAGTCTGGGAAGAGAGGTAGTAAACAGCTAAAGATGTGGAAGAAAATAATTCTACAAAAGAGGAGCAGGTGCCCAGCCTGCAGGATATATTCCAAGAAATAAAAAAGTGCAGCTCGGCAATACAAGACCTCTCTCTCCAGACTGGAAATATCAGGGAGTCGGTGGGGCTTCTTAGGGTGGATCTAGAAAGTATAAAGATAGGCTGACTGAGGTAGAGAAAAGAACATCAGACTCTGAGGATCTCCTACAGACAATAGTCAAAGAAAGAAATACTTTAAGGGAAGAAAATAGAGAGTTGAAAAATAAATTGGTCGATTTAGAAAATAGGTCCAGAAGGGCTAATTTGAGATGCTTGGGGATTCCGGAGGGAGCGGAGGGGCGAGACCTTTGTGTGTTTATACAAACCTGGCTGAAGGAGCAACTGGGCCAAGATATCTCTGATCATAAAAATGTTATGGAACGGGCCCATAGATTGTCATCAAAGCTGCCCCCTCCTGGAATGAGACCGAGACCAATAATCCTCAATTTGCTGTCAGTTAGAGACACTTGCAGGATGACAGGACAAACTGGATGGACAAATGTCTTTTTTCGGCCTTATGTACTATGTTACTATGTTACAAGGAGGAGATACTACGTAGGTGAAGGAAGAGCGGGAAGCTAGAGTACTTAGGTACAACAGTGATGCTATTCTCTGACTATGCAAAGGAAACGGCAAAGGAAAGAAGCCAATTTAGTAAGGTGAAAAAAAACCTGCGTTTAAAGAATGAGAATTGAATGGGAAAATAAAACTTGGTTCTTTGACACTGCCGAAGTGGCTGGAGAATGGATTAAAGAAAAGATAAAGAGCTAGGGGGCAAATGAGCTGGGGGCGGGCTGGTAAGGGGAAAAGCCAAGATAGAGAGCCAGGGCTAAGGTTTTTCTGGGTCATTTAGAGCGGAGGGGTAATGGATTTTTTTCGCTCCCTTTTTCCTCTCTTGTCCTCTTCTCCCCTTTCCTCCCCCGGGCCTTTAGGTATACCTTGAGAGGTTTCTCTGGTCTAAAAGGTCTTTATGAGAATAATTTCATGGAATATTAGGGGTTTGAGTAGGGGTGTAAAAAAAGTCACTGTTTTTGATGCATTACAAAGGTTTCTCCCTGCTATAATTTGTTTACAAGAAACTCACTTGATAAGTGAGACGATAGCCGGGGTGATGAGACCATGGTTGCGGCACTAAGATATAGACATAAACGTAGAAAAAACGGTCATGGATAGAGAAGGATGGTATGTCCTGATGGACTGTATATTAGAAGGTAGACCATGGATAATTGCAAATGTCTATATACCGAGTTTGTGCTTAATGCGGGGGATAAATCACTTTTAGTTATAGGAGATTTTAATAATGTTATGGATGGTAAGTTAGATAGATTAAGATTAGGAAATACCCAGGAAATCTGTGCTGGATCCAAATTTAAGAACATCACAGAAGAACTGGGTTGGATTGATATTTGGAGGGTAATGCACCCAAAGGCTAAAAAATACTCATGTTTTTCTAAAACACACAGGAGTTTATCACAAATCGATATAGCCTTTACAAATAATAGTGGTTCACTTGATATTGAAGGGGTTAGATATGGCCAACGTGGAATCTCGGATCATAACCCAATTATAATAAACACTAAAATAAACACACACCAAAAAATTTGAGGGATAAATGTTAGTTTAGGATGGATATACACGATAAGATAATGAAAGAGATAAGTGAATATTTTGATATAAATGATGGATCAGTAGAAGTTAAAATGGTATGGGAAGCTGCAAAGGTCTATATTAGAGGGATTATTACAAAATACACGATAATCCATAAGAAAGGGTTCAGATAGAAAATGTTGGAGCAATTTTCCAACAAGGATCTTCTGGTATTGCACTATTTTGCTCGTCCTCTCCACCACAGGAATAAGATGAAAAGTTCTCTTTGTAACGGGGGTCGAGAAGGGTGAACAGTAATCCGTGTTATCTAAAATGCGTATAACGCGAGGGTCGCTGGAAAGGCAGCCTAACATGAAGTCAGCCACGTGTGCCAGGGTACCAACAGGCAAGACATCGATGTCGACATCAGGATGACGCTCCATCTCCTCATCCTCCTTCTCCTCTTCTGCCCATCCATGCTGAATAGATGGAATTAAAGTTCCATGGGTACTACCCTCTGTAGCAGATGCAACTGTCTCCAGCTCCTCCTCCTCTTCATGGTCCAATTTACGCTGCGAAGACGAACTGAGGGTGGTCTGGCTATCACCCTGTGTAATGTGCTCCGGCATTTCCTCGTCTGCCACATTCACAGTGTCGTCCTTAATTGTGAGCAGCAATCGTTTGAGTAGACACAGCAGTGGGATGGTTACGCTGATAATAGCGTTATCGCCACTAACCATCTGTGTGGATTTATCAAAGTTTTTTAAAACCTGACAGAGGTCTGACATCAATGCCCACTCCTCGCTTGTGAATAGTGGCAGTTGACCGAAAGGCGACAACCATGTTGCAGCTGGTATTTCACAACTGCCCTCTGCTGCTCACAAAGCCTGGACAACATGTATAACGTAGAGTTCCAGCGCATGCTCACGTCGCACAACAGTCGGTGATCTGGAAGCCGCAAGCGCTGCTGCAGCGTTGACAGACCGTCTGAAGCTGTGGACGACCTGCGGAAATGGGCACACACGCGGCGCACCTTCACTAGTAGCTCTGGAAAATTGGGGTAGGTTTTGATAAACCGCTGAACCACTAAGTTTAAGACGTGGGCTAGGTATGGGATGTGTGTCAGGTTGCCGAGCTCTAAAGCCGCCACCAAGTTACGGCCATTGTCAGACACAAATATGCTTGGTTCCAGGTTGAGTGGCGAGAGCCACAGCTCGGCCTGGTCCCTTATACCCTGCCACAGCTCTGCGGCGGTGTGCTGTTTGTCACCTAAACAGATCAACATCAGCACGGCCTGTTGACGCTTACCCACAGCAGTGCTACACTGCTTCCAGCTAGCGACTGATGGCTGACTGCTGCTGGAGGTGGAAGTGGAGGAGGAGGCGGCTGAGGAGGAGAAGTGGGGGTTGGAGCCAGTAATATAGCTGATGGCGGAGACCCTGATGGACATAGGGCCCGCAATGGCAGGGCGTGGGTAGCACCTGTGCCATCCCAGGGTACGACTCACTCCCGGCCTCCACAACATTCACCTAGTGTGCGGCCAGGGAAATGTAGCATCCCTGGCCACCAGCACTTGTCCATGTGTCCGTGGTTAAGTGGACCTTCCCAATAACTGCATTGGTCAGGGCACAGGTAATGTTCTGGGACACATGCTGGTGTAAGGCGGGCACGGCACACCGTGAAAATGGTGGCGGCTGGGGACTGCATACCGAGGGACCGCCGGGGAAGGCCTCAGTGTCCACAAGCCTAAATGGCAACATTTCAAAGGCCAGTAATTTTGAAAGTTACGCATTTAGTGATATGGCCTGTGGGTGGGTGGGTATTTGCGCTTGCGTTCAAATGACTGTGTTATGGACATTTGGACGCTGCGCTGGGACAGGGAAGTGGATGTTGTTGCTGATGGTTCATGTGAAGGTCCAGGTGCAGGGCGAGGGGCATCTGGGCCTGCGCCTTCGACAGGGGATTGGCAAGCATTGCATAACACAGGGGAAGAGGAGGCAGTGGTGTGACCCACAGACACAGATTGTGGACCCAGGCGTTCGCCCACTTGTTAGGGTGCTTGGATGCCATGTGGCAGATCATGCCGGTGAGGTTGCTAGTGTTCACAACAATTATGGTACGGCACAGGTTGCACACACTCTTTAGTCGTCTGCACTTTCCTCAAAAAAGTGCCATACTGCGAAACATCTACCCCTTGGCAAGTCAGATTTACGCATGGGGGTGCTCGGTGTAACGGTTGTGGGCCTGTTTGGTGTTGGCCGACTTCTCATTTTGCAACACTGCCTCTTCCAGCCTGTTGCGGTGGTGGATGATGATGAGACACATTTACCAATCACTTATCACCTTTTCACCTTCCCATGTTGGGTCAGTGACCTCATCGTCAACCACCTTCTCTTCCACTTCCTGACTCTTCTCATCCTCCTGACTTGACCTAACCACAACCTCAGTGATTGGTAACTGTGTCTCATCGTCAGCCACCTCGTGAATGAATGATTGCCGTTTACCACCGTCATCTACTTGAGACTGTGAAGGCTCAAGAGGTTGGGAATCAGGGCACAATATCTCAGGTCCCTCTTCAAGCTTGATGGGCGCGAGGGCCAAATGTAATAGTGGTGCTGGATAGAGCTCCTCGGAATATCTGAGTGTGGGATCACTCGTTTGGCAAGACTCTCCATGGTGGGAGGAAGGATGATCAGAGAGAGGATTCGGTTGACCAGACTCTTGGCTACAGAGACTGGACTTGGTGGAAGAGAGGGTGGTGCTTAACAGACTGGAAGCATTATCTTAAGCATTCCAACCAACTGTTCGCACTGGTCCGACTTGGATAGTGTTGTCTTGCGCCGCCCAGCTAAGTTGGACATGAAGCTGGGTACGGTGGATGTTTTTTTCTGGTGCACTGGCAGCAGGCACAGTTTCATTGCACCCAGGGCCACGGCCTCTGCGTGCACCATCACGACCACTTCCTGTCCCTTAGTGCTCGCCTTCTTCCTATTAATGGTTTTGTCACTAGATGTGGCGCAGATTGTTTTATAGTCCGCTAAAGACACCGTTTTTGGATGCAGGACAGTATATGTCACAGAAACACACAGGATATGGACACTATATTAGGCCCAGATTATTGGAATCTGCGGTACAGACACTGTTTTCTGATGTAGCGCAGGTGCACAAGGTGTTGAAGCGCAGATCACACAACTCATCGATTACACCGTTGACAATAAAAATGTGGATAGATTATGGGGGAAAAAAATGGTGTTTTCTGTATTATAATTGTTTCCCTATATCTGGGCCTGATAACCACACAAGGTATTGCAGCGCAGATCTGACAACTCACGGATGACACCGTTTACAGCAAAAAATGTGGATAGATTATGAGGAAAAAATCCTTTTTTTCACTAATATTCTTCCCATCTCTGCCCCTGAGGCACAGAAGATATTGTTACACAGATGTCACAAGTCACCGCAGACACCTTCTATAAAGCAAAAGAATCGCTATTTTGCAAAGTATGAAAAAATCTCCCTACACTATCTGTCCCTTCCTGTGCTCAGCTCTCCCTGACTCGCAATGAGCCGAACCCGCGTCATCGGGTGCTATATAGCACCCGATGACGCGTTCTGGCCAGCCAATCACTGTAATGCCAGCAGTCAACACGGCATTACAGTGATGGCAGTACTTACCTGCATGTTTATTGGCTGCTTCACATAATGGTTCCTGGACGACAGGCTGGGGATGAAAAGCGGGGCCAATGGCCTCAGTGTACTGTCACGGATCAGCGGGTGTGAACCCACTGTGCCACTGACTGGCTGGAGGGGCGTGTTTAAGCAACTACCTGGTTTACACTAGAGCCTCAGATGGTGAGGATAGACTTGAGCCGTTAGGGTAGTTGCCAATGGCTACTCCAAAGCAATCCCAGAGTCAGTGGCAGCTGGTCCAGGCGGACCAGGAGGTACCTAAGTAGGTACCGGAAGTACAAGCATAGTCAGGCAGGCAGAGACGTTAACAGGAGCAACTGTGCAGGACTAAAGGATAAGGCAGAGACTTGGTAGACAGGCAATAGGTCAGGGCAGGCGGCACAGGTACAGGTCAGGCAATCAGGGTCAGCAACAGGAGAGCCTAAGCAAGCAGGCAGGGATCAGACGTACAGCAGAGTCCAGGGACGAAGTATAGATCAGGAGCACACGAGAGTATCAGGAACCAGCAAACTCAAGGACCTTGACACTGAGGCATCTGGGAAGGGGGCTGAGCCACTTTAGTACCTGCAGGAGAGCCAGAGTTGGTCAGCGAGGTCGCCTGACCTCACCCACACAGCCCAGGGAGTGACGCGCTCCGCCCTTAGAGCAGTGTAACACGAAACCAGCCGAACTCATGCTGTGTCCAGGGCTGAGTGGAAGCTGTGGAGCGGAATCCTCAGAAGCAATAACACCTATAGAAACAGAGCCCTGGACCGCAGCGGTGAAATGGGAAGCACCGGCCACAGGTCACTGTTGAGCGCGGCGCCCGGGACCGCAGCGATAAGCGGGGGAACAGCGGAGTGCAGCAACAGAATAATGGGACTCGGCCGTGTTGAGGCCCAATCATTAGCAGTGTATAGTTTACCAGGTGATTTGATGATCTCAACACCTAAGTCAGAGACTGAATGTCCCTGCAATGGAAAGCAGGCGGTCATCTCTGTGTTACTCCACTCTTCAGAAGTAAAGCTTCAGGTTTGACTAAACTGAACGTAACACCCGAAAGTTGTCCTATTTCTAGAAGATCTTGCAAAATCGGGGGCAGGGTCACTACCAGATTTCCTATAATTAAGAAAACATTGTCAGCAATGCCTGGGGGAAATCTGAGAGCGGGGGCTGTCCGGCCTGGTGTCCTTATAGGGGGCATGACGGCCATTCACTGCGAGTGTGGTCCAACATCAAATAAAATGATGAAATGTAGGCCCAAACTATGTTCTAGGGCAGCATTCAGACAGGACCTGGAAAGTTTCTTGAGTGTCTTCTCAGCATGGAGGCTCCACAGCGGTGGGGAACGCTCCCTCTGCCCTGATGTTTATAATGAACAGTCTATTCCTGGTAAACCCCCTCTGGAGATCGGGGGCGGCCTGCAGTCTACTAGACAGGACGAGATAGCTGCAGAGGACAATCCTTGTTACAGGCTTGGTTGATGGTTGTAGAATCCAGGAACAAGTTCACGTACCATTATGTCAGTATGTTGTATTATATAACTGGGTCCGGGCTGGAACCAGTTCAGGACTTAGAATCATCACATAGGGGGTCTTATTACAGGGGGAGGAAGCGACCACAACCAGCACCTCTGCTGATCCCCACATCTCCATGGTCTTCAGGAAGTTTAAGAATATTAAGAGATCCGAGGATGGAGCCTTCTACTGTGAAGAAGCAGATAGATGGGGTGTGTCAGACCCCCCACTAGTGGATAGATGGGGTGCAGGGTGTCAGACCCCCCACTAGTGGATAGATGGGGTGCAGGGTGTCAGACCCCCCACTAGTGGATCGATGGGGTGCAGGGTGTCAGACCCCCACTAGTGGATCGATGGGGTGCAGGGTGTCAGACCTCCACTAGTGGATCGATGGGGTGCAGGGTGTCAGACCCCCACTAGTGGATAGATGGGGTGCAGGGTGTCAGACCCCCCACTAGTAGATAGATGGGGTGCAGGGTGTCAGACCCCCACTAGTGGATAGATGGGGTGCAGGGTGTCAGACCCCCCCCACTAGTGGATCGATGGGGTGCAGGGTGTCAGACCCCCACTAGTGGATAGATGGGGTGCAGGGTGTCAGACCCCCCACTAGTGGATCGATGGGGTGCAGGGTGTCAGACCCCCACTAGTGGATAGATGGGGTGCAGGGTGTCAGACCCCCCCCACTAGTGGATCGATGGGGTGCAGGGTGTCAGACCCCCACTAGTGGATAGATGGGGTGCAGGGTGTCAGACCCCCACTAGTGGATAGATGGGGTGCAAGGTGTCAGACCTCCCTACTAGTGGATAGATGGGGTGCAGGGTGTCAGACCCCCCCCACTAGTAGATAGATGGGGTGCAGGGTCTCAGACCTCCACTAGTGGATAGATGGGGTGCAGGGTGTCAGACCCCCACTAGTGGATCGATGGGGTGCAGGGTGTCAGACCCCCCCCACTAGTGGATCGATGGGGTGCAGGGTGTCAGACCCCCATTAGTGGATAGATGGGGTGCAGGGTGTCAGACCCCCACTAGTGGATAGATGGGGTGCAAGGTGTCAGACCTCCCTACTAGTGGATAGATGGGGTGCAGGGTGTCAGACCCCCCCCCCCCACTAGTAGATAGATGGGGTGCAGGGTCTCAGACCCCCACTATTGAATCGATGGGGTGCAGGGTGTCAGACCCCCACTAGTGGATCGATGGGGTGCTGGGTGTCAGACCCCCCCACTAGTGGATCGATGGGGTGCAGGGTGTCAGACCCCCCCACTAGTGGATAGATGGGGTGCAGGGTGTCAGACCCCACTAGTGGATAGATGGGGTGCAGGGTGTCAGAACCCCCACTAGTGATTCCATGGTGTCAGACCTCCACTAGTGGATCGATGGGGTACAGGGTGTCAGACCCCCACTAGTGGATCGATGGGGTGCAGGGTGTCAGACCCCCCACTAGTGGATCGATGGGGTACAGGGTGTCAGACCCCCACTAGTGGATCGATGGGGTGCAGGGTGTCAGACCCCCCACTAGTGGATCGATGGGGTGCAGGGTGTCAGACCCCCCACTAGTGGATCGATGGGTTGCAGGGTGTCAGACCCCCCACTAGTGGATCAATTGGGTGCAGGGTGTCAGACCCCCACTAGTGGATCGATGGTGTGCAGGGTATCAGACCCCCCACTAGTGGATAGATGGGGTGCAGGGTGTCAGACCCCCCACTAGTGGATCGATGGGGTGCAGGGTATCAGATCCCCACTAGTGGATAGATGGGGTGCAGGTTGTCAGACCCCCACTAGTGGATAGATGGGGTGCAGGGTGTCAGACCCCCACTAGTGGATCGATGGGGTGCAGGGTGTCAGACCCCCCACTAGTGGATAGATGGGGTGCAGGGTGTCAGACCCCCCACTAGTGGATCGATGGGGTGCAGGGTGTCAGACCCTTCACTAGTGGATCGATGGGGTGCAGGGTGTCAGACCCCACTAGTGGATAGATGGGGTGCAGGTTGTCAGACCCCCCACTAGTGGATAGATGGGGTGCAGGGTGTCAGACCCCCCACTAGTGGATAGATGGGGTGCAGGGTGTCAGACCCCCCACTAGTGGATAGATGGGGTGCAGGGTGTCAGACCCCCCACTAGTGGATAGATGGGGTGCAGGGTGTCAGACCCCCCACTAGTGGATAGATGGGGTGCAGGGTGTCAGACCCCCCCCACTAGTGGATAGATGGGGTGCAGGTTGTCAGACCCCCCACTAGTGGATAGATGGGGTGCAGGGTGTCAGACCCCTCACTAGTGGATAGATGGGGTGCAGGGTGTCAGACCCCCCACTAGTGGATAGATGGGGTGCAGGGTGTCAGACCCCCCCACTAGTGGATAGATGGGGTGCAGGGTGTCAGACCCCCCACTAGTGAATAGATGGGGTGCAGGGTGTCAGACCCTTCACTAGTGGATCGATGGGGTGCAGGGTGTCAGACCCCCACTAGTGGATCGATGGGGTGCAGGGTGTCAGACCCTTCACTAGTGGATCGATGGGGTGCAGGGTGTCAGACCCCACTAGTGGATAGATGGGGTGCAGGTTGTCAGACCCCCCACTAGTGGATAGATGGGGTGCAGGGTGTCAGACCCTTCACTAGTGGATCGATGGGGTGCAGGGTGTCAGACCCTTCACTAGTGGATAGATGGGGTGCAGGGTGTCAGACCCCCCACTAGTGGATCGATGGGGTGCAGGGTGTCAGACCCTTCACTAATGGATCGATGGGGTGCAGGGTGTCAGACCCCACTAGTGGATAGATGGGGTGCAGGGTGTCAGACCCCCACTAGTGGATCGATGGGGTGCAGGGTGTCAGACCTCCCACTAGTGGATCGATGGGGTGCAGGGTGTCAGACCCCCACTAGTGGATCGATGGGGTGCAGGGTGTCAGACCTCCCACTAGTGGATCGATGGGGTGCAGGGTGTCAGACCCCCCACTAGTGGATCGATGGGGTGCAGGGTGTCAGACCTCCCACTAGTGGATAGATGGGGAGCAGGGTGTCAGACCCCCCACTAGTGGATCGATGGGGTGCAGGGTGTCAGACCCCCACTAGTGGATCGATGGGGTGCAGGGTGTCAGACCCCACTAGTGGATAGATGGGGTGCAGGGTGTCAGACCCCCACTAATGGATCGATGGGGTGCAGGGTGTCAGACCCCCACTAGTGGATCGATGGGGTGCAGTGTCAGACCTCCCACTAGTGGATCGATGGGGTGCAGGGTGTCAGACCCCCACTAGTGGATCGATGGGGTGCAGGGTGTCAGACCTCCCACTAGTGGATCGATGGGGTGCAGGGTGTCAGACCCCACTAGGGGATCGATGGGGTGCAGGGTGTCAGACCCCCCACTAGTGGATCGATGGGGTGCAGGGTGTCAGACCCCCCACTAGTGGATAGATGGGGTGCAGGGTGTCAGACCCCCCACTAGTGGATAGATGGGGTGCAGGGTGTCAGACCCCCCACTAGTGGATCGATGGGGTGCAGGGTGTCAGACCCCACTAGTGGATAGATGGGGTGCAGGGTGTCAGACCCCACTAGTGGATAGATGGGGTGCAGGGTGTCAGACCCCCACTAGTGGATCGATGGGGAGCAGGGTGTCAGACCCCCACTAGTGGATCGATGGGGTGCAGGGTGTCAGACCCCCACTAGTGGATCGATGGGGTGCAGGGTGTCAGACCCCCACTAGTGGATAGATGGGGTGCAGGGTGTCAGACCCCCACTAGTGGATCGATGGGGTGCAGGGTGTCAGACCCCCACTAGTGGATAGATGGGGTGCAGGGTGTCAGACCCCCCACTAGTGGATAGATGGGGTGCAGGGTGTCAGACCCCCCACTAGTGGATAGATGGGGTGCAGGGTGTCAGACCCCACTAGTGGATAGATGGGGTGCAGGGTGTCAGACCCCCACTAGTGGATCGATGGGGTGCAGGGTGTCAGACCCCCACTAGTGGATCGATGGGGTGCAGTGTGTCAGACCTCCCACTAGTGGATCGATGGGGTGCAGGGTGTCAGACCCCCACTAGTGGATCGATGGGGTGCAGGGTGTCAGACCTCCCACTAGTGGATCGATGGGGTGCAGGGTGTCAGACCCCACTAGGGGATCGATGGGGTGCAGGGTGTCAGACCCCCCCCCCACTAGTGGATAGATGGGGTGCAGGGTGTCAGACCCCCCCCCCACTAGTGGATAGATGGGGTGCAGGGTGTCAGACCCCCCACTAGTGGATAGATGGGGTGCAGGGTGTCAGACCCCCCACTAGTGGATAGATGGGGTGCAGGGTGTCAGACCCCCCACTAGTGGATAGATGGGGTGCAGGGTGTCAGACCCCCCCCACTAGTGGATAGATGGGGTGCAGGTTGTCAGACCCCCCACTAGTGGATAGATGGGGTGCAGGATGTCAGACCCCTCACTAGTGGATAGATGGGGTGCAGGGTGTCAGACCCCCCACTAGTGGATAGATGGGGTGCAGGGTGTCAGACCCCCCACTAGTGGATAGATGGGGTGCAGGGTGTCAGACCCCCCCACTAGTGGATAGATGGGGTGCAGGGTGTCAGACCCCCCACTAGTGAATAGATGGGGTGCAGGGTGTCAGACCCTTCACTAGTGGATCGATGGGGTGCAGGGTGTCAGACCCCCACTAGTGGATCGATGGGGTGCAGGGTGTCAGACCCTTCACTAGTGGATCGATGGGGTGCAGGGTGTCAGACCCCACTAGTGGATAGATGGGGTGCAGGTTGTCAGACCCCCCACTAGTGGATAGATGGGGTGCAGGGTGTCAGACCCCCCACTAGTGGATAGATGGGGTGCAGGGTGTCAGACCCCCCACTAGTGGATAGATGGGGTGCAGGGTGTCAGACCCCCCACTAGTGGATCGATGGGGTGCAGGGTGTCAGACCCCACTAGTGGATAGATGGGGTGCAGGTTGTCAGACCCCCCACTAGTGGATCGATGGGGTGCAGGGTGTCAGACCCCCCACTAGTGGATAGATGGGGTGCAGGGTGTCAGACCTCCACTAGTGGATCGATGGGGTGCAGGGTGTCAGACTCTTCACTAGTGGATAGATGGGGTGCAGGGTGTCAGACCCCCCACTAGTGGATCGATGGGGTGCAGGGTGTCAGACCCTTCACTAGTGGATCGATGGGGTGCAGGGTGTCAGACCCCACTAGTGGATAGATGGGGTGCAGGGTGTCAGACTCTTCACTAGTGGATAGATGGGGTGCAGGGTGTCAGACCCCCCACTAGTGGATCGATGGGGTGCAGGGTGTCAGACCCTTCACTAGTGGATCGATGGGGTGCAGGGTGTCAGACTCTTCACTAGTGGATAGATGGGGTGCAGGGTGTCAGACCCCCCACTAGTGGATCGATGGGGTGCAGGGTGTCAGACCCTTCACTAGTGGATCGATGGGGTGCAGGGTGTCAGACCCCACTAGTGGATAGATGGGGTGCAGGGTGTCAGACCCCCACTAGTGGATTGATGGGGTGCAGGGTGTCAGACCTCCCACTAGTGGATCGATGGGGTGCAGGGTGTCAGACCCCCACTAGTGGATCGATGGGGTGCAGGGTGTCAGACCTCCCACTAGTGGATCGATGGGGTGCAGGGTGTCAGACCCCCCACTAGTGGATCGATGGGGTGCAGGGTGTCAGACCTCCCACTAGTGGATAGATGGGGAGCAGGGTGTCAGACCCCCCACTAGTGGATCGATGGGGTGCAGGGTGTCAGACCCCCACTAGTGGATCGATGGGGTGCAGGGTGTCAGACCCCACTAGTGGATAGATGGGGTGCAGGGTGTCAGACCCCCACTAGTGGATCGATGGGGTGCAGGGTGTCAGACCCCCACTAGTGGATCGATGGGGTGCAGTGTGTCAGACCCCCACTAGTGGATCGATGGGGTGCAGGGTGTCAGACCTCCCACTAGTGGATCGATGGGGTGCAGGGTGTCAGACCCCACTAGGGGATCGATGGGGTGCAGGGTGTCAGACCCCCCACTAGTGGATCGATGGGGTGCAGGGTGTCAGACCCCCCACTAGTGGATAGATGGGGTGCAGGGTGTCAGACCCCCCACTAGTGGATAGATGGGGTGCAGGGTGTCAGACCCCCCACTAGTGGATCGATGGGGTGCAGGGTGTCAGACCCCACTAGTGGATAGATGGGGTGCAGGGTGTCAGACCTCACTAGTGGATAGATGGGGTGCAGGGTGTCAGACCCCCACTAGTGGATCGATGGGGTGCAGGGTGTCAGACCTCCCACTAGTAGATCGATGGGGTGCAGGGTGTCAGACCCCACTAGGGGATCGATGGGGTGCAGGGTGTCAGACCCCCCCCCCCCCACTAGTGATAGATGGGGTGCAGGGTGTCAGACCCCCCACTAGTGGATAGATGGGGTGCAGGGTGTCAGACCTCCCACTAGTGGATAGATGGGGTGCAGGGTGTCAGACCCCCCCCACTAGTGGATAGATGGGGTGCAGGTTGTCAGACCCCCCACTAGTGGATAGATGGGGTGCAGGGTGTCAGACCCCCCACTAGTGGATAGATGGGGTGCAGGGTGTCAGACCCCCCCACTAGTGGATAGATGGGGTGCAGGGTGTCAGACCCCCCACTAGTGAATAGATGGGGTGCAGGGTGTCAGACCCTTCACTAGTGGATCGATGGGGTGCAGGGTGTCAGACCCCCACTAGTGGATCGATGGGGTGCAGGGTGTCAGACCCTTCACTAGTGGATCGATGGGGTGCAGGGTGTCAGACCCCACAAGTGGATAGATGGGGTGAAGGTTGTCAGACCCCCCACTAGTGGATAGATGGGGTGCAGGGTGTCAGACCCCCCACTAGTGGATAGATGGGGTGCAGGGTGTCAGACCCCCCACTAGTGGATAGATGGGGTGCAGGGTGTCAGACCCTTCACTAGTGGATAGATGGGGTGCAGGTTGTCAGACCCCCCACTAGTGGATCGATGGGGTGCAGGGTGTCAGACCCCCCACTAGTGGATAGATGGGGTGCAGGGTGTCAGACCCTTCACTAGTGGATCGATGGGGTGCAGGGTGTCAGACCCTTCACTAGTGGATAGATGGGGTGCAGGGTGTCAGACCCCCCACTAGTGGATCGATGGGGTGCAGGGTGTCAGACCCTTCACTAGTGGATCGATGGGGTGCAGGGTGTCAGACCCCACTAGTGGATAGATGGGGTGCAGGGTGTCAGACCCCCACTAGTGGATCGATGGGGTGCAGGGTGTCAGACCTCCCACTAGTGGATCGATGGGGTGCAGGGTGTCAGACCCCCACTAGTGGATCGATGGGGTGCAGGGTGTCAGACCCCACTAGTGGATAGATGGGGTGCAGGGTGTCAGACCCCACTAGTGGATAGATGGGGTGCAGGGTGTCAGACCCCACAAGTGGATAGATGGGGTGCAGGGTGTCAGACCCCCACTAGTGGATCGATGGGGAGCAGGGTGTCAGACCCCCACTAGTGGATCGATGGGGTGCAGGGTGTCAGACCCCCACTAGTGGATCGATGGGGTGCAGGGTGTCAGACCCCCCACTAGTGGATCGATGGGGTGCAGGGTGTCAGACCCCCACTAGTGGATCGATGGGGTGCAGGGTGTCAGACCCCCACTAGTGGATCGATGGGGTGCAGGGTGTCAGACCCCCACTAGTGGATAGATGGGGTGCAGGGTGTCAGACCCCCACTAGTGGATCGATGGGGTGCAGGGTGTCAGACCCCCACTAGTGGATAGATGGGGTGCAGGGTGTCAGACCCCCCACTAGTGGATAGATGGGGTGCAGGGTGTCAGACCCCACTAGTGGATAGATGGGGTGCAGGGTGTCAGACCTCCCAGTAGTGGATAGATGGGGTGCAGGGTGTCAGACCTCCCACTAGTGGATAGATGGGGTGCAGGGTGTCAGACCCCCACTAGTGGATCGATGGGGTGCAGGGTGTCAGACCCCCACTAGTGGATCGATGGGGTGCAGGGTGTCAGACCTCCCACTAGTGGATCGATGGGGTGCAGTGTGTCAGACCTCCCACTAGTGGATCGATGGGGTGCAGGGTGTCAGACCCCCACTAGTGGATCGATGGGGTGCAGGGTGTCAGACCTCCCACTAGTGGATCGATGGGGTGCAGGGTGTCAGACTCCCCACTAGTGGATAGATGGGGTGCAGTGTGTCAGACCCCACTAGGGGATCGATGGGGTGCAGGGTGTCAGACCCCCCACTAGTGGATAGATGGGGTGCAGGGTGTCAGACCCCCCACTAGTGGATAGATGGGGTGCAGGGTGTCAGACCCCCACTAGTGGATCGATGGGGTGCAGGGTGTCAGACCCCCACTAGTGGATAGATGGGGTGCAGGGTGTCAGACCCCCCACTTGTGGATCGATGGGGTGCAGGGTGTCAGACCCCCCACTAGTGGATAGATAGGGTGCAGGGTGTCAGACCTCCCACTAGTGGATAGATGGGGTGCAGGGTGTCAGACCCCCACTAGTGGATCGATGGGGTGCAGGGTGTCAGACCCCCACTAGTGGATCGCTGGGGTGCAGGGTGTCAGACCCCCCACTAGTGGATCGATGGGGTGCAGGGTGTCAGACCCCCCACTAGTGGATCGCTGGGGTGCAGGGTGTCAGACCTCCCACTGATCTGACATTTACAATCCCTCCTGAGGACACAGACCCTGGACAACCCCTTTAGGGGCTCGGGAGAGCGATCTGCTGGAACGTCTCCTCTTACAGCTCCAGCAGTAACGGGAACCAATAGGAGATCCAATAAACCTCCTGCAGTAAATACTGTGTCCAGACTGATAGCAGAGGTAGTGAGGAGAACACACAGACAGCAGAGGTAGGAGGAGGATGCAGAGACAGCAGAGGTAGGAGAAAGAGGATGCACAGACAGCAGAGGTAGTGAGGAGGACACACAGAAAGCAGAGGTAGGAGGAGGAGGATGCACAGACAGCAAAGGTAGGAGGAGGACACCCCATTATATCCAGTTCTGCAGAGCCTTACATCCCAATACATTCAAGAGTTAAACATGGTGGTGACAGGACCTCAGCTCCTCCCCCCATAAGGCTCTGGTCCTGTCAGGATCCTGCTGCAGTCTCCTCCGCGCACCTGACACAGATCAGTAATAGAGGGATAACCGCCTCCACCGCTCAGCTCCGCCCCTCCTGATCACATGACAGTGACATCATCACAGGTCCTTCTCTACCACTTCTCTCTACTGCTTAGCTCCGCCCCTTGCACTGATCACATGACAGTGACATCATCACAGGTCCTTCTCTACCACTTCTCTCTACTGCTTAGCTCCGCCCCTTGCACTGATCACATGACAGTGACATCATCCCAGGTCCTTCAGCTCTTGCTGTGCAGCAGATACAGAGCAGGTCCTGGTCGGTAGTCACTGCTGTGGTGTCTGGAGCCTCTTCTCTCTGGTACCAGCCATTTCTCCAGAATCCCCCTTTATCCCCGGTGCTGGGGGCTCTGAGAAGCGGGGTCTCTCCAGGAGCAGTAAGTGCGGTTCTGGATCTCACTAATGCTCTTGTCCCTGGAGGATTTCCAGCCTCTCCTCATAAAGGCGCCTGCAGTACTAGAGGCCTCCAGCTCCTCCAGTTCTCTCCTCTTCTCCTGAATGACCACCAAGGATGGACAGGAAGGAGATCAGCAGAAGAATATTAGACCTCACCTTGGAGATCATCTCCCTGCTGAGTGGAGAGGTAAACTTTTCTAGATTTCTCTCCTCTTTATTGTATTCTGTAACAAGTCTGACATCGGGAAGGAGAATCCATCATAGGAAGTGATAGGAAGAGTCCAGGGTCCTGGAGAACGACCCCCAGACCTTCCAAGTGATGGAGTACCTGAAGATCAGCCTCCAGTATGGTCAGTGATGTATCATGGAGACCAATAGTCATGTTGTAGGAGCCATGAGAAGGTAACTAGGCACGTTGTACCCAGGAGGAGAGGAAGCAGAGGAGGAGATGGCCGGAGTGTGGCCTGGGGGAGGATTTCTACCACTAGTCTGACATCTAGATGATACTGGACTATAACAAGGAGGCCTCCACTACGTCTAGAGGAAAGAAGGTTTCTCCACCCACATAGAAGAGGAGTCTTTACTGTAAGAGCAGTGAGACTATGGATCTCTCTGCCAGAGGAAGGAGTCATGTGGGATTCTCTAGAAGAGTCCAGAAGGGGCCTGAAGGTCTGGAGGGTAATAATATGCCAGCTTCTAGTGACTAGATTACTGGAGATGGGGCCATGATCCAGGGAGGGATTCTGAGTGTAGATCTGGAGTCAGGAAGGAATTTCTTTCCCTAAGTGTCTCTCTCCATCCACAGGATTACACCATAGTGAAGAAGACATCGGGGGGGACTCCCATCATCCATGAGTCAGGAGGGTGGAGCAGGACCCCCATCACTGAGCCTCCCCCTCTGATACATGAGCAGAAGATCCTAGAGCTCACCCACAAGATGATGGAGCTGCTGACTGGAGAGGTGACACTGCTGGGAATGCTGGGAAATTCTCCAGTAACAGCACTGGAGGGGTCTGGGTGATGATGGTGTCATTGTGTTGTCAGGTTCCTGTAAGGTGTCAGGATGTGGCGGTCTATCTCTCCATGAAGGAGTGGGAGTATGTAGAAGGACACAAGGATCTGTACAAGGAGGCCATGATGGAGGCTCCCCGGCCTCTGACATCACCAGGTAAGAAGAGACGAGGTGAGAAGAGGCCGTGTTAGAGCCTCAGTCCGGTCATGTGCAGTGTGTACACGCGTGTAATGACATGTAATGTAGGAGCTCCACATGTTATTCTCCGGTCACATCACGTTAGAGCCTACATTTCCCATATACATCACACTTCTCCATAGGCTCCATCCTCCTGACAGATATAGTGTCCTCTTGGCCTCCATCGGCCGGTACAGTAGATGACACTATTCTATACAGAGGGTCCTGCAGGAAAACCTGCGCCGTGCCGTATACATGGGGCTTATGGGTGACGTCTGCCCCTGTGTGACTATATAGAATGATAGGACTGTACAGGGGAGACGTCACCTCCTTCTATCAGAGATCTACGTTAGGAAGCCCTCCTGATATCTACCTCTGATGGAAGGCTCAGACTTGGTGTGAACACATCCTTATTCCAGTAGTTCTCCTCCCTTCATGTCTGGGATCCTCTAGTCACTCCACAAGCAGAGAAGACACAAGGTGCTATGTGTGACTGGAGGAGAAGGTGGGAACACCGGGCTCTTCTCTCTCCTCCTCCAGTCTGTGGTCCTGTCAGAGCAGACATGTGTCTTCTAGCAGTAGATGTACGGCCCGGAGTGTTCTAGCTGCGGAGGCTCCACATTATGTGCAGGCAGCCTATCACATACCTTACATACCCACCAAGCCAGCTCACCACACATGATTCCTTCATGAGCTACACGCTGCTGATGCTGAAAGTAGGAAATGTCATAATAACGAGACTCGACTGTGTTCCTGATAGAATCTCTTTGGTTAGATGCCCAGGACAGCAGAGTTCCCCCTCCCTGCACTATTTGCAGTAGATGTAGAGCTCCCTCCTGACTCTTCATGTCTCAGACTATTACAGGTTTTAAGGAACACCCAGCCTTATCTGCAGCTGATACACAAGACCCACCTCTCGATATGGAGGCTGAGGACATCCCCGCTCCTGCAGGTGTAATACAGGCTTTACCTTGCTAGATAGAATCAATTTACTTAGATTGAAGTTCCTGTCCACATTTCTGTATCTTTTCCATAATTAAGAATAAAAAGAAGAAAATCCCTTTATTGTCCCTCAGTGGGGACATTTTGGCATAACAGCAGCAATCACATTCACAACAGGAGCAAAAATAAGAGTAATTAGAAATTAAAGAGTAAAATACAAGAAAAACCTAACACAGAATTTACTTTAAAAATTCACTACTGGGTTTCTGGGCAGTTATAAATCCTAACTGCTGCTGGGAGAAAGGACCTCCGATAACGTTCCTTGGTGCACCTAGGATGCAGCCGTCTGCCACTGAAGGAGCTCTCCAGCTCCACAACAGCTTCGTGCACTGGATCCAGGGGACAACCTAGGACAAAGCTGGCCTTCTTAATGAGCTTATCTAATCTCTGTCTCTCAGCCACAAATAAGCTGCTCCCCTAACAAACCACACCATAGAATATGGCTGATGCCACCACTGAGTCAAAGAAGGTCTTTAGGAGCGTCCCCTGCACTCCAAAGGACCTCAGTCTCTTCAACAGATAGAGTCTGCTCTGACCCTTTTTAAAAAGAGCATCAGTGTTATGGCTCCAGTCCAGTTTGTTGTTAAGGTGAACACCCAGGTACTTATAAGAGTCCACCACCTCAATGTCCGTTCCCTGTATGTTCACCTGAACCAAAGCAGAGGGCCTGTGTCTGCGGAAATCCACCACCAGCTCCTTGATTTTGCTCGTGTTGATCTCGAGCTGGTTCCGCTGACACCAGTCCACAAAATCCTGTGTCCCCTGTCTGTACTCTGAGTCGTCCTCGTCTGTGATAAGGCCCACTATGGCAGAGTTGTCAGAGAACTTCTGTAGGTGGCAGCCTGGGGAGTTGATGGAGAAGTCTGCAGGGTAGAGGGTAAATAGGAACGGTGCCAGTTCCCTGTGGTGCCCCCATACTGCAGATCAGCTTGTCAGAGACACAACCTTGAGATTTAAAAAACTGTGGGTGTTCTGTGAGGTAGTCAAGTATCCAATGTGACTTGTGGTGGTCCACTCCTGCCATCTCCAGCTTGTCCCTCAGACAAGATCCTGTGTGGATCCCACAGAAGTTCTTTCATAGTCCCTGTAAGCAGATGCTGGAAATACTATGGGTGGGATCTGTTCTTAGACTCAGGGTGGAGACCCTCTGCCTACCAGTTGATTGGGGGGACTGGCCCTTCCAAGCTTCTGTCGCCATTACCTGGCTAACCGATTATTAATGGTCACTGGTGGTTACTGCTTCAGACTGTAATCCTGCCTTGTGTTTGGTATGTAGAGGGTTGGATTCTGATCGAGTTTTGAGGGATCTACTCTTGCATAGATTTGGTCCTGTCCATCTCAACCTCCCCGAGCCAATGTTGGTCATGCTTAAAATATGTTAATATTATTAAATTGTCCCCTAAAGAAGAACCTAAATGATCACTGAACACTCCTCTGTGGCTAAATCTTCGGCTGCCACATTTTGGGAGATTCCCTGGTTCAGAGGTGTCTCTCACCCCTTGTTGATGGGAACTTATTGTAATCTTTTCAATATCTGCAATCTAATTTCAATAAACTTTATAATGACTGTCAGCTGAATCTTGCTTTGAGGGAGCCTTTCACTGGATCTCCTACTTCATGAAGGAACAGCTCAGTCTGTGGATCTGATGAAGCCACTTTCTGCCTCCTATAGGCAGCAGCTTACTGCATCGAGGGAGAAGACGCTTGAAAGATGGCAGAGAGATATAGAGGGAGAGATCTCTGGTCTAAAAAACCTCAAATACTGCATATTTTTTACCCATATACCTGTTTTTCATGAGCACTTTCCTTCCCCATTTTTCAGTTTCACTGCTTCCTGGCAGGATGTTTACATCAGCTTTCTGCAGGGTTTCCTAACCAAACCCACCATGCTGTGCTCTGTCGTGTTTCTCAGGGCTTGGTCCCCCTACCACACTCTTCTCTCAGTAGTAGTCACTCTTCCTAAACCTGTCCTCTCAATGTCAGTTAGGCAGAGCAAGTGCAGTGTCTGGATGATAAACCTGGGGCCGGGCTAGATAATTTTTTTTCTAAACCAAATATTTATTTTGGCTTATTTTGAGACAGATTTGTATGCTAGAATTGTAGTGCAGTTTTGGTGCTAGATGGCACATCTTAGGCCACGCCCTTTGTCGATATTTAGCAAATTTTCACACAGTTGGCAAAATTGTCTAGTAGCACTGACTGACGTGTTTCCAACTTAATAGAAAGGTTATAGATTTATCTACTTTATGGTTTGAAAAATATATATATTTTTTTTATCCTAACAGAAAATTCCAATAAGGACTCTGAGGAAAACTTCATGTTATCAGTAGATTATAAAGTAGAAGATGAAGTTATTGGACAGCGCTCTTCAGGAGAAAACCTCATAAATGTATCACTAGATTATAAAGTAGAAGATGAAGATATCGGGCAGCGCTCTTCAGGAGAAAACCTCATAAATGTATCACTAGATTATAAAGTAGAAGATGAAGATATCGGGCAGCGCTCTTCAGGAGAAAACCTCATAAATGTATCACTAGATTATAAAGTAGAAGATGAAGATATCGGGCAGCGCTCTTCAGGAGAAAACATCATAAATGTATCACTAGATTATAAAGTAGAAGATGAAGATATCGGGCAGCGCTCTTCAGGAGAAAAATTCATAAATGTATCACTAGATTATAAAGTAGAAGATGAAGATATCGGGCAGCGCTCTTCAGGAGAAAACCTCATAAATGTATCACTAGATTATAAAGTAGAAGATGAAGATATCGGGCAGCGCTCTTCAGGAGAAAACCTCATAAATGTATCACTAGATTATAAAGTAGAAGATGAAGATATCGGGCAGCGCTCTTCAGGAGAAAACATCATAAATGTATCACTAGATTATAAAGTAGAAGATGAAGATATCGGGCAGCGCTCTTCAGGAGAAAAATTCATAAATGTATCACTAGATTATAAAGTAGAAGATGAAGATATCGGGCAGCGCTCTTCAGGAGAAAACCTCATTGCCTATAATGTCCATCCAGGACTTCACAGTGCAGATCTATCATATGATCTGCTCGAACACGAGGAACCTTCTGCTGACCAATCACAGATTGCAACCACAAGTACTGACCAGAAAGAGGGTAAAAGATATCAGTGTGGGGAATGTGGAAAACAGTTTACACAACGCTCAGGTCTTCATAGCCACAGAAGAATTCACACAGGAGAGAAGCCATATTCATGTTCAATATGTGGAAAATGTTTTGCATATAAATCGCTAGTTGTAAAGCATGAGAGAATACACACAGGAGAGAAGCCCTATTCATGCCCAGAATGTGGGAAATGTTTTACAAATAAATCAGATCTCGTTAAACATCACAGGCGTCACACAGGAGAGAAGCCATATTCGTGCAGAGAGTGTGATAAATGTTTTATTACTAAAGACATCCTCAAGGTTCATCAGAGAAGTCACACAGGAGAGAAACCATTTAAATGTTCACTATGTGGGAAATGTTTTGCAGATAAATCCGGTTTTTCCAAACATCAGCTATATCACACAGGAGAGAAACCATTTTCATGTTCAGAATGTGGGAAGGGTTTTACAAGTAAATCAGATCGTGTTATACATGAGAGAATTCACACAGGAGTGAAGCCATATGTATGTATGGAATGTGGTAAAGGTTTTACATGTAAATCAGATCTTATTAAACATGAGAGAACTCACACAGGAGAGAAGCCATATTCTTGTTTTAAATGCGGGAAAAGTTTTAAAACTATATCAGATCTTCGTAAACATGAGAGGACTCACATAGCATAGCCGTATTCATCTTCAGAATGTGGAAAATGGTTTATTACTAAATACAAACTCAAACAACATTCACACATGAGAAAAAGTTACATGTACAGTGTAAAATGTTTACCTTCTAAAACCACCCTCAAGGTTCCCTAGGGAAGTCACACAGGAGAGAAGCCGTATTCATGTTCAGAATGTGAGAAATGTTTTATTTATAAAGACAACCTGAATGTTTATCAAAGAAGTCACACAGGAGAGAACCCATAGTCATGTTCACTGTTGATTATATTACTTCTATTTATATATTTATCTGTAGAACATTTTCTTGTTACACATTAGTGAATTCACCCTGGGGCAAAACAATATGAGATTTTTTTATGTGGAAAATGCTTTATAAGAAAGTCAAATTTTTAAACTACTCAGAGAGTTCACAAAAAAGAAACCATACTCTTGCTAGGAAGAAGAGAAAGTTTAGCAGAAAATTTTTTTTTTTAGCCAATCAGGTTATTCACAGATATTAAATGGACAATGTTTTGGATGGAATTAGCCTGCATCTGCCAAATACCCAAATGATATTTCCCTGAAGTCAACAGTGATCGGGATCTGTGGAGGAAATGCATTGTGGATATGAGGAAGAGAAGAAGAGTTGCCTGTCAGAGCAGTGAAGATGAAGCCCCCATGAACCTTGCTTCTTCTTACTATATTCATACCTCCACCCACACTGCAGGGGATCCAGAGGACACAGTAAAGGAGGAAGGACCTCCCATGTGGACATATCGATATTTGATCTTAATTCATACAGTATATAAAGATAAAGGTGATGGAAGTGAGGCAAAACAAGACTCGATTGGAATTCATTCTAATCTGTTTAACCAAGAAACAAATCTGACATTTTCTTCTATAGCTTAAAAACCTCTTTGGCAAAAAACTCCAGCAGGCATTTATTATAGGGTCTCATCCACACTTGTGTACTCTGGTCAGTATCTTCTATCAGGATTTGTCAGATAAAACTAGGAGCACCTCTAGAACATGGAAGACGTGTAAATCCTTCCATTCTGCTTTTCTTCATTATGTTCTGATTCCAGGATTCTCTTACAATTTCTGATACAGGATTCTGACCGAGCTGCTCAAGTGTGAACGAGGCCGCACCGTCTGCTGGTCTCTTATATGGGAGGTTTTATTTCCTTTTCTTCCATGGAGATCATGTACAAAGACCTATGGGTAGAATCGGGTGCTCCATAAAGTGTAACTGTCATAAGAATTTTTTTTATATTGTGCAGGGTCAGTGACTTGAATCATTTTTGTAATATACTTTATTAAGTAAATGTGTCTTTTTATTTTATTTATTATTTTGTAAAAATAAACAATATCATTTTACAAAATTCTTGTGTCATATATTATGTTCAACACAGTGCAAAAATACTCATTGTACAAAACAGGATAGTCAATAAACAGGATCCTTAACATAAAGATCTAACAATCAAACCCCCCACCCACTGCGAGACCTAGTTGTGAGTAGATGAGCATAACCATGTGTATGACCTATGCAGTATAAAGCTTCAGCACACTAGGCTTAAACAAACACAATCAGCCCCATCTCTCCCCTCCAGGGCTAGCCTGAGAAGATCCTGAGACTAGATAGCCATGTACTACAAACTCCAGATCTGTCAATCCAGGGGCCCCAAACGGTATCAAATTTCGACATGCTATTACGCTTCATGTATACTCCTCTTTCCAATCTTATGACTGTATTCATTCTGGTAATGAATTCCGATATATTTGGGGGAAGCGGCTGTAGCCACTTAGCAGCTAGGGTTTTGCGTGCCTGATATAAGATTCTGTTGATTCCGATTGTAACATTTGGTGGCAAGTTATCCGAATCTAACTTACCAAGCAAGCAAAACCTAGGATCCAGTTTATAATTAGCGCTATAAATTTTGTTTAATAAATTGATTATATCTGTGCAATAGCCCTGTAGCGCACTGCAATTCCACAGCATATGGAGCAATCCAGCCCCTTCTTCCCCACATTTCGGACACTTTGAGTGAATGAATGAATAACTTATATAGCGTTACAATTGCGAACTAAATCGCCTCAAGGCGCTTTTGCAGCCCTTGACCGCCTGTGCTTTCAGAAGAGGTGGGTCTTGAGCTTCTTCCTGAAGGCTAGATGGTTTTCTTCTGAGCGGATCTCCGCAGGTAGAATGTTCCATAGCCGGGGTCCTTGGACTGTGAACCTTTGTTCGCCTTTTGATTTGTAGCGGGTCTTGGGGATATGGAGGAGGTTCTGGTTAGCTGACCGGAGGGGGCGACCTGGGGTGTAGTGCTTTATTTTTTCGCAGAGGTATTGGGGTGCTTTCCCTTGTGTACATTTATGGGTGAGGCAGAGGGTCTTGAATTTGATCCAATCCTTCACGGGTAGCCAATGGAGGGTCTTCAAGGACGAAGTAATAGATTCCCAGTTTTTTTTCCCAGTTATCAGTCTGGCGGCTGTGTTCTGGACAACTTATAAATGTGAAATTTGATATTTGGGAAGTTCTAGATAGAGGGAGTTTGCGTAGTCCAGTCGGGAATTGATGGTTATTCCAACTACTGCTGCTGCGTCTCCTTCAGGGATGAAGGCAATGAGTCTGCGCAGCAGGCGAAGAAGATGATGGGATCCACTGACTACTGATCCTATTTGTGCATCCATTGTCATGTCTGAGTCAAAGATGACTCCGAGGTTTTTGACTTTGGTGCTGGGAGTAATGGTTTGTCCGAGGATGGTGGGTGGTGTGCATGTCATGCTAGAGTTTTTGTTTCGGTTTGCATGAAGGAAGAGGAGTTCTGTTTTGGAACCATTGAGTCAGATCTATATCCCACCTTCCGTAAGAAGATTGGAGTTCTATATACCCTGTGTATCATATAGAGTTGAGACAGTCTAGCCGCTTCGCTAGGGGATAGAGTAGGAATCTGTGCAAAGACGTCCTCCCATGGGGTGTCTGAGATGGGGCCCACATCCCTCTCCCACTTCAACTTAACTTTGAGCGGATATTTTTTCAGCTGCTCATATAGCAAAGTATTATAAGCATCCGAAATAGCTCCTTTTACAGGACCTGGTTCTATCAGTTTTTTAAGCATGAGATGTGATACAAATTGTAGGGGGCGCACTTTATCCTGCGAACTGATAGCGTGCCTTAACTGAAGGTATTTATAGAAATGGGTAGACGCTAGGCCATATTCAATGCAAAGTTGTGCAAATTGTTATAGGATGCCCTGTGAATATAGTTGACCTAAATTCCATAGTCCTTTACGTTCCCAATCAGAAAATCCCTGCGGTTTGGACAATTCTATTAACCTCTTCAGGACACATGACGTACCGATATGGCATGTTGTCCTGGTACTTAACCACCTCCCGACCGCTGTACGCAGATATGCGTCCGGGAGGTGGTTGCTTTACTCCTCCTGGACGCATATACGCGTCATCTCGCGAGACGCGAGATTTCCTGTGAACGCGCGCACACAGGAACGGAAGGTAAGCGAGTGGATCTCCAGCCTGCCAGCGGCGATCCGAATTTTTTAACCCCTAACAGGTATATTAGACGCTGTTTTCATAACAGCGTCTAATATACCTCCTACCTGGTCCTCTGGTGGTCCCTTTTGTTAGGATCGACCACCAGAGGACACAGGTAGGTCAGTAAAGTCGCACCAAACACTACACTACACTACACCCCCCCCCCGTCACTTATTAACCCTTTATGAACCCCTGATCACCCCATATAAACTCCCTGATCACCCCCCTATCATTGATCACCCCCCTGTCATTTATCACCCCCCTGTCAGGCTCCGTTCAGACGTCCGTATGATTTTTACGGATCCACGGATACATGGATCGGATCCGCAAAACGCACACGGACGTCTGAATGGAGCCTTACAGGGGGGTGATCAATGACAGGGGGGTGATCAATGACAGGGGGGGTGATCACCCATATAGACTCCCTGATCACCCCCCTGTCACTGATCACCCCCCCTGTAAGGCTCCATTCAGACGTCCGCATGATTTTTACGGATCCATGGATACATGGATCGGATCCACAAAACACATGCGGACGTCTGAATGGAGCCTTACAGGGGGGTGATCAATGACAGGGGGTGATCAGGGTGATCACCCCCCCTGTAAGGCTCCATTCAGATGTCCGCATGATTTTTACGGATACATGGATCGGATCCACAAAACAGACGTAAAAAAATTCAGACGTCCGCATGTGTTTTGTGGATCCGATCCATGTATCCATGGATCCGTAAAAATCATGCGGACATCTGAATGGAGCCTTACAGGGGGGGGTGATCAGTGACAGGGGGGTGATCACCCTGATCACCCCCTGTCATTGATAACCCCCCTGTAAGGCTCCATTCAGACGTCCGCATGTGTTTTGTGGATCCGATCCATGTATCCATGGATCCGTAAAAATCATGCGGACATCTGAATGGAGCCTTACAGGGGGGGTGATCAGTGATAGGGGGGTGATCACCCTGATCACCCCCTGTCATTGATCACCCCCCTGTAAGGCTCCATTCAGACGTCCGCATGTGTTTTGTGGATCTGATCCATGTATCCATGGATCCGTAAAAATCATGCGGACGTCTGAATGGAGCCTTACAGGGGGTGATCAGTGACAGGGGGGTGATCAGGGAGTCTATATGGGTGATCACCCCCCTGTCATTGATCACCCCCCTGTAAGGCTCCATTCAGACGTCCGCATGTGTTTTGCGGATCCGATCCATGGATCCGTAAAAATTATACGGACGTCTGAATGGAGCCTTACCAGGGGGGTGATCAATGACAGGGGGGTGATCAGGGAGTCTATATGGGTGATCACCCCCCTGTCATTGATCACCCCCCTGTCATTGATCACCCCCCTGTAAGGCTCCATTCAGACGTCCGCATGTGTTTTGCGGATCCGATCCATGGATCCGTAAAAATTATACGGACGTCTGAATGGAGCCTTACCAGGGGGGTGATCAATGACAGGGGGGTGATCAGGGAGTCTATATGGGTGATCACCCCCCTGTCATTGATCACCCCCCTGTCATTGATCACCCCCCCCTGTAAGGCTCCATTCAGACATTTTTTTGGCCCAAGTTAGCGGAAATTTTTTGTTTGTTTTTGTTTTTTCTTACTAAGTCTCATATTCCACTAACTTGTGTCAAAAAATAAAATCTCACATGAATTCACCATACCCCTCACGGAATCCAAATGTGTAAACATTTTTAGACATTTATATTCCAGACTTCTCACGCTTTAGGGCCCCTAAAATGCCAGGGCAGTATAAATACCCCACATGTGACCCCATTTCGGAAAGAAGACACCCCAAGGTATTCCGTGAGGGGCATATTGAGTCCATGAAAGATTGAAATTTTTGTCCTAAGTTAGCGGAAAGTGAGACTTTGTGAGAAAAAAACAAAAAAAATCAATATCCGCTAACTTATGCAAAAAAAAAATAATTTCTAGGAACTCGCCATGCCCCTCACGGAATACCTTGGGGTGTCTTCTTTCCAAAGTGGGGTCACATGTGGGGTATTTATACTGCCCTGGCTTTTTAGGGGCCCGAAAGTGTGAGAAGAAGTCTGGGATCCAAATGTCTAAAAATGCCCTCCTAAAAGGAATTTGGGCACCTTTGCGCATCTAGGCTGCAAAAAAGTGTCACACATCTGGTATCGCCGTACTCAGGAGAAGTTGGACAATGTGTTTTGGGGTGTCATTTTACATATACCCATGCTGGGTCAGAAAAATATCTTGGTCAAATGCCAACTTTGTATAAAAAAATGGGAAAAGTTATCTTTTGCCAAGATATTTCTCTCACCCAGCATGGGTATATGTAAAATGACACCCCAAAACACATTCCCCAACTTCTCCTGAGTACGGCGATACCAGATGTGTGACACTTTTTTGCAGCCAAGGTGGGCAAAGGGGCACATATACCAAAGTGCACCTTTCGGATTTCACAGGCCATTTTTTACAGATTTTGATTGCAAGGTACTTCTTACACATTTGGGCCCCTAAAATGCCAGGGCAGTATAACTACGCCACAGGTGACCCCATTTTGGAAAGAAGACACCCAAGGTATTCCGTGAGGGGCACGGCGAGTTCCTAGAATTTTTTATTTTTTGTCACAAGTTAGCGGAAAATGATGATTTTTCTTTTTTTTTCTTTTTTCCTTACAAAGTCTCATATTCCACTAACTTGCGACAAAAAATAAAAAATTCTAGGAACTCGCCATGCCCCTCACGGAATACCTTGGGGTGTCTTCTTTCCAAAATGGGGTCACTTGTGGGGTAGTTATACTGCCCTGGCAATTTAGGGGCCCAAATGTGTGAGAAGAACTTTGCAATCGAAATGTGTAAAAAATGACCGGTGAAATCCGAAAGGTGCACTTTGGAATATGGGCCCCTTTGCCCACCTTGGCTGCAAAAAAGTGTGACACATCTGGTATCGCCGTACTCAGGAGAAGTTGGGGAATGTGTTTTGGGGTGTCATTTTACATATACCCATGCTGGGTGAGAGAAATATCTTGGCAAAAGACAACTTTTCCAATTTTTTTATACAAAGTTGGCATTTGACCAAGATATTTTTCTCACCCAGCATGGGTATATGTAAAATGACACCCCAAAACACATTCCCCAACTTCTCCTGAGTACGGCGATACCAGATGTGTGACACTTTTTTGATGCCAAGGTGGGCAAAGGGGCACATATTCCAAAGTGCACCTTTCGGATTTCACCGGTCATTTTTTACACATTTTGATTGCAAAGTTCTTCTCACACATTTGGGCCCCTAAATTGCCGGGGCAGTATAACTACCCCACAAGTGACCCCATTTTGGAAAGAAGACACCCCAATGTATTCCGTGAGGGGCATGGCGAGTTCCTAGAATTTTTTATTTTTTGTCGCAAGTTAGTGGAATATGAGACTTTGTAAGAAAAAAATAAAAATAAAAAATCATCATCATTTTCTGCTAACTTGTGACAAAAAATAAAAAGTTCTACGAACTCACTATGCCCATCAGCGAATACCTTAGGGTGTCTACTTTCCAAAATGGGGTCATTTGTGGGGTGTTTGTACTGTCTGGGCATTGTAGAACCTCAGGAAACATGACAGGTGCTCAGAAAGTCAGAGCCGCTTCAAAAAGCGGAAATTCACATTTTTGTACCATAGTTTGTAAACGCTATAACTTTTACCCAAACCATTTTTTTTTTATCAAAGACATGTAGAACTATAAAGTTAGCGAAAAATTTATATATGGATGTCGTTTTTTTTGCTAAATTTTACAGCTGAAAGTGAAAAATGTCATTTTTTTGCAAAAAAATCGTTACATGTCGATTAATAACAAAAAAAGTAAAAATGTCAGCAGCAATAAAATACCACCAAATGAAAGCTCTATTAGTGAGAAGAAAAGGAGGTAAAATTCATTTGGGTGGTAAGTTGCATGACCGAGCGATAAGCGGTGAAAGTAGTGTAGTGCCGAAGTGTAAAAAGTGCTCTGGTCATGAAGGGGGGTTCAGCTAGCGGGGCTGAAGTGGTTAAGGACACGATCATGATTTTTATTTTTATTTTTTCAAAAATGATATTATTGTGTAAAACTTACCTAATATGTATACTTTTTTTATTTATGTAAGTTTTACACAATAATATCATAAAAAAATCATGTTTTCGTGTCTCCATATTCTGAGAGCCATAGTTTTTTCAGTTTTTGGGCGATTATCTTAGTGACGGTGAGGTGACGGTGAGGTGACGGTTAAATTGATACTATTTTAGTGGGCAAACGCCTTTTTGATCCCTTGCTGTTGTACTTTTTGTGATGTTAGGTGACAAAAAATGGTTTAGAGAGAAGATACGAGCGGCACTTCTGCTTACAGCGGTGCGGTGCGCGTGTCCAGGGAAGAAGATCCACAGATAATGGTATAGTGAAGAACCGGCACTCGCTATTGGTAGTGATATCAAATAAATTTAATGGTCACATACAGATGGTTAATGTGACGCGTTTCGGCTATTAGAAGCCTTTGTCAAACAAAGGCTTCTAATAGCCGAAACGCGTCACATTAACCATCTGTATGTGACCATTAAATTTATTTGATATCACTACCAATAGCGAGTGCCGGTTCTTCACTATACCAAAAAATGGTTTAGCACAGTTTTTATTTTTAATGGTATTCATTCATTATTTTTAATGGTATTTTAAAACAAAAAAAATCATGTTTTAGTGTTTCCATAGTCTGAAAGCCATAATTTTTTCAGTTTTTGGGCGATTACCTTAGGTAGGGTATGATTTTTGCGGGATGAGATGACGGTTTTATTGGCACTATTTTGGGGTGCCTATGACTTTTTGATCGCTTGCTATTACACTTTTTGTGATGTAAGGTGACAAAAAAAGGTTTAGCAGTTTTTATTTTTAATTTTTTACAGTATTCATCTGAGGGGTTAGGTCATGTGATATTTTTATAGAGCTGGTCGATACGGACGCGGCGATACCTAATATGTATACTTTTATTTATTTATGTATCGCCGCGTCCGTATCGACCAGCTCTATAAAAATATCACTCGACCTAACCCCTCAGATGAATACTGTAAAAAATTAAAAATAAAAACTGCTAAACCTTTTTTTGTCACCTTACATCACAAAAAGTGTAATAGCAAGCGATCAAAAAGTCATAGGCACCCCAAAATAGTGCCAATAAAACCGTCATCTCATCCCGCAAAAATCATACCCTACCTAAGGTAATCGCCCAAAAACTGAAAAAATTATGGCTTTCAGACTATGGAAACACTAAAACATGATTTTTTTTGTTTTAAAAATGAAATCATTGTGTAAAACTTACATAAATAAAAAAAAGTATACATATTAGGTATCGCTGCGTCTGTGACAACCTGGTCTATAAAAATACCACAGGATCTAACCTGTCAGATGAATGTTGTGGATAACAAAAAATAAAAACAGTGCCAAAACAGCTATTTCTTGTTACCTTGCCTCACAAAAAGTGTAATATAGAGAAACCAAAAATCATATGTACCCTAAACTAGTAGCAACAATACTGCCACCCTATCCCGTAGTTTCTAAAATGGGGTCACTTTTTGGGAGTTTCTACTCTAGGGGTGCATCAGGGGGGCTTCAAATGGGACCTGGTGTCAAAAAAACAGTCCAGCAAAACCTGCCTTCCAAAAACCGTATGGCATTCCTTTCCTTCTGCCGTGTGCTCGAACAGCAGTTTACGACCACATATGGGGTGTTTCTGTAAACTACAGAATCAGGGCCATAAATATTGAGTTTTGTTTGGCTGTTAACCCTTGCTTTGTTACTGGGAAAAATGTATTAAAATGGAAAATTTGCCCAAAAATTTGAATTCTGAAATTTCATCTCCATTTGCCAATAACTCTTGTGGAACAACTAAAGGGTTAACGACGTTTGTATAATCAGTTTTGCATACCTTGAGGGGTGTAGTTTCTTAGATGGGGTCACTTTTATGGAGTTTCTACTCTAGGGGTGCATCAGGGGGCTTCAAATGGGACATGGTGTCAAAAAAATAGTCCAGCAAAACCTGCCTTCCAAAAACTGTATGGCATTCCTTTCCTTCTGCGCCCTGCCGTGTGCCCGTACAGTAGTTTACGACCACATATGGGGTGTTTCTGTAAACTACAGAATCAGGGCCATAAATATTGAGTTTTGTTTGGCTGTTAACCCTTGCTTTGTAACTGGAAAAAATGTATTAAAATTTCATCTCCATTTGCCAATAACTCTTGTGGAACAACTAAAGGGTTAACGACGTTTGTAAAATCAGTTTTGAATACCTTGAGGGGTGTAGTTTATAGAATGGAGTCATTTTTGGGTGGTTTCTATTATTTAAGCCTCACAAAGTGACTTCAGACCTGAACTGGTCCCTAAAAATTGGGTTTTTGAAAATTTCTGAAAAATTTCAAGATTTGCTTCTAAACTTCTAAGCCTTGTAACAACCCCAAAAATGAAATGTTATTCCCAAAATAATCCAAACATGCAGTAGACATATGGGGAATGTAAAGTAATAACTATTTTTGGAGGTATTACTATGTATTATAGAAGTAGAGAAATTCAAACTGGTATTTGGTATTTTTTTATAAATACATTTTTTTTTTAACTTCATTTTACCAGTGTCATGAAGTACAATATGTGATGAAAAAACAATCTCAGAACGGCCTGGAAAAGTCAAAGCGTTTTAAAGTTATCAGCACTTAAAGTGACACTGGTCAGATTTGCAAAAAAATGGCCTGGTCCTTAAGGTGAAAATTAGCCCGGTCCCTAAGGGGTTAAATGAGGGTTATTCCAAACAGGAGACAGGTCCAATAGTTCCTGAACACCCAGAATTTCCCAAACTTTTCCCCAGACCCTCCTCATTAATCCTACTAGTGGGAGGGGTTTAAAAGAGTCAGGTAAATCTTTCTCCATGATTGAAATAGGCTGGCAGACCCCAGATGCCCACTTCACCAATTCTCCACATCTTCCCGTCTCTCAGGGACCCCCAGCCCTTAAGGTGTTGCAACTGAGCTGCTAAGAAATATATAAAGAAGTTAGGTAACGCCAGTCCCCCCGCTTCTTTACCACGCTGTAATGTTTCATATCGGACCTTACACAACAAAAGAGCGAGGATTTATCACGGTAAAAAAATCTCGTTTTATTCAATACATATAACATGATCAATACAAGTAAGCACTGAAGGGACAGGACATGGAGACTAAGCCACAATAGGGCTCTGCAATGTGGAGAATCACATTCGGGCCCGCACAGCTATATGTACCTCCTAATCATGGGGGCCCGCACAGCTATATGTACCATCTAATCATGAGAGCCCGTACCGCTATATGTACCACCTAATCATGGGGGCCAGCACAGCTATATGTACCACCTAATCACGGGAGCCGCACAGCTATATGTACCTCCTAATCATGGGGGCCCGCACAGCTATATGTACCTCCTAATCATGGGGGCCAGCACAGCTATATGTACCTCCTAATCATGGGAGCCCGCACAGCTATATGTACCACCTAATCATGGGGGCCCGCACAGCTATATGTACCACCTAATCATGGGAGCCCGCACAGCTATATGTACCATCTAATCATGAGAGCCCGTACCGCTATATGTACCACCTAATCATGGGGGCCAGCACAGCTATATGTACCACCTAATCACGGGAGCCGCACAGCTATATGTACCTCCTAATCATGGGGGCCCGCACAGCTATATGTACCTCCTAATCATGGGGGCCAGCACAGCTATATGTACCTCCTAATCATGGGAGCCCGCACAGCTATATGTACCACCTAATCATGGGGGCCCGCACAGCTATATGTACCACCTAATCATGGGGGCCCGCACAGCTATATGTACCTCCTAATCATGGGAGCCCGCACAGCTATATGTACCACCTAATCATGGGGGCCCGCACAGCTATATGTACCACCTAATCACGGGAGCCGCACAGCTATATGTACCACCTAATCATGGGGGCCCGCACAGCTATATGTACCTCCTAATCATGGGAGCCCGCACAGCTATATGTACCACCTAATCATGGGGGCCCGCACAGCTATATGTACCACCTAATCATGGGGGCCCGCACAGCTATATGTACCACCTAATCATGGGAGCCCGCACAGCTATATGTACCACCTAATCATGGGGGCCCGCACAGCTATATGTACCACCTAATCACGGGAGCCGCACAGCTATATGTACCTCCTAATCATGGGGGCCCGCACAGCTATATGTACCTCCTAATCATGGGGGCCAGCACAGCTATATGTACCTCCTAATCATGGGAGCCCGCACAGCTATATGTACCACCTAATCATGGGGGCCCGCACAGCTATATGTACCACCTAATCATGGGGGCCCGCACAGCTATATGTACCATCTAATCATGGGGGCCGCACAGCTACATGTACCTCCGAATCATGGGAGCCCACACAGCTATATGTACCACCTAATCATGGGAGCCCGCACAGCTATATGTACCACCTGATCATGGGGCCCGCACAGCTATATGTACCATCTAATTATGGGGGCCTGCACAGCCATATATACCACCTAATCATGGGGGCCCGCACAGCTATATGTAACACCTAATCATGGGAGCCCGCACATCTATATGTACCACCTAATCATGGGGGCCCGCACAGCTATATGTTCCTCCTAATCATGGGAGCCCGCACAGCTATATGTACCTCCTAATCATGGGGGCCCTTACATCTATATGTACTTCCTAATCATGGGAGCCCGCGCAGCTATATGTACCACCTAATCATGGGGGCCCGCACAGCTATATGTACCATATAATCATGGGGGCCGCACAGCTATATTTACCTCCGAATCATGGGAGCCCCCACAGCTATATGTACCACCTAATCATGGGAGCCCGCACAGCTATATGTACCACCTGATCATGGGGCCCGCACAGCTATATGTACCATCTAATTATGGGGGCCCGCACAGCTATATATACCACCTAATCATGGGAGCCCGCACAGCTATATGTACCACCTAATCATGGGAGCCCGCACAGCTATATGTACCTCCTAATCATGGGAGCCCGCACAGCTATATGTACCACCTAATCATGTGGGCCCGCACAGCTATATGTACCTCCTAATCATGGGAGCACACACAGCTATATGTACCACCTAATCATGGGAGTCCGCACAGCTATATGTACCACCTAATCATGGGAGTCCGTACAGCTATATATACCACCTAATCATGGGGGCCCACACAGCTATATGTACCACCTAATCATGGGGGCCCGCACAGCTATATGTACCACCTAATCATGGGGGCCCGCACAGCTATATGTTCCACCTAATCATGGGAGCCCGCACAGCTATATGTACCACCTAATCATGGGAGCCCGCACAGCTATATGTACCACCTAATCATGGGAGCCCGCACAGCTATATGTACCACCTAATCATGGGGGCCCGCACAGCTATATGTACCACCTAATCATGGGAGCCCGCACAGCTATCTGTACCACCTAATCATGGGGGCCCGCACAGCTATATGTACCACCTAATCATGGTAGCCCGAACAGCTATATGTACCACCTAATCATGGGAGCCGCACAGCTATATGTACCTCCTAATCATGGGAGCCTGCACAGCTATATGTACCACCTAATCATGGGAGCCTGCACAGCTATATGTACCATCTAATCATGGGAGCCCACACAGCTATATGTACCACCTAATCATGGGGGCCCGCACCGCTATATGTACCACCTAATCATGGGGGCCCGCACAGCTATATGTACCTCCTAATCATGGGAGCCCGCACAGCTATATGTACCATCTAATCATGGGAGCCCGCACAGCTATATGTACCATCTAATCATGGGAGCCCGCACAGCTATATGTACCTCCTAATCATGGGAGCCCGCACAGCTATATGTACCATCTAATCATGGGAGCCCGCACAGCTATATGTACCTCCTAATCATGGGGGCCCGCACAGCTATATGTACCACCTAATCATGGGAGCCGCACAGCTATATGTACCTCCTAATCATGGGAGCCCGCACAGCTATATGTACCACCTAATCATGGGAGCCGCACAGCTATATGTACCACCTAATCATGGGGGCCCGCACAGCTATATGTACCACCTAATCATGGGAGCCCGCACAGCTATATTTACCACCTAATCATGGGAGCCCGCACAGCTATATGTACCATCTAATCATGGGAGCCCGCACAGCTATATGTACCACCTAATCATGGGAGCCCGCACAGCTATATGTACCACCTAATCATGGGGGCCCGCACAGCTATATGTACCACCTAATCATGGGGGCCCGCACAGCTATATATACCACCTAATCATGGGGGCCCGCACCACTATATGTACCACCTAATCATGGGAGCCCGCACAGCTATATGTACCACCTAATCATGGGAGCCAGCACAGCTATATGTACCATCTAATCATGGGAGCCCACACAGCTATATGTACCACCTAATCATGGGGGCCCGCACCGCTATATGTACCACCTAATCATGGGGGCCCGCACAGCTATATGTACCTCCTAATCATGGGAGCCCGCACCGCTATATGTACCACCTAATCATGGGGGCCCGCACAGCTATATGTACCTCCTAATCATGGGAGCCCGCACAGCTATATGTACCACCTAATCATGGGAGCCCGCACAGCTATATGTACCACCTAATCATGGGAGCCTGCACAGCTATATGTACCATCTAATCATGGGAGCCCACACAGCTATATGTACCACCTAATCATGGGGGCCCGCACCGCTATATGTACCACCTAATCATGGGGGCCCGCACAGCTATATGTACCTCCTAATCATGGGAGCCCGCACAGCTATATGTACCATCTAATCATGGGAGCCCGCACAGCTATATGTACCATCTAATCATGGGAGCCCGCACAGCTATATGTACCTCCTAATCATGGGAGCCCGCACAGCTATATGTACCATCTAATCATGGGAGCCCGCACAGCTATATGTACCTCCTAATCATGGGGGCCCGCACAGCTATATGTACCACCTAATCATGGGAGCCGCACAGCTATATGTACCTCCTAATCATGGGAGCCCGCACAGCTATATGTACCACCTAATCATGGGAGACGCACAGCTATATGTACCACCTAATCATGGGGGCCCGCACAGCTATATGTACCACCTAATCATGGGAGCCCGCACAGCTATATTTACCACCTAATCATGGGAGCCCGCACAGCTATATGTACCATCTAATCATGGGAGCCCGCACAGCTATATGTACCACCTAATCATGGGAGCCCGCACAGCTATATGTACCTCCTAATCATGGGAGCCCGCACAGCTATATGTACCACCTAATCATGGGAGCCGCACAGCTATATGTACCACCTAATCATGGGGGCCCGCACAGCTATATGTACCACCTAATCATGGGAGCCCGCACAGCTATATTTACCACCTAATCATGGGAGCCCGCACAGCTATATGTACCATCTAATCATGGGAGCCCGCACAGCAATATGTACCACCTAATCATGGGAGCCCGCACAGCTATATGTACCACCTAATCATGGGGGCCCGCACAGCTATATGTACCACCTAATCATGGGGGCCCGCACAGCTATATGTACCACCTAATCATGGGGGCCAGCACACCTATATGTACCACCTAATCACGGGAGCCGCACAGCTATATGTACCTCCTAATCATGGGAGCCCGCACAGCTATATGTACCACCTAATCATGGGGGCCGCACAGCTATATGTACCTCCTAATCATGAGAGCCCGCACAACTATATGTACCACCTAATCATGGGGGCCGCACAGCTATATGTACCACCTAATCATGAGAGCCCGCACAACTATATGTACCACCTAATCATGGGGGCCGCACAGCTATATGTACCTCCTAATCATGGGGGCCCGCACAGCTATATGTACCATCTAATCATGGGGGCAGCACAGCTATATGTACCACCTAATCATGAGAGCCCGCACAGCTATATGTACCACCTAATCATGGGAGCCCGCACAGCTATATGTACCACCTGATCATGGGGCCCGCACAGCTATATGTACCATTTAATTATGGGGGCCTGCACAGCTATATATACCACCTAATCATGGGGGCCCGCACAGCTATATGTAACACCTAATCATGGGAGCCCGCACATCTATATGTACCACCTAATCATGGGAGCCGCACAGCTATATGTAACACCTAATAATGGGGGCCCGCACAGCTATATGTACCACCTAATCATGGGAGCCCGCACAGCTATATGTACCACCTAATCATGGGAGCCCGCACAGCTATATGTACCACCTAATCATGGGCGCCCGCACAGCTATATGTACCACCTGATCATGGGGCCCGCACAGCTATATGTACCATCTAATTATGGGGGCCCGCACAGCTATATATACCACCTAATCATGGGAGCCCGCACAGCTATATGTACCACCTAATCATGGGGGCCCGCACAGCTATATGTACCACCTGATCATGGGGCCCGCACAGCTATATGTACCATCTAATTATGGGGGCCCGCACAGCTATATATACCACCTAATCATGGGAGCCCGCACAGCTATATGTACCACCTAATCATGGGAGCCCGCACAGCTATATGTACCATCTAATTATGGGGGCCCGCACAGCTATATATACCACCTAATCATGGGAGCCTGCACAGCTATATGTACCACCTAATCATGGGAGCCCGCACAGCTATATGTACCACCTAATCATGGGGGCCCGCACAGCTATATGTACCACCTAATCATGGGAGCCCGCACAGCTATATGTACCACCTAATCATGGGAGCCCGCACAGCTATATGTACCACCTAATCATGGGAGCCCGCACAGCTATATGTACCACCTAATCATGGGGGCCCGCACAGCTATATGTACCACCTAATCATGGGAGCCCACAGAGCTATATGTACCACCTAATCATTGGGGCCCGCACAGCTATATGTACCACCTAATCATGGGAGCCCGCACAGCTATATGTACCACCTAATCATGGGGGCCCGCACAGCTATATGTACCACCTAATCATGGGGGCCCGCACAGCTATATGTACCACCTAATCATGGGAGCCTGCACAGCTATATTTACCACCTAATCATGGGAGCCCGCACAGCTATATGTACCACCTAATCATGGGCGCCCGCACAGCTATATGTACCACCTAATCATGGGGGCCCGCACAGCTATATGTACCACCTAATAATGGGGGCCCGCACAGCTATATGTGCCACCTAATCATGGGAGCCCGCACAGCTATATGTACCACCTAATCATGGGAGCCCGCACAGCTATACGTACCACCTAATCATGGGGGCCCGCACAGCTATATGTGCCACCTAATCATGGGCGCCCGCACAGCTATATGTACCACCTAATCATGGGAGCCCGCACAGCTATACGTACCACCTAATCATGGGAGCCCGCACAGCTATATTTACCACCTAATCATGGGCACCCGCACAGCTATATGTACCACCTAATCATGGGGGCCCGCACAGCTATATGTACCTACTAGGAGGAGGAGGAAGGGGACACAGACAGAGCTCCGCCCCTGCACTGATCACATGACAGTGACATCATCCTAGGTCCTTCTCTACCACTTCTCTCCACTGCTGAGCTCCGCCCCTTCTTGCACTGATCACATGATGGTGACATCATCACAGGTCCTTTCCTACCACTTCTCGCCACTGCTGAGCTCCGCCCCCTGCACTGATCACATGACAGTGACATCATCCCAGGTCCTTCAGCTCTTGCAGTGCAGCAGATACAGAGCAGGTCCTGGTCGGTAGTCACTGCTGTGGTGTCTGGAGCCTCTTCTTCTCTCTGGTATCAGCCATTTCTCCAGAATCCCCCTTTATCCCCGGTGCTGGGGGCTCTGAGAAGCGGGGTCTCTCCAGGAGCAGTAAGTGTGGTTCTGGATCTCACTAATGCTCTTGTCCCTGGAGGATTTCCAGCTTCTCCTCTCCTCAGAAAGGCGCCTGCAGTACTAGAAGCCTCCAGCTCCTCCAGGTCTCTCCTCTTCTCCTGAATGACCACCAAGGATGGACAGGAAGGAGATCAGCAGAAGAATATTAGACTTCACCTTGGAGATCATCTGCCTGCTGAGCGGAGAGGTAAACTTTTCTAGATTTCTCTCCTCTTTATTGTATTCTGTAACAAGTCAGACATCGGGAAGGAGAATCCATCATAGGAAGTGATAGGAAGAGTCCAGGGTCCTGGAGAACGGCCTCCAGACCTTCCAAGTGATGGAGAACCTGAAGATCAGCCACCAGTATGGTCAGTGATGTATCATGGAGACCAATAGTCATGTTGTAGGAGCCATGAGAAGGTAAGTAGGCACGTTGTACCCAGGAGGAGAGGAAGCAGAGGAGGAGATGGCCGGAGTGTGGCCTGGTTGGGAGGATTTCTACCACTAGTCTGACATCTAGATGATACTGGACTATAACAAGGAGGCCTCCGCTACATCTAGAGGAAAGAAGGTTTCTCCACCAACATAGAAGAGGAGTCTTTACTGTAAGAGCAGTGAGACTATGGAGCTCTCTGCCAGAGGAAGGAGTCATGGGGAATTCTCTAGAAGAGTCCAGAAGGGGCCTGGAGGTGTGGAGGGTAATAATATTCCAGCTTCTAGTGACTAGATTACTGGAGATGGGGCCATGATCCAGGGAGGGATTCTGAGTGTAGATCTGAAGTCAGGAAGGAATTTCTTTCCCTAAGTGTCTCTCTCCATCCACAGGATTACACCATAGTGAAGAAGACATCGGGGGGGACTCCCATCATCCATGAATCAGGAGGGTGGAGCAGGACCCCCATCACAGAGCCTCCCCCCCTGATACATGAGCAGAAGATCCTAGAACTCACCCACAAGATGATGGAGCTGCTGACTGGAGAGGTGACACTGCTGGGAATGCTGGGAAATTCTCCAGTAACAGCACTGGAGGGGTCTGGGTGATGACGGTGTCATTGTGTTGTCAGGTTCCTGTAAGGTGTCAGGATGTTGCGGTCTATTTCTCCATGGAGGAGTGGGAGTACGTGGAAGGACACCAGGATCTATACAAGGAGGCCATGATGGAGGCTCCCCGGCCTCTGACATCACCAGGTAAGAAGAGAGGAGGTGAGAAGAGGCCGTGTTAGAGCCTCAGTCCGGTCATGTGCAGTGTGTACACGCGTGTAATGACATGTGATGTAGGAGGAGCTCCACATGTTATCTACCTCTGATGGAAGGCTCAGACGTGGTGTGAACACATCCTTATTCCATAGTCACTTTACAGTAGTCCTCCGCCCTTCGTGTCTGGGATCCTCTAGTCACTCCACAAGCAGAGAAGACACAAGGTGCTATGTGTAACTGGAGGAGAAGGTGGGATCACCGGGCTCTCCTCTCTCCTCCTCCAGTCTGTGGTCCTGTCAGAGCGGACATGTGTCTTCTAGCAGTAGATGTACGGCCCGGAGTGTTCAGGCTGCGGAGGCTCCACAATATGTCATGGGCTCTGTTTTCTCTTACTCTGAGGATCTGCTCCAGGCTACATAGGAGTGGGGTGACATGGGGGGTGCAGATGAATCGGGCAGCCTGAGGGGGTGACAGACGTCCCTGATCAGCGGCCGATCCCTGAGCTCCACACACACGTTCCTCGCTTTACTGTACTGCTGCATTAGGGTGTGTTCACACACGGCAGGTTTGTTGTAGAGGTTTCCGCTCCTGAAAGCCGTCCCATATATGTGAATGTGGATGTTCCTGCAGCAGGGGATGGATATAGCGGTGGAGGCCGTCAGACCGGCCTAGTTAGTTGATCCTGGATGCCTGTTATGTTAAACAGCTTTCATCCACCTGCAGGGACTGGGATTGGACATAACTCTGATCCTGGCTGTTTACCCCCTCAGATGCTGTGGTCAGTAACAACTGCAGTATCTGAGCAGTATCATGGAGAGAATCGTCTCCTTTTGTCCCTGACACCCACTTTGTGCAATGTGATTGCAGGGCGTTCATCAGTTGTCACGGCCCCTGGGGGCCGACTGAAGGATCCCAGAGCCCGGCTATCTTGCAGGTCCTATTCCTCTGGCAGGGTGCAGTTGGATGTCAGTAGCATCACTGCACAGAACTATTGCAGTCTAAAGTATTTTAGTACAAGTGATTTTTCTTTACGTCCCCATTGGTGGGGGGGGGGGGGTGACAAAGGTAAAATGATAAAGTGGTCTGAGGTCTAACACGTCAGTCTCCAGAGTCCGCCGCTGTCTGTACATGAGGAATAACACCGCTTCTGGATATTATAGGATTTTTAGCAGTTTTTACCTCAGCTGTCTCTGTCTGTAATTCTCTGCTGTCTCTGTCTGTAATTCTCTGCTGTCTCTGTCTGTAATTCTCTGCTGTCTCTCTGTCTGTAATTCTCTGCTGTCTCTGTCTGTAATTCTCTGCTGTCTCTGTCTGTAATTCTCAGCTGTCTCTGTCTGTAATTCTCAGCTGTCTCTGTCTGTAATTCCCGGCTGTCTCTGTCTGTAATTCTCGGCTGTCTCTGTCTGTAATTCCCGGCTGTCTCTGTCTGTAATTCCCGGCTGTCTCTGTCTGTAATTCCCGGCTGTCTCTGTCTGTAATTCTCGGCTGTCTCTGTCTGTAATTCTCGGCTGTCTCTGTCTGTAATTCTCAGCTGTCTCTGTCTGTAATTCTCAGCTGTCTCTGTCTGTAATTCTCAGCTGTCTCTGTCTGTAATTCTCAGCTGTCTCTGTCTGTCTGTAATTCTCTGCTGTCTCTGTCTGTCTGTAATTCTCTGCTGTCTCTGTCTGTCTGTAATTCTCTGCTGTCTCTGTCTGTCTGTAATTCTCTGCTGTCTCTGTCTGTAATTCTCTGCTGTCTCTGTCTGTAATTCTCTGCTGTCTCTGTCTGTAATTCTCTGCTGTCTCTGTCTGTAATTCTTGGCTGTCTCTGTCTGTCTGTAATTCTCTGCTGTCTCTGTCTGTCTGTAATTCTCGGTCTGTCTCTGTCTGTAATTCTCTGCTGTCTCTGTCTGTAATTCTCTGCTGTCTCTGTCTGTAATTCTTGGCTGTCTCTGTCTGTCTGTAATTCTCTGCTGTCTCTGTCTGTCTGTAATTCTCGGTCTGTCTCTGTCTGTCTGTAATTCTCTGCTGTCTCTGTCTGTAATTCTCTGCTGTCTCTCTGTCTGTAATTCTTGGCTGTCTCTGTCTGTAATTCTCTGCTGTCTCTGAGGTGCTGGGTGGAGAGGAGCTGCTGTCATGTCTGCCCATAGACTGCACATGGAGACAGGAGCTTCTGCTCCGCTGTCTCTGTATCCCACCGCCATAGGCAGCAGTAGTAATGGAGGACACTATACAGGACTCTGGGCAGGTCACATGTGATTCCGGCAGTGACGGGGCAGTAATGTCTCTTTACAGGGGGAGATTATCAGGAAGTCAGATTCCTATGAATACTTCCAATGCTTTCTGTAAAGGAGCCGCCATCACCCGATGAACGAGGAAACATTCTTGTTCGTTGGGTAAAATCATTGTTAACATGGCACCTAAGAGTCATCTCTTGTGGGCAGCAGAGCGTCTCGTAGACAGGGACGAGCGATCCCAATATCTGACTGATCCCCATACAGAGCAGAGGATTGCTGCATGGCAGACACACGGACATCACCTACAGACCAACATCAGTCCTTGTGTCTGTCTCTCTGCCCCTTCCTCTCCTTACTGATTGGCAGGGCCAGGCGAGATGACTATGCAGGATCCTGGCCCTGTGAACCTAGAAGGAGAGTGAGGAACTGGCAGAGGAAGCCGGAGGTACAGAGGTGCACAGAGTGGCTTGGACCGCCCTCGGTGCACTGAACTGGGTGTTTGCATGTGGGTTAGAGTAGTTGTCCCCACGGGCCACTTTCATGTAAGACATGTTTCCCATGGAGCGGGGGTGGGGGGAATCGCGTGCATAATAAAACACAATAAAGTGCGTATTACAGAATCAGTGGCCAAGATTACTAATGATACCACTATATAGAGGCCACATCTTACCGCTCCACCATCACCACAGCCATGTGGCTCCCAGTCACTAATGATCCCGTTTAGGCCCCACTCAGTGACTTACAGGCGATGTCTCCTTGGCTGGGGTCGTTCAGTCTCCTTATTTTCCTCAGTCCTGCACAGATCTGATGACGTCGGCTTCTGCCTAAATGGACGCACAGAACTCCCCTATTTACTAACTATGCCCCCACTCAGTAGTGCTATTTACTAACTATGCCCCCACTCAGTAGTGCTATTTACTAACTATGCCCCCACTCAGTAGTGGTATTTACTAACTATGCCCCCACTCAGTAGTGGTATTTACTAACTATGCCCCCACTCAGTAGTGGTATTTACTAACTATGCCCCCACTCAGTAGTGGTATTTACAAACTATGCCCCCACTCAGTAGTGGTATTTACTAACTATGCCCCCACTCAGTAGTGGTATTTACTAACTATGCCCCCACTCAGTAGCAATAATGCCCCTCTTGTAGTGCACTCTTCACATATGATGTCCCCCGATAGTGCCATCTGTACATATATGTAAAGAGGGCACTACTATGGGACATTATAACGCCCCCCTCTCCCCAGTAGTGGTCTCTTTACATATAGTGCCCCCCCAGTAGTGAAATCTTTACTTATAGTGCTCCCCCAGTAGTGGCCTCTTTACATATAGTGCTCCCCCAGTAGTGGCCTCTTTACATATACTGCTCCCCCAGTAGTGGCCTCTTTACATATAGTGCTCCCCCAGTAGTGGCCTCTTTACATATAGTGCTCCCCCAGTAGTGGCCTCTTTACATATAGTGCTCCCCCAGTAGTGGCCTCTTTACATATAGTGCTCCCCCAGTAGTGGCCTCTTTACATATAGTGCTCCCCCTTTAGTGGCCTCTTTACATATAGCGCTCCCCCAGTAGTGGCCTCTTTCCATATACTGCTCCCCCAGTAGTGGCCTCTTTACATATAATGCTCCCCCAGTAGTGGCCTCTTTACATATAGTGCTCCCCCAGTAGTGGCCTCTATACATATAGTGCTCCCCCAGTAGTGGCCTCTTTACATATAGTGCTCCCCCAGTAGTGATCTCTTTACATATAGCGCTCCCCCAGTAGTGGCCTCTTTACATATAGTGCTCCCCAGTAGTGATCTCTTTACATATAGTGCTCCCCCAGTAGTGATCTCTCTACATATAGTGCCCCCCCTAGTAGTGGCCTCTTTACATATAGTGCTCCCCCAGTAGTGATCTCTCTACATATAGTGCCCCCCCTAGTAGTGGCCTCTTTACATATAGTGACCCCGAGTAGTGGCCTCTTTACATATAGTGCTCCCCCAGTAGTGGTCTCTTTACATATAGTGCTCCCCCAGTAGTGGTCTCTTTACATATAGTGCTCCCCCAGTACTGATCTCTTTACATATAGTGCCCCCCCCTAGTAGTGGCCTCTTTACATATAGTGCCCCCCCCTAGTAGTGTCCTCTTTACATATAGTGCTCCCCCAGTAGTGGCCTCTTTACATATAGTGCCCCCCCTAGTAGTGTCCTCTTTACATATAGTGCCCCCCCTAGTAGTGTCCTCTTTACATATAGTGCTCCCCCAGTAGTGGCCTCTTTACATATAGTGCTCCCCCAGTAGTGGCCTCTTTACATATAGTGCTCCCCCAGTAGTGGTCTCTTTACATATAGTGCTCCCCCAGTAGTGGCCTCTTTACATATAGTGCTCCCCCAGTAGTGGCCTCTTTACATATAGTGCTCCCCCAGTAGTGGCCTCTTTACATATAGTGCTCCCCCAGTAGTGGCCTCTTTACATATAGTGCTCCCCCAGTAGTGGCCTCTTTACATATAGTGCTCCCCCAGTAGTGGTCTCTTTACATATAGTGCTCCCCAGTAGTGGCCTCTTTACATATAGCGCTCCCCCAGTAGTGGTCTCTTTACATATAATGCTCCCCCAGTAGTGGTCTCTTTACATATAGCGCTCCCCCAGTAGTGGTCTCTTTACATATAATGCTCCCCCAGTAGTGGTCTCTTTACATATAGCGCTCCCCCAGTAGTGGTCTCTTTACATATAATGCTCCCCCAGTAGTGGCCTCTTTACATATAGTGCTCCCCCAGTAGTGGCCTCTTTACATATAGCGCTCCCCCAGTAGTGGCCTCTTTCCATATAGTGCCCCCCCAGTAGTGGCCTCTTTACATATAGTGCTCCCCCAGTAGTGGCCTCTTTCCATATAGTGCCCCCCAGTAGTGGCCTCTTTACATATAGCGCTCCCCCAGTAGTGGTCTCTTTACATATAATGCTCCCCCAGTAGTGGCCTCTTTACATATAGCGCTCCCCCAGTAGTGGCCTCTTTACATATAGCGCTCCCCCAGTAGTGGTTTCTTTCCATATAGTGCTCCCCCAGTAGTGGCCTCTTTCCATATAGTGCTCCCCCAGTAGTGGTTTCTTTCCATATAGTGCTCCCCCAGTAGTGGTCTCTTTACATATAGTGCTCCCCCAGTAGTGATCTCTTTACATATAGTGCCCCCCCCTAGTAGTGGCCTCTTTACATATAGTGCCCCCCCCCTAGTAGTGTCCTCTTTACATATAGTGCTACATAGTGCCTCCCCCTAGTAGTGGCCTCTTTACATATAGTGCCCCCCCTAGTAGTGTCCTCTTTACATATAGTGCCCCCCCTAGTAGTGGCCTCTTTACATATAGTGCTCCCCCAGTAGTGGCCTCTATACATATAGTGCTCCCCCAGTAGTGGCCTCTTTACATATAGTGCTCCCCCAGTAGTGGTCTCTTTACATATAGTGCTCCCCCAGTAGTGGCCTCTTTACATATAGTGCTCCCCCAGTAGTGGCCTCTTTACATATAGTGCTCCCCCAGTAGTGGCCTCTTTACCTATAGTGCCCCCCAGTAGTGGTCTCTTTACATATAGTGCTCCCCCAGTAGTGGCCTCTTTACATAGTGCTCCCCCAGTAGTGGCCTCTTTACTATAGTGCTCCCCCAGTAGTGGCCTCTTTCCATATAGTGCCCCCCCAGTAGTGGCCTCTTTACATATAGCGCTCCCCCAGTAGTGGTCTCTTTACATATAATGCTCCCCCAGTAGTGGTCTCTTTACATATAGCGCTCCCCCAGTAGTGGTCTCTTTACATATAATGCTCCCCCAGTAGTGGTCTCTTTACATATAGCGCTCCCCCAGTAGTGGTCTCTTTACATATAATGCTCCCCCAGTAGTGGCCTCTTTACATATAGTGCTCCCCCAGTAGTGGCCTCTTTACATATAGCGCTCCCCCAGTAGTGGCCTCTTTCCATATAGTGCCCCCCCAGTAGTGGCCTCTTTACATATAGTGCTCCCCCAGTAGTGGCCTCTTTCCATATAGCGCCCCCCCAGTAGTGGCCTCTTTACATATAGCGCTCCCCCAGTAGTGGTCTCTTTACATATAATGCTCCCCCAGTAGTGGCCTCTTTACATATAGCGCTCCCCCAGTAGTGGCCTCTTTACATATAGCGCTCCCCCAGTAGTGGTTTCTTTCCATATAGTGCTCCCCCAGTAGTGGCCTCTTTCCATATAGTGCTCCCCCAGTAGTGGTTTCTTTCCATATAGTGCTCCCCCAGTAGTGGCCTCTTTACATATAGTGCTCCCCCAGTAGTGGCCTCTTTACATATAGTGCTCCCCCAGTAGTGGTTTCTTTCCATATAGTGCTCCCCCAGTAGTGGTTTCTTTCCATATAGTGCTCCCCCAGTAGTGGTTTCTTTCCATATAGTGCTCCCCCAGTAGTGGTTTCTTTCCATATAGTGCTCCCCCAGTAGTGGTTTCTTTCCATATAGTGCTCCCCCAGTAGTGGTCTCTTTACATATAGTGCCCCCACCCAGTAGTGGCCTCTTTACATATAGTGCTCCCCCAGTAGTGGTCTCTTTACATATAATGCTCCTCCAGTAGTGGTCTCTTTACATATAGCGCTCCCCCAGTAGTGGTCTCTTTACATATAGCGCTCCCCCAGTAGTGGTCTCTTTACATATAGTGCCCCCCCCCCAGTAGTGGCCTCTTTACATATAGCGCTCCCCCAGTAGTGGTCTCTTTACATATAGTGCCCCCCCCCCAGTAGTGGCCTCTTTACATATAGCGCTCCCCCAGTAGTGGTCTCTTTACATATAGCGCTCCCCCAGTAGTGGTCTCTTTACATATAGCGCTCCCCCAGTAGTGGTCTCTTTACATATAATGCTCCCCCAGTAGTGGTCTCTTTACATATAGCGCTCCCCCAGTAGTGGTCTCTTTACATATAGCGCTCCCCCAGTAGTGGTCTCTTTACATATAGTGCTCCCCAGTAGTGGTCTCTTTACATATAGCGCTCCCCCAGTAGTGGTCTCTTTACATATAGCGCTCCCCCAGTAGTGGTCTCTTTACATATAGCGCTCCCCCAGTAGTGGTCTCTTTACATATAGCGCTCCCCCAGTAGTGGTCTCTTTACATATAGTGGTCTCTTTACATATAATGCTCCCCCAGTAGTGGCCTCTTTACATATAGAGCTCCCCCAGTAGTGGCCTCTTTACATATAGCGCTCCCCCAGTAGTGGTTTCTTTCCATATAGTGCTCCCCCAGTAGTGGCCTCTTTCCATATAGTGCTCCCCCAGTAGTGGTTTCTTTCCATATAGTGCTCCCCCAGTAGTGGCCTCTTTACATATAGTGCTCCCCCAGTAGTGATCTCTTTACATATAGTGCCCCCCCCTAGTAGTGGCCTCTTTACATATAGTGCCCCCCCCTAGTAGTGTCCTCTTTACATATAGTGCTCCCCCAGTAGTGGCCTCTTTACATATAGTGCCCCCCCTAGTAGTGTCCTCTTTACATATAGTGCCCCCCCTAGTAGTGTCCTCTTTACATATAGTGCTCCCCCAGTAGTGGCCTCTATACATATAGTGCTCCCCCAGTAGTGGCCTCTTTACATATAGTGCTCCCCCAGTAGTGGTCTCTTTACATATAGTGCTCCCCCAGTAGTGGCCTCTTTACATATAGTGCTCCCCCAGTAGTGGCCTCTTTACATATAGTGCTCCCCCAGTAGTGGCCTCTTTACATATAGTGCTCCCCCATTAGTGGCCTCTTTACATATAGTGCTCCCCCAGTAGTGGCCTCTTTACATATAGTGCTCCCCCAGTAGTGGTCTCTTTACATATAGTGCTCCCCAGTAGTGGCCTCTTTACATATAGCGCTCCCCCAGTAGTGGTCTCTTTACATATAATGCTCCCCCAGTAGTGGTCTCTTTACATATAGCGCTCCCCCAGTAGTGGTCTCTTTACATATAATGCTCCCCCAGTAGTGGTCTCTTTACATATAGCGCTCCCCCAGTAGTGGTCTCTTTACATATAATGCTCCCCCAGTAGTGGCCTCTTTACATATAGTGCTCCCCCAGTAGTGGCCTCTTTACATATAGCGCTCCCCCAGTAGTGGCCTCTTTCCATATAGTGCCCCCCCAGTAGTGGCCTCTTTACATATAGTGCTCCCCCAGTAGTGGCCTCTTTCCATATAGTGCCCCCCCAGTAGTGGCCTCTTTACATATAGCGCTCCCCCAGTAGTGGTCTCTTTACATATAATGCTCCCCCAGTAGTGGCCTCTTTACATATAGTGCTCCCCCAGTAGTGGCCTCTTTACATATAGCGCTCCCCCAGTAGTGGTTTCTTTCCATATAGTGCTCCCCCAGTAGTGGCCTCTTTCCATATAGTGCTCCCCCAGTAGTGGTTTCTTTCCATATAGTGCTCCCCCAGTAGTGGTCTCTTTACATATAGTGCTCCCCCAGTAGTGATCTCTTTACATATAGTGCCCCCCCCTAGTAGTGGCCTCTTTACATATAGTGCCCCCCCCCTAGTAGTGTCCTCTTTACATATAGTGCTCCCCCAGTAGTGGCCTCTTTACATATAGTGCCCCCCCTAGTAGTGTCCTCTTTACATATAGTGCCCCCCCTAGTAGTGTCCTCTTTACATATAGTGCTCCCCCAGTAGTGGCCTCTATACATATAGTGCTCCCCCAGTAGTGGCCTCTTTACATATAGTGCTCCCCCAGTAGTGGTCTCTTTACATATAGTGCTCCCCCAGTAGTGGCCTCTTTACATATAGTGCTCCCCCAGTAGTGGCCTCTTTACATATAGTGCTCCCCCAGTAGTGGCCTCTTTACATATAGTGCTCCCCCAGTAGTGGCCTCTTTACATATAGTGCTCCCCCAGTAGTGGCCTCTTTACATATAGTGCTCCCCCAGTAGTGGCCTCTTTCCATATAGCGCGCCCCCAGTAGTGGCCTCTTTACATATAGCGCTCCCCCAGTAGTGGTCTCTTTACATATAATGCTCCCCCAGTAGTGGTCTCTTTACATATAGCGCTCCCCCAGTAGTGGTCTCTTTACATATAATGCTCCCCCAGTAGTGGTCTCTTTACATATAGCGCTCCCCCAGTAGTGGTCTCTTTACATATAATGCTCCCCCAGTAGTGGCCTCTTTACATATAGTGCTCCCCCAGTAGTGGCCTCTTTACATATAGCGCTCCCCCAGTAGTGGCCTCTTTCCATATAGTGCCCCCCCAGTAGTGGCCTCTTTACATATAGTGCTCCCCCAGTAGTGGCCTCTTTCCATATAGCGCCCCCCCAGTAGTGGCCTCTTTACATATAGCGCTCCCCCAGTAGTGGTCTCTTTACATATAATGCTCCCCCAGTAGTGGCCTCTTTACATATAGCGCTCCCCCAGTAGTGGCCTCTTTACATACAGTCATGTGAAAAAATTAGGACACCCTTTGAAAGCATGTGGTTTTTTGTAACATTTTTAATAAAAGGTTATTTCATCTCCGTTTCAACAATACAGAGAGATTAAAGTAATCCGACTAAACAAAGAAAACTGAAGAAAAGTCTTTTCAAGATCTTCTGTAAATGTCATTCTACAAAAATGCCTATTCTAACTGAGGAAAAAGATAGGACACCCTTGCCCCTAATAGCAAGTGTTACCTCCTTTGGCTGAAATAACTGCAGTGAGACGGTTCTTGTAGCCATCTACCAGTCTTCGACATCGGTCTGAGGAAATTTTACCCCACTCCTCAATGCAGAACTTTTTCAGCTGTGAGATGTTTGAGGGGTTTCTTGCACGTACAGCCCTTTTCAAGTCACCCCACAGCATCTCAATGGGATTCAAATCTGGACTTTGACTTGGCCATTCCAGGACTCTCCATTTCTTCTTTTTCAGCCAATCTTTGGTTGATTTACTAGTATGTTTTGGGTCATTGTCATGTTGCATGGTCCAGTTCCGCTTCAGCTTTAATTTTCTAACTGATGGTCTCACATGTTCTTCAAGCACCTTCTGATACACAGTAGAATTCATCGTGGATTCTATGATGGTGAGCTGACCAGGTCCTGCTGCAGCAAAGCAGCCCCAAACCATGACACTTCCACCTCCATGCTTCACAGTTGGTATGAGGTTCTTTTCTTGGAATGCTGTGTTTGGTTTACGCCAAACATGTCCTCTGCTGTTGTGTCCAAATAATTCAATTTTGGACTCATCTGTCCAAAGAACATTATTCCAGAAGTCCTGGTCTTTGTCAACTTTATCTGGCAAATGTCAGTCTGGCCTCGATGTTTCTCTTGGAAAGCAAAGGTTTCCTCCTTGCACACCTCCCATGCAAGTTAAACTTGTACAGTCTCTTTCTGATTGTAGAGGCATGTACTTCTACATCAACAGTAGCCAGAGCCTGCTGTAGTTCTCGAGATGACACTTTAGGGTTTTTGGAGACCTCTTTTAGCATCTTGCGGTCTGCTCTTGGGGTGAACTTGCTGGGGCGACCAGTCCTGGGCATGTTGGCAGTTGTTTTGAAAGCCCTCCACTTGTAGACTATCTTCCGGACAGTGGAATGGCTGATTTCAAAATCTTTTGAGATCTTTTTAAATCCCTTCCCAGACTCATAGGCTGCTACAATCTTTTTTCTGAAGTCCTCTGACAGCTCTTTTGCTCTCACCATGGTGCTCACTCTCACTTCAACAGTCAGGAGCACACCAAACTAAATGTCTGAGGTTTAAATAGGGCAAGCCTCATTCAACATGCAGAGTAACGATCTACTAATTATGTGCACCTGGTGTGATATACCTGTGTGAGATCTGAGCCAATTTAAGAGGGAATACATGTGAGGGTGTCCTATCTTTTTCCTCAGTTAGAATAGGCATTTTTGTAGAATGACATTTACAGAAGATCTTGAAAAGACTTTTCTTCAGTTTTCTTTGTTTAGTTGGATTACTTTAATCTCTCTGTATTGTTGAAACGGAGATGAAATAACCTTTTATTAAAAATGTTACAAAAAACCACATGCTTTCAAAGGGTGTCCTAATTTTTTCACATGACTGTATAGCGCTCCCCCAGTAGTGGTTTCTTTCCATATAGTGCTCCCCCAGTAGTGGCCTCTTTCCATATAGTGCTCCCCCAGTCGTGGTTTCTTTCCATATAGTGCTCCCCCAGTAGTGGCCTCTTTACATATAGTGCTCCCCCAGTAGTGGTTTCTTTCCATATAGTGCTCCCCCAGTAGTGGTTTCTTTCCATATAGTGCTCCCCCAGTAGTGGTTTCTTTCCATATAGTGCTCCCCCAGTAGTGGTTTCTTTCCATATAGTGCTCCCCCAGTAGTGGTTTCTTTCCATATAGTGCTCCCCCAGTAGTGGTTTCTTTCCATATAGTGCTCCCCCAGTAGTGGTCTCTTTACATATAGTGCCCCCCACCCAGTAGTGGCCTCTTTACATATAGTGCTCCCCCAGTAGTGGTCTCTTTACATATAATGCTCCTCCAGTAGTGGTCTCTTTACATATAGCGCTCCCCCAGTAGTGGTCTCTTTACATATAGCGCTCCCCCAGTAGTGGTCTCTTTACATATAGTGCCCCCTCCCCAGTAGTGGCCTCTTTACATATAGCGCTCCCCAGTAGTGGTCTCTTTACATATAGTGCCCCCCCCCCAGTAGTGGCCTCTTTACATATAGCGCTCCCCCAGTAGTGGTCTCTTTACATATAATGCTCCCCCAGTAGTGGTCTCTTTACATATAGCGCTCCCCAGTAGTGGTCTCTTTACATATAATGCTCCCCCAGTAGTGGTCTCTTTACCTATAGTGCTCCCCCAGTAGTGGTCTCTTTACATATAGCGCTCCCCCAGTAGTGGTCTCTTTACATATAGTGCTCCCCCAGTAGTGGTCTCTTTACATATAGTGCTCCCCCAGTAGTGGTCTCTTTACATATAGTGCTCCCCCAGTAGTGGTCTCTTTACATATAGCGCTCCCCCAGTAGTGGTCTCTTTACATATAGCGCTCCCCCAGTAGTGGTCTCTTTACATATAGTGGTCTCTTTACATATAATGCTCCCCCAGTAGTGGCCTCTTTACATATAGCGCTCCCCCAGTAGTGGCCTCTTTACATATAGCGCTCCCCCAGTAGTGGTCTCTTTACATATAGTGCTCCCCCAGTAGTGGCCTCTTTCCATATAGCGCTCCCCCAGTAGTGGTTTCTTTCCATATAGTGCTCCCCCAGTAGTGGTTTCTTTCCATATAGCGCTCCCCCAGTAGTGGTCTCTTTACATATAGCGCTCCCCCAGTAGTGGTCTCTTTACATATAGCGCTCCCCCAGTAGTGGTCTCTTTACATATAGCGCTCCCCCAGTAGTGGTCTCTTTACATATAGCGCTCCCCCAGTAGTGGTCTCTTTACATATAGTGGTCTCTTTACATATAATGCTCCCCCAGTAGTGGTCTCTTTACATATAGCGCTCCCCCAGTAGTGGCCTCTTTACATATAGCGCTCCCCCAGTAGTGGTTTCTTTCCATATAGTGCTCCCCCAGTAGTGGCCTCTTTCCATATAGCGCTCCCCCAGTAGTGGTTTCTTTCCATATAGTGCTCCCCAGTAGTGGCCTCTTTCCATATAGTGCTCCCCCAGTAGTGGTTTCTTTCCATATAGTGCTCCCCCAGTAGTGGCCTCTTTACATATAGTGCTCCCCCAGTAGTAGGGTTTCTTTCCATATAGTGCTCCCCCAGTAGTGGTTTCTTTCCATATAGTGCTCCCCCAGTAGTGGTTTCTTTCCATATAGTGCTCCCCAGTAGTGGTTTCTTTCCATATAGTGCTCCCCCAGTATGGTTTCTTTCCATATAGTGCTCCCCCCAGTAGTGGTCTCTTTACATATAGTGCCCCCCACCCAGTAGTGGCCTCTTTACATATAGTGCTCCCCCAGTAGTGGTCTCTTTACATATAATGCTCCTCCAGTTGTGGTCTCTTTACATATAGCGCTCCCCCAGTAGTGGTCTTTTACATATAGCGCTCCCCCAGTAGTGGTCTCTTACATATAGTGCCCCCCCCCCCCAGTAGTGGACTCTTTACATATAGCGCTCCCCCAGTAGTGGTCTCTTTACATATAGTGCCCCCCCCCCAGTAGTGGCCTCTTTACATATAGCGCTCCCCCAGTAGTGGTCCTTTACATATAATGCTCCCCCAGTAGTGGTCTCTTTACATATAGCGCTCCCCCAGTAGTGGTCTCTTTACATATAATGCTCCCCCAGTAGTGGTCTCTTTACATATAGCGCTCCCCCAGTAGTGGTCTCTTTACATATAGCGCTCCCCCAGTAGTGGTCTCTTTACATATAGCGCTCCCCCAGTAGTGGTCTCTTTACATATAGCGCTCCCCCAGTAGTGGTCTCTTTACATATAGCGCTCCCCCAGTAGTGGTCTCTTTACATATAGCGCTCCCCCAGTAGTGGTCTCTTTACATATAGCGCTCCCCCAGTAGTGGTCTCTTTACATATAGTGGTCTCTTTACATATAGTTGTGGCAGGCGCAGCAGTATGAAGTCCCTTTTGCGCTGTGGCATTAGAAGAATTTTGATATCTCTGACCTTTAGTCTAACCAGACTGTCTGTTACTCTGAAATTCCTCTAGCGCCGTTCTATGGAAACAGTAGGTTTAAAGAGCACACCAAATGCTTGAAATAACTTCTTTATTAACTTCAACTTTTCTTCATATATAACACTGCCGCCTCCGCAGCAGATACTCCATGTACATAACACTTGTTGAAAAAATATCACAAAATGGCGGTATGCATAAGATGGTGGCTCAACTGTTCAATCTTGTCATTCAACATAAAATGGTGGATATATTTCTCTCTTGAGTATCTGTACTGTTAAGTTATTTAAGCACTTTATGATCTCTGAGAGGTTTATCTGAGGTCTAACTAATAGTTCACTTGCAATGTGCAGTTTGCAGTAACTATTTGCAGATTGGTTGAGTAGGATCTGGTATGGTTGTATGCAATTTGGATTGCAATATGGAATTTGAATTTGGATGGTGAACTGTGTAGTTTGCAATTGTTTGTATGGTATTTGTAATTTGCAATTGGTGGAACTTTAGGTAAACATACATATGACCAGTTCAGTATACCGTTCTAATCACTATAATAACAGTAACCCCGGTAGTGGCCTCTTTACATATAGTGCCCCCCCCCCCAGTAGCGGCCTCTTTACACATAGTGCGCCCCCCGGTAGTGGCCTCTTTACATATAGTGCCCCCCCCAGTAGTGGCCTCTTTACATAGTAACACACAAACATAGGAACTGTATTAAGGCTATTGGCAGGTCTAGCTGTATAAACACGCAAGCTATATTAGCAACCTAGGACAGGTCTTAGCTGGCCAGCTACAATAGTGCCCCCACCAGTAGTGGCCTCTTTACATATAGTGCCCCTCCAGTAGTGGCCTCTTTACATATAGTGCCCCCCCCCCTCGGTAGTGGCCTCTTTACATATAGTGCCCCTCCAGTAGTGGCCTCTTTACATATAGTGCCCCCCCCTCGGTAGCGGCCTCTTTACATATAGTGCGCCCCCCGGTAGTGGCCTCTTTACATATAGTGCCCCCCCCAGTAGTGGCCTCTTTACATATAGTGCGCCCCCCGGTAGTGGCCTCTTTACATATAGTGCCCCCCCCCCCAGTAGTGGCCTTTTTACATATAGTGCGCCCCCCGGTAGTGGCCTCTTTACATATAGTGCCCCCCCCCCCAGTAGTGGCCTCTTTACATATAGTGCGCCCCCCGGTAGTGGCCTCTTTACATATAGTGGCCCCCCCCCTCGGTAGCGGCCTCTTTACACATAGTGAGCCCCCCGGTAGTGGCCTCTTTACATATAGTGCCCCCCCCCAGTAGTGGCCTCTTTACATATAGTGCGCCCCCCGGTAATGGCCTCTTTACATATAGTGCCCCCCCCCCCCCAGTAGTGGCCTTTTTACATATAGTGCGCCCCCCGGTAGTGGCCTCTTTACATATAGTGCCCCCCCCCCCCCAGTAGTGGCCTTTTTACATATAGTGCGCCCCCCCCCCCCCCAGTAGCGGCCTCTTTACATATAGTGCGCCCCCCCCCCCCAGTAGCGGCCTCTTTACATATAGTGCCCCCCCCTCGGTAGCGGCCTCTTTACATATAGTGCGCCCCCCGGTAGTGGCCTCTTTACATATAGTGCCCCCCCCCAGTAGTGACCTCTTTACATATAAAAACCCTCCAGGGCTGAAAGAGTTAAAGGGGTTGTCTCATCTTAGACAATGGGGTATATCACTAGGATTTTCCCCCATTGTCTTACAGGTGCGGGTCCCACCTCTGGTACCCGCACCTATATAGAGAACGGAGCTCCGCGCATACGCAGCCCCCGCTCCCATTAATTTCTTTGGCGCTGACGGAAATTTTTTCGCTGGCCCCATAGAAAATGTATTGGGGGCGGCTGCGCATGTGCAGTGAGCCCTCCTTCACTTGCGGGGCTCCATTCTCGATATAGGTGCGGGTCCCAGCGGTGGGACCCGCACCTATAAGACAATGGGTGCATATTCTAGCGATATGCCCCCATTGTCCATGATGAGGCAACCCCTTTAAGGTCCAAAATGGGCTGGTCAATAAGAGGTTACGTTATTGCATTAAAGTCACGCCTAACTGGTATTGTGCGGGCAGAGGACTGATTGTCAGAGAAGAGTCCGATTCTCAGATTTCTGAATGTTCTCAGGCCTGGGTTTATGTAATAGAAGTGATCGGTGTAGAGCAGAGTCCTGGACTTTATCATCCATTATAAAGTGCTATACAGAGATTTATAAGGCTGTAGTCACACATGGACATGTGACTGTCATTTTTATATTTTTTTACGTCCATGACCCTTCCGTTTTAAGAACAATGATAGTTTCTGGGGTTATTTTCACGGCAGTTTTTTTTTTTTTTTAGCCACTGAATAACGGATGTAAAAAAATTGAACGTGTTAAAATGTTGTCCATTTTTGAATGACCAACAGCCCTATACAGTTGAAGAGGACCGTTTTTAAGGTCCTTTTCTGAGAAAGGCATCAGTGAAAAAAACATCTGGTAAAAACGTACCTTTTTGCCGTTTTTAATGGAGGTTTTTTTTTTTTTTTAACATCGTGTAAATGTAGCCTAAAGCTGCAGTCACACAGGGAGGTTTTGAGTCAAATGGAATAGGAAATATAAAGGAGTGACTTGTACTTTTCCTTCCTGCTGGATCCACTTATGATTTTGGCTTAAAGTCTACATAAAAAATTGCCTACAGTATGTGTTTCTAGCCTAAGGCCTCATTCACATGACCAAGTCCATATTGCAGTCGACAAACCACGGAGCCACAAAATATGCACTCTGCATGTTCCGCTCTTGCATCACTAGAAATGACTAATCTTGTCTGCAATACATATAAGAATAGCACATATTCTATGATTAGCAGTCTGTGTGCTGTCCGCTGTTTTGCAGACACATAGAAATGAATGGGTCCATCTACAGTCTAACACAGATGCATAATATGGTTGTAAGTCTTAAAGGTATGGACACTTTTGAGGGCGATTTCTTTTATTATTGCACTGAACAAAATTTTTAGCTAAAAGTCATTGTTTCAATGGGTCTTTAGTAAAAATGGTTAACCCTTTTCTCTGTACATCCTTGAGATTCTCTAAAAGCAAGCTCTGTATTTTTACTGTGTTCAATCTGCTCCTTTTCTCTGACTTCCTAAATACTCATTCTAAGGCTCCATTCACACGTCCGCAAAATGGTTCCGCAATTTTGCGGAACGGGTGCAGACCCATTCATTCTCTATGGGGACGGAATGGATGCGGACAGCACACAGTGTTCGGGTCCGCAGCTCCGCTAAAGATAGAACATGTCCTATTCTTGTCCGCAGCTGCAGGCAAGAATAGGCATTTCTATAGAGGTGCCGGGCGGGTGTGTTGTGGACCCGCAATTTGCGGGTCCGCAACACACCACGGACGTGTGAATGGAGCCTAACTTAGTTCTTATCTAAAAATAATAAAGACCAATTTAAAAAATGGTTTTAGCCCAAAATGAGTAAAATTGTATCATAAAAGATTTTCCCCCGAAGGTGTACATAGCCATCAAAGGTATAGAAATACTTTATGGTTTGATGAATCACAAACTCTCTTCTTAATCCTAACAGAAAATCCCAGTAACAACTCTGAAGAAGACTTCATGTTATCACTAGATCTTAAAATAGAAGATGAAGATATCCTGCAGGTCACTGCTGGAGAAAACCTAATTACCTGTAATGTTCATCCAGAACTTCACAGTACAGATCTATTATACAATCCTCCTAATCACGAGGAGCATTCTACTGACCAATCAGAGATTATCACAAATACTGAGCAGAAAGGGGGTAAAAGGTTTCATTGCGGGGAATGTGGAAAAGAGTTTACAAGAAGCTCAAATCTATATACACATAGAAGAATTCACATAGGAGATAAGCCGTATTCTTGTTTAGAATGTGGAAAATGTTTTATATATAAATCTCAACTTGTAAAGCATGAGAGAAGCCACACAGGAGAGAAGCCATATTCCTGTTCAGAATGTGGGAAAGGTTTTATTACTAAAGAGAGCCTCAACGTTCATCAGAGAATTCACACAGGAGAGAAGCCATTTACATGCCCACAATGTGAAAAATGTTTTACAGAGAAATCGGGTCTTGTCAAACATCTGCGACGTCACACAGGAGAGAAGCTGTACTCCTGTTCAGAATGTGGGAAATGGTTTAATACTAAAGATAATCTCAAGGAACATCAGAGAGTTCACACGGGAGAGAGGCCATATTTCTGTTCAACATGTGGGAAACGTTTTATTACCAAAAACAACCTCAAGATTCATCAGAGGCGTCACACAGGAGAGACACCATATACATGTTTGGAATGTGGGAAATGTTTTATTACAAAAGACAGGCTGAAGGTTCATCAGAGAAGTCACACAGGAGAGAAACCATTTATATGTTCAGAATGTGGGAAAAGTTTTACAGAGAAATCAGGTCTTGTCAAACATCTGCGACGCCACACAGGAGAGAAGCCATTCTCCTGTCCAGAATGTGGGAAAGGGTTTATTTCTAAAGATAATCTCAAGGAACATCAGAGAATTCACACAGGAGAGAAGCCATATTCCTGTTCAACATGTGGCAAATGTTTTCTTACCAAAAGCAACCTCAAGATTCATCAGAGAAGTCACACAGGAGAGAAACCATTTACATGTTCTGAATGTGGAAAATGTTATACTACTAAAGACAAACTGAAGGTTCATCAGAGAAGTCACACAGGAGAGAAACCATTTACATGTTCAGAATGTGGGAAATGTTTTACAGAAAAATCAGGTCTTGTCAAGCATCAGCGATGTCACACAGGAGAGAAGCCGTACTCATGTTCAGAATGTGGAAAACAGTTTACACAACACTCAGGTCTTTTTACTCATAGAAGAATTCACACAGGAGTGAAGCCATTTAAAGGTTTAGGGACTTCTGGGGACGGGGCATCGAGCATGGCTTCATTTTAACAGAGCTCTTTTATCAGGTCAAGAAATCAACCATGTATCTCCTCCATCTCAGCCTCAGTAACAACTTGCTCAGTACCTACACTGCAGGCAGAGGCCGGCTGATGAAGTGGGCTCACTGTGTTCACATTCTGAGGTCCATAGGGCAGATCAGAACTGCTGCTGGGTGCCAAACATGGCGCTGCCACTGAAGCCTCCTACTCCCAACAACAGATGCCTTGTGGCCACCCATAACGCACAGCAGTCTCCTATAGTACCACTGACCATGTGACAAAGACTGCAAGACTTGTGAAGATGATGTAACTGATAACCATGGTCCTTAGAGGTTTAGTACATAGAGGCACATTCTTGATAACTGGATAGGACAAAAATGAGAGTAACAAAGGCCTCTTCTAGTCAGAGCACACTCACAGGGCCTGTTCTGGGACTAGTGGTGAGATATGGAGGGGGTACAGAGGGTAAAGGTCACCCACTTACAGTATATTACACTAGTTCAGTAGTACTCTGGATGTCTGTCAACTCTCCAGTTAACCCTTTGTCTCATTAAAGATCCTGAACCTGGCAAACCCTTCTGAAACATGTTGCAAAACAAAATGTCAGCCAGACAAGATACACTAGCTGCACTTGATCCAGTGCCTAATTCCAGACCAGCCTCAATAATGTCGAAACCTGTGAGCAAGAATAAGAAAGATAAATCCAACATGAAGACCACCACAGACCTGTCTCAACAATCGTTTTATGACCCGGCCTCACCTTAAGTGCCCATGGGAGGTGACATAACTTATTCTAAACTATTGCCTCAGTACCAGACAAACAGAAGCCTGACTAGGCACATGCTATCTTGGTGGCTCTTGAAGTATCTAATCTATTGATGTCTATGTTAGATAAGAGGCTAGATATCCTACCTATAACCTCAAATCACAACGAATGGCCAGAAAATAACAAAACTGAAAAACCAAGTCTCCTCCTATAAAATAACGACTTCCACTATGGAATAAGAACTCTCAATGTGTCAGCAGAAGAGGCCTTGGGAGAAGAATTGGAGGACCTTGAGAACCATAACCGCAGAAACAAGCTCGGGTTTGTGGGAATGTCCAAATCTATCCAATAGGACAATCCTATCACTGTCCTAATAGCTGAGCTCCCCACTGCATTGGCTATAGATATGCCCCCAGATCTGTTATCTTTCGAAAGAACTGACAGAATTGGCTCCTAGATCTCGTGATAATGGAGCCCTGCATCCTAGACCAGTTATCGTGAAATAACTTCATTGGGCAGTCATAGAAAATTCTCCAGGCTTATAGAATGAAATTCTCCCTGAAGATCTGAGACATTACAGTGCTGCTTTTTCAAGACTTTTCCATGACTGTCTCAAAAAAGATCTTTTACCCCCATTTGACGCTACTTACCTGACAACACCTTTTGATTTCCAATTCGACTAGACAGCAAAGCTGCATGTGTGGGAGAATGGACAAATGGTGACCTTTGATGAGTCTGCGATGAAGCGCCACCTCTTTCACCTACAACCTGTTGACCTTCTGGCCTGACTCATTATGGGAGGAACCTGATAGTCCGCCAACATGTTTTCATAGATGAAAATAATCAAAATGTTTTTTATTTTTGCATATTAAAAAGATTTCTAATGGACCTCTGTCTCTGAGGACTGGCTCTAAATGTTTGTGGTCAGTTCACTATGTTTTATTGTTAAAGGGGTTGTCTCACTTTAGCAAACGGCATTTATCATGTAGAGAAAGTTAATACAAGACACTTCCTAATGTATTGTGATTCTCCATATTGCCTCCTTTGTTGGATTGATACAATTTTTTATCTCATTATACACTGCACATTGCCAGGGGTTATGGTCACCGCTACACTGCAGATACGAGGTGGCCTAGATGGGAGCTGCTGTGCATGCATCCTTCTGAGTTTGCAGGATGGTCATAACCCCTGAAAATGAGCAGTGAATAATGTGATGGAAATATGACAATCTCAATACCTTAGGAAGTGCCTTGTAATAACTTTGCCTACATGATGAATGCTATTTTCAGTAGTGAGACAACCTCTTTAATGTTTTTCCTATGTCCGCTCCTCTTTAAATTCTATGCAGTAATGCAGGGATTCCTCTACTTTCTGAACACAAGCATACCCCACAAAAAAGAGGCTCTTGCCCAAGTCGACATCACCATACTCAAACCATCAGATAAGTTTGATGGCCACCCTAACACTAGTGACTACACTACACCCACTGGTTTTAAACTTATTTCCTGGAACGTTGCTGGCCTCAATGGTCCTGCTAAATGGGAAAAAAGTCCTAACACATTTAAAATGGTTTAAACTGGACAACATACACTGAAAAATTAGGGTAGGGAGACTCTACAGGATTTGTGGTAACACTGTTAATACTTTTCCAAACCTAGGGGTTTTGCAATTCGTTTAGACCTTCCTTATCTTGCGGAAGATGAGCTGACAGATGCTGGGGGATGATCCGTACTTCTGACCATACGTATTGCTGACGCATCATACACACTCCTAAACATATATTTCCCCCAACCAACAACTATTAACTAGGTCATACACTCACGTAATAGTTGGAGGTGATTTCAGTATCGTTCAATTTCCAGTCCTGGAGAAATGCCACAGTTTCCTCCAGGGATCTGTTGTCTTTAATGGAATCTTCCTCACTTTGTTACCTATGGCATACCATACTAGAAAATATACAGATCTCTCTTCTGCAAATTATAGTTTTATTAGCATTGACTATTTCCCTTACACCCATGACAGCACCCTTGAGGGACCACCTCCATCCAGGGCAGGAAACAGGAAGTTTCTTGGAGAGCTCTTAAGGAGGGCCCCTGCCCCTATACCACAAGTTCCTATTTCCTATCCTATGGATAGGACGATATTTTGTGGACAGCAAGATTTAGGCTGCAAGAGCCTTTTGAAGACACTCTTGACAGGGGTTACCTGGTGCAGCATAAGTTTCCACTAGGAGCCGCCTGCAAAGTCTGGGGTCCTCCTTCTGGGTCCTGGATACATCATCGGGCGGGTGTTCCTGGGCAGTCCCAACATTACTGTGAGGTAATGCTGACATGCCGGATCTTCCTGGCGGTGTTCAAGAAGTCTGGGGCCTTTCTCTGCCTGGGCAACTTACAGGGGTGGGGTGAGAGTTTTGTTCCGCAAGACCTGTGTGCGAACTGGAAGTTGCGCAGCGCAACTTCTGGTATTTGGAACGCACGTGGTGAGCATTCCAGAAGTGGGGGAGGGACTTATCCTACTGAGGCCGCATGGGAGCATCGGCAGGGACCCGACCTAGGGTATTTAAAACCCTTCAGTGCGCGGTCAGAAGGACCCCAGCCAGCCTACAAGCATCAGTGGATCGCTTATGGAAGATGCTCTATTCCTGTCTGCTATAATGGAGGATGAGAGTAGTCAGCGCGCCAACGTTCAGTAGGGTCATGACGACAGACCGGTACTCCTCCTGGGGTAAGGGGGTCAATCCCCAACTTTTATTTTCCTCTGTCAGGTTCTACTAGGGCTTGTTCTCTTATTTTTTTAATTTTAGAGTGTCAAAGAGGGCCCTAGGAAAGCTACCACAAAGACAAAAGGGTGCTGTATGCAAGAAAAAGCTTGCCCCTTCCTGGTCTAAGTTATTATGTCAGCATTGTGTGGATAAGGTGCTAGAAGAGGAATCCCCATCTCTGCTTCAGAGAATCAAGGATATTATTAAATCTGAAGTCACTGATTCAATGAAAATGTTTAAGAAGTGCCTCCCTTCCTCAGCCTCAGGCAAACTGAGTCACTCTACGGTGATATCTGATTCAGATTCTTCAGACTCAGAACGAGCAAGGAGAAATCCTAGAAAGTTCAAACTCGTCTTCGGACGAAGAAACCACAGGTAGACCTTTATTTTCCCCTGAGGATACGGAATCGTGTATTAGAGCCACTATAAAAGTGGGTGAATCTAGAGAACAAAAGTCGGTCCAAGATATAATGTGTGGTGATCTGGGGCACAAAAGATCAAGAGTGTTTCCATTAAATGAAATTTTAATTCAGAAAGAATGGAAAAAACCTGACAAGTAATTTTTTATTCCCAAAAATGTGAAAAGAAAATACCCCTTTGATGAGGCTGAGTCCTCCTGATGGGATAGGCCTCCTAAATTGGATGCCCCAATTACTAAGATCTGCTTTTCAATTTGAAGATCTTGGCACCTTTAAAAGATAGACGAGCAGAAGTTTACCTTAAAAAAGTATGGGAGGCCTCTACCCAGGCATTTAAACCAAATATTGCCACTACTTCTACTGCCAGATCGTTAAAGTTATGGCTACAAGAACTGGAGTCCCATATCCAGAATAAAACCTCCAGAGACCAGTTACTAGCAGTGTTCCCCATCATCCTTAAAGCAGTAGACTTCATCTCTGATGTTTCTGCGGATGAATTTAAATTAAATGCAAGGTCAGAGACCCTATCTAATTCTGCCAGGAGAGCTATTTGGCTTAAAGGGAACCTGTCACCGGGATTTGGGGTATAGAGCTGAGGACATGGGTTGCTAGATAGCCAAGAGCACATCCACAATACCCAGTCCCCATAGCTCTGTGTGCTTTTATTGTGTATAAAAACCGATTTGATAAGTATGCAAATTAACCTGAGATGAGTCAGAGCTTGAAAATATGACTCCTCTGGTCACACAAGTAAGATATGACTCTTTTATGTTAATTTGCATATGTATCAAATCGTTTTTTTACACTTTAAAAGCACACAGAGCTATGGGGATTGGATATTGCGGATGTGCTAGCGGCCATCTAGCAACCCATGTCCCCAGCTTTATACCCAAAATCCCAGTAACAGATTCCCTTTAAGGGATGGTCTGGTGACACAGGTTCAAAGAATAAACTCTGCTCTATTCCGTGCCAGGGAGATTATCTCTTTGGACCGGTCTTGGATGACCATCTAGAGAAGGCCTCTGATAACAAAATGTGGTTTCCAGACCTCCCAAAAGACAACAGCTTTTTCATAGAAATAAAACATTTTTCAATAGAGACAAAAGACAGAATTTTCGACACGAAAACAGAAATAGGAAGAGTAAAGAATTCCTCTTTTTAATTCTCAGTCCACTTCAGGGTCCAAGGGTGGTCAACAATGACGGTTTCTGTCCCGTGGTGGGAAGACTCTCTTTTTTTCTCGGGCTTGGGAAAAAAATCTCATCAAGCCCGTGGATTCTTGGTATTCTGAAAGACGGGTTCCATCTAGAGTTTGTCTCTCCTCCACCGGAAAGATTAAAGATTACAAATATTATGCAAAATTCTACAAGAAACCTAGCACTAAAACCAAGAAATGTTTTCCCTTCTAAAGAAAAAGGTTCTAGTACCTGTTCCGTACTCAGAGAAAGGAAGGGGGTTTTATTCATCCCTTTTTCTTGTACCTAAACCAGAAGGAGCATTCAGAATGATCATAAACCTGAGGGATTTTAATCAGTTCTTAAGATACAAAAAATTCAGAATGGAATCTATACAGTCTGCAATAAAACCTCTATTTAAAGACTGTGTCATGGCCACCATGGATATAAAAGATGCCTATTACCACATCCCAATTCATGCAGATTTTCAAAAATATCTCAGAGGGGCAGTTTCCATGGAAGGACAGGTCCATCATCTACAATACAGATCACTTCCGATTGGAATATCTCAGGCCCCCAGACTCTTTACAAAGTTGATGGCAGAGGTTATGGCCCACATAAGGGAAAGAGACATTTGGTTATTCCTTATTTGGATAATCTTCTAGTGGTGGCAGAATCTGAAAACCTTTTAACCTCTCATCTCCAAGAATGATTGTAAAACTAGAATGGCAGATAAATTGGGGAAATTTTTAGGGCTTATTCTGGACTCAGTAACCCTACGTTGTATCCTTCCTCAGCACAAGATATCCTGATTAAGAGAAGATGTGCGGTCCCTGGTAGCCTTAAAAGATTGAACCATAAGACAGAGATTAGCAGTATTAGGCAGAATGTCCTCCACGTTACCCGCAGTCAATTGGGCCCAGTTTCCCTCCAAAACACTTCAATGGCAGATTCTAAAGGTGTGGTAGGTGGATGCCCTGCTTCCTCTCACCCCTCAGGCGATACAATCCCTAATCTGGTGGCTGGATCTTTCAAATCTGTCTCAGGGCCTCCCGTGGGATCAGTCCAACCGGGTGGGGTGCCTATTGTCAGTGGGGTGTTCGACAGGGGGTATGGAGCTCAATTGAGAGTCAGGACTTCCAGAACATAAGGGAGCTCAGAGCAGTTTTATTTGCCTTAAGAGAATTACTACCCATAATACAAGCAAAGGGAATAAAAATCTTCTCAGACAATGCCACGGTGGTATCCTACCTACAATGTCAAGGAGGGACCAGATCAAAAAATCTTATGTCCTTAGCCGCAGAAATTTTTTCCCTGATTATTTCTTATGTTCCTTTTATCAAAGCCGTGCACTTAAAGGGAACAGAAAACAAAGTGGCAGACTATCTAATCAGAAATGTTCTAGACCAGGAAGAATGGTGTTTAAAAAAGAAGTCTTCAACCAGATAATTCGGCTCTGGGGCCATCCTCAAGTAGACCTGTTCGCAACCAGAGAAAACAAAAAATGCAACCTATTCTTTTCCTTAAAATCAGAAGATTCTCCTACAGGGATAGATGCCTTCTTCCTTTTGTGGCCAAATCGGCTTCTGTACGCCTTCCCTCCGCCGAGGTTTCTTCCGAGAGTCTTACAAAAGCTGAGGCAGGAACAGACGAGGATCATTTTAATCGCCTCCTTCTGGCCAAGGAGAACATGGTTCACCTGGTTGAGAAAGCTTTCTCTAACAGATCCTTGGATTCTTCCAGACAGGCAGGATCTGTTGTTTCAGGGTCCTGTCTTCCATCCGGAAGTGAGACACCTTCATCTAACAGCCTGGTATTTGAAAGGGAAATCCTAGAACGCAGAGGTCTATCTAAGGAAGTTGTATCTACCCTATTATCATGTAGAAAAAAGTAACCTCTGCCATTTACCTCAGAATATGGAAGACTTTCTTAAATGTCTCTAAAAACCCAGTAGATCCCTTGAGTTCTCCTCCTATGTGTAAAATATTAGATTTTTTACAAAGGGGTCTCGATAAGAACCTAAGACCTAGCACTCTTAATGTACAAGTTTCTGCCCTTAGTGCTTTTTTTGATTTCCCTATTGCCAATCATCCTTGGAAGTCTCCATGTACTTTTTTTCGGCACTACAGATTAGATTTAGACTCTAAGGACCAACTATCTTTTGGCAGGAAAGTCCTGCAGGCTGTTGTTCCCCCCTAAGCTATTAAGGGAAATTTAAGATTACACTTACCGGTAATCACTTTTCCATGAGCCCATGATGGCACCTGGGATTTATTCCCACCCTACCTTTCAGCCTGTCAAAAATAAAAAAAGATATATAGTTGCAAGAAAAAGTATGTGAACCCTTTTGGAATTATATGAATTTCTGAGCAAATTGGTCATAAAATGTGATCTGATCTTCATCTAAGTCACAACAATAGACAATCACAGTCTGCTTAAACTAATAACACACAAATAATTAAATGTTGCCATGTTTTTATTGAACACACCATGTAAACATTCACAGTGCAGGTGGAAAAAGTATGTGAACCCCTAGACTAATGGAATGAGGTGTCAGCCAACTGGACTCCAATCAATGAGATGAGATTAGAGGTGTTGGTTACAGCTGCCCTGCTCTATAAAAAGCACACACCAGTTCTGGATTTGATTTTCACAAGAAGCATTTCCTGATGTGAATGATGCCTCGCACAAAAGAGCTCTGAATTGTTGACTTGCATAAAGCTGGAAAGGGTTATAAAAGTATCTCTAAAACCCTTGCTGTTCATCAGTCCACGGTAAGACAAATTGTCTATAAATGGAGAAAGTCCAGCACTGCTGCTACTCTCCCTAGGAGTGGCCGTCCTGTAAAGATGGCTGCAAGAGCACAGCGCAGACTGCTCAATGAGGTGAAGAAGAATCCTAGAGTGTCAGCTAAAGACTTACAAAAGTCTCTGGCATATGCTAATATCCCTGTTAGCGAATATACGATACGTAAAACACTAAACAAGAATGGATTTCATGGGGGGATACCACAGAGGAAGCCACTGCTGTCCAAAAAAACATTGCTGCACGTTTACAGTTTGCACAAGAGCACCTGGATGTTCCACAGCAGTACTGGCTAAATATTCTGTGGACAGATGAAGCCAAAGTTGAGTTGTTTGGAAGAAACACACAACACTATGTGTGGAGAAAAAGAGGCACAGCACACCAACGTCAAAATCTCATCCCAACTGTGAAGTATGGTGGTGGGGCATCATGGTTTGGGGCTGCTTTGCTGCGTCAGGGCCTGGACGGATTGCTATCATCGAAGGAAAAATGAATTCCCAAATTTATCAAGACATTTTGCAGGAGAACTTAAGGCCATCTGTCCACCAGCTGAAGCTCAACAGAGGATGGGTGTTGCAACAGGACAACGACCCAAAGCATAGAAGTAAATCAACAACAGAATAGCTTAAACAGAAGAAAATACACCTTCTGGAGTGGCCCAGTAAGAGTCCTGACCTCAACCCGATTGAGATGCTGTGGCATGACCTCAAGAAAGCCATTCACACCAGACATCCCAAGAATATTGCTGAACTGAAACAGTTCTGTAAAGCGGAATGGTTAAGAATTACTCCTGACCGTTGTGCACGTCTGATCTGCAACTACAGGAAACGTTTGGTTGAAGTTATTGCTGCCAAAGGAGGTTCAACCAGTTATTAAATCCAAGGGTTCACATACTTTTCCCACCTGCACTGTGAATGTTTACATTGTGTGTTCAATAGAAACATGGTAACATTTAACTCTTTGTGTGTTATTAGGTTAAGCAGAATGTGATTGTCTATTGTTGTGATTTAGATGAAGATCAGATCACATTTTATGACCAATTTGTGCAGAAATCCATATCATTCCAAAGGGTTCACATACTTTTCCTTGCAACTGTATATATATATAAGAGTTTGTGTTAGATGTATTCTAGGACAATTTCTCGCAATTAACTGGTGGTATAGGGGCAGGGACCCTCCTTAAGAGCTCTCCACGAACGTTCCTGTTTCCTGTCCTGGATGGAGGCGGTCTCTCAAGGTTGCTGTCATGGGCTCATGGAAAAGTGATTACAGGTAAGTGTAATCTTAATTTTTTTGCCTCAATAATGGACACATCCATGCAGGCTATTGTGATTTCTGATTTGCCCCCGTATCTCTAATGATACCCAACTTGCCACCTCAACTAAAAGCATGACTATGAAGATTCCTGCTTATCTGATTGAATCAGATGACTACCAGGAGCTTCAATGGGCAAACTGTGAATGATAATCTGGCCCATGTTGATATTGCGGCCCTGTTCTGGGTCACTTCTAAGGCAGTTTTTGGTGGTCATGTGATATCTTACACAACCAGGCCATTTCTTGCTTCCAGCATTTACAATCCTCCCTTCTTACTAAGGGAACACGGAAACAACACCTCTTAGCAGGCCTAATGCCACTATAAAGATCCCAGACAGACATTGGACATCTTTATTCAGGGTCAGTCGGTTTGGTTGGAATGGATCAAAACAAGTTTTATCGAGAGGTTAACAAGTCGGGGCACATCATTCCTTCCTGGAGTAATAAATGATGTTATAATCACACTTTAAGGATCCATACTTGGCCAAACTGACTGGTCCTGATTACTACAAACACTTCCAGTCCCTAGTCACTCGGTCTTTCTCAAGAGAGAAGTCACTGAGGACAATGTCTGTCCTCCTACAGATGATTCTCCCCATTTTAATCCACCTCTCCAAAGAGGTTTTTCCAACCACAGTTAAGAACATTAGCGTTCACAGTCTCTGCCAGGGAGCTTGACTCCTTTCCAAACCTTGTTGTTGTGCCTTGATGCAGGCAAAGCCTTTGAAAAGGTCTTCTGTACATTCCTCCAGACAATTCTGAGAAATAGATGATTCAGCCCCACCCTTTGTGACTTTATTAATTTCTTATAAGTGGACTCCCAGACTTGCCTAACCATTAATGGACACCTCTGGATATCTTTAGAGGAACCAGACTGGGATGTCTCCTTTCCCCCCTGCTTTTTAATCCCTCCCTAGACCCATTACTCCATTATATATGCCCACCTGACTCACTGACTAGTTCTTACCGTCTATAAAGTCAGATATCCTTAACTGCTTTTGGAGATGATGTTCTTCTCATTGTCAAATAACCTCAAAGTACTCTCCCATAATTTTTATACAACTTAAAAACCCTTTGTAGTTTATCTGGATATATGATCAACTGGGTTAAAGTAGAAGATGCACTTCTACAAGGTCTGGCAAAAACCCATTGGGTCTCACAGTTCCCGTCATCATCACTGTCTTATTTAGGCATACAGATCTTAAAATTACCACTTATACATGGTGAAAATCACACCTTATCTTCTGTCCTTGGAGGCCACCCAACAGAAATCTGTCACTTCATTACGGTGGTAGAGCCCACCTTCTTAAGATGGTGGGATTCCCGCGTCTCCTATGTCTCTTTCATTCATTACCATTATACCTGCTTACCAAGGACAAAAAGAAAATCAATTTCCTATACCGTTCATTTGTTTGGAAGGGTGGCCAGCCTGGAATCCCATTTCACATACTGCAACAATCCCGTTTGAATGGAGGAATAAATTTACCAAATATACCGGTGTACTATATCGTGGCTTTAGTGTGTGTTGCAGTGGATTCTCACAGATTGCTCTCAAGATTAAACTTTTTCACCAAATACAGACCTCTCTAACCCCCTTCACATCTCTTATGACTCGATTCCAACCCTAAGCAATCATGACCCACTCCTAGGTCATGGCCACCTGGAAAGAGTGGCAGAAGATGTTGCTTCTTAGCCATCAAACACGTGACCGTATGTGTTTTGTGGTCCCCAAAACACAGATACTGATTTTTTTTTCTCATTTTTGTAGAAATGTCTTCAAAACAGACAAGAATAGGACATGTTTTATCTATTTTGTGGGCCTGCAGAATGGACATACAGTTGCAAGCATACATTTACTGTTGTGTGCGTGGAGCCTTAGAAAATTTCACCCTAGTCACTCCTTATGTCTTACTTTAGTACATACCCCGACATTCAAAATGGCTGTTCTCGCTCAACGTTCTGCAGATTGCGACAGGGTGGCATTCATAGAACCATTAAAATATTAGACATAGAAACCCATAAAAACGTGACCTTCAAATCACATTCCGACAAGCTCAGATAATGTTTTTCCTTTACCTCCACGCCCCTAGTTATGTCTCTCTCTTACAAACCAGGATACACACCACATCACCCCCATTCTTGTTCAGAGCTTCTTTGAAACTTGGGAAAGCTTTATTTCTATACTGTCATCACGGATACAACATAATATTAAGAATGTTCCATTTTACCAGATGGTTCCAAGAACTTATTCTGCTTGGAGATGCTCCAGTGGTGATAGAGTTATCACCAATTACATACCACTCATCACCTGATGCCAAGGGATGCCCTGCGCCACATAAACGATGATTCAGTTACGGCTGCCAGCTTGGACATATGGAGATATGAAACTTAGCGGACGTTTTCGTTATTTTAAGTTTGCCGTTTCTGCCCCTTCTCTTTGACCCATTACTATCCTCCTCGCAGCTTGGACCAGTAATATACATGGGTTTATGGCTATATAGGTACAGACAATTTAACTGACTCTTAGAACATTAGACAATGGCCTGTTCATGGCCTAATAGACCTTTTCTTTATACCTCTCTTATTACCATGATGTATTTACTAGCTACTTTCTTCCATCCAGCTGCTCATTCTGTGGTTTTTATATACATGTTTTTGCTAAACCCCTTCATCACTGTCGCAGTACATGTACGGCTGAAGTGCGGGTTTAAAAATGGCCTCTAATGGGCGCCATAGCAACTATATTTCTGCTGTTTTAAACAGCAGACACCCAGGGCTAATGTCTGTGATCGGGGATAACGCTGATCGCAGACTTTCCCTTTAGATGCTGCGAACAAATGTAACCATGGCATCTGAAAGTGGTAAATCCGGATGCGCTGCGCTCCTGGGGCTGAAACAGATCCCCCTTACAGTGATCGGGGGAGCTGTTCATTACCTGTGGCAGGTCCTGTCTATAGAAGGGTTCCATAGGAAGATAGTGAATACTTCAATGCTAAAGGATTGGAGTCTATGACAGAAGAGATCTGATGATCGCATGTTCAAGTTCTCTAGGGGAACTTTTAAAAAGTGCAAAAAGTTTTTAAAAATAAAAAATAAATAAGCGCCATAAAAATTGGATTTATTTGTTTTTATTCAACTCTATTTGGAACTTGTCCTGCAAAAAACAATCTCTTATACACTTATGTTAGCGGGAAAATAAAAAAGTTTTAAGAACCTCACTCGGAAGTCAGAGAGTGAAAAACGGAAAACGGTCCTGGAAGGGGTTATTAGGAAAATGTTAATAAAAACATTCTAAATAAATGTTTACAATTTGGGAAATATTTGACATTACACATGAGATATATCACACAGGAGAGAAGCCATGTACATGTTCAGAATGTGAGAAATGTTTTATCCCTATAGACAATCTCAATGGTCATGGAAGAAGTCACACGGGGGAGAAGCCATGTACATGTTCAGAATGTGAGAAATGTTTTATCCCTATAGACAATCTCAATCGTCATGGAAGAAGTCACACAGGGGAGAAGCCATGCTCAAGTTCAGAATGAGTTCAAAGATTTTCCAGCGATTAGTGCTGCAGCAAGTGAACTGGGCAGGGAAGGCTCAGAAATATGGTAAAAGCAGGGGCTGGGGAGAGAAGAGGCAGGCTGAGAAGCCTCCTCATGTTACACGTAGCCGTCCTCAGTACAGTATATATATTAGAGTGCTGCTAAAGAGATACTTTACAAGCCGTTTACCTAATAAAGTATATTACAAAAAAAATTATTAAAATCACTGACTACTACACAATATTAAAATTTAACCAACATGTTGTAGTCACACAACAGACAAGGTGCAGTTCTACGTGTAAAATCACTTGGCTACTAACAACCAATAAAACCAGACTGATTTGTGGTAAAACTTCATGTTGGGAAGCTCTCATACAGCTATGTTAGCGGGAAAATAAAAAAGTTTTGGGAACCTCACTTGGAAGTCAGAGAGTGAAAAACGGAAAACGGTCCTGGAAGGGGTTATTAGGAAAATGTTAATAAAAACATTCTAAATAAATGTTTACAATTTGGGAAATATTTGACATTACACATGAGATATATCACACAGGAGAGAAGCCATGTACATGTTTAGAATGTGAGAAATGTTTTATCCCTATAGACAATCTCGATCGTCATGGAAGAAGTCACACGGGGGAGAAGCCATGTACATGTTCAGAATGTGAGAAATGTTTTATCCCTATAGACAATCTCAATCGTCATGGAAGAAGTCACACAGGGGAGAAGCCATGTTCAAGTTCAGAATGAGTTCAAAGATTTTCCAGCGATTAGTGCTGCAGCAAGTGAACTGGGCAAGGCAGGCTCAGAAATATGGTAGAAGCAGGGGCTGGGGAGAGAGGAGGCAGGCTAAGAAGCCTCCTCATGTTACACGTAGCCGTCCTCAGTACAGTATATATATTAGAGTGCTGCTAAAGAGATACTTTACAAGCCGTTTACCTAATAAAGTATATTACAAAAAAAATTATTAAAATCACTGACTACTACACAATATTAAAAATTAACCAACATGTTGTGGTCACACAACAGACAAGGTGCAGTTCTACCTGTAAAATCACTTGGCTACTAACAACCAATAAAACCAGACTGATTTGTGGTAAAACTTCATGTTGGGGCATCTTTGGCAGCACTATAGTCACACCTCAGCGATGTCATGGACACAACAGTTATAGCCAGCTCAGCATGGCGCCCGACACAGTGATGAATGTACTTATGACATTTCCTTCTGTGAAATAAAGTTTGGTGAATTGTTCTTCTAATGAATAATTATAAGGTGTGTTTTCTAAATCTTTTTATATCCTGATGATGAAATATTGATCTGTCCATAAACAGTTTACATGCAGCTTCTTTACATTTCTAAATGACTGACCGATGCACATGAACAGACAAAGTCGTCCCATAGAAGGGAATGAGGGCGCCATACTTGTAATTACCCTGCTCACTACTGCAATTACTGCGGCGAGCAGGTCAACAGCAGAGAAGGCAGCGATATGTTCTCTTCATACAGCTGATCGGCCGGGTATCGGACCCTCGCCGATCTGATATCAATGACCTATCCTGAGGATAGGTCACTAGTAAAAAGTGGCCAACCCCTTTAAGGCTGGTTTACAGAGCGCAATGGAGCAGGTAATTGTATGGAAGCAAGCATTCCTTCCCCACAACTACATGATCGTCAGCGGAGAAGAAAGCTATCACCTATGAGGACGAGCGATAACTACTCCCATCATTCATCCTCAAACAATCGTTGTTTGGACAGTACGATCCCTTGGCCCCAAACAATGATTTAGGTGCCCACACAAGCGATTGTTTCCCTAATAAACAATGGTTTTGCCAGTCAGCCAGCAAATTGCAGATCCGCAAAACATGGATGCCGGCCGTTTGCGTTCCGCTGGGTGGCACATGATAGAAATGCCTACTCTTGTCGGACAAGTATAGGACATATTAAATTTTTATTTTTTTTGTGGGGCCACGGGGCAGAGCAACAGAGGCGGACGGCACATGGACTGCTAAATGTGTACAATATATCGATCGACACTGCGGGAGATAGAGTGGCGGTGCGCGTGTCCCAGGGCAGGCGTCCCATGTAGATCAAAGAAGGAACGGACCGGCACTCGCTGTTAGTATAGCATATACTAACAGCGAGTGCCAGTCCGTTCTTCCTTTGAGCACACGGTCTGCTGTCCGCATCTTTTGTTGCCCCATTGAAGTCAATGGGTCCACATCCGAGCCGCAAAAATGCAGCTCAGATGTGGATCCAATGGTCATGTGCATAAGCCTTAAAAGGTGATATCAGGGCTACTTAGATAACACTTTAAGGAGAAGCCCAAGCCAAGGTGACAGAGCGGATCCAAGTCTGCTTTGTTACAGAGAAGCTAAGAGCGATACCTAATTATCACAGAAAGAGTTCCAAAACCTGACGACAAACTGTGAACCTCTGTCAGACACAATGCCTTCTGGTTAACCATGAGGTCTCACCACTTGTTGGACAGAGAGAAGCCAGCACATCAGCAGATTGTAAGGCAGATAAAGACATGAAATGCGCCATTTTACTGAACCCGTTCACAACCATCCATATGGCATCCCACAAATCTGATGTGGGCAAATAAACAAAACTCCATGGACATATGCATCTATGGTCTCTTAGGGTGTTGCTATTGCACCTCGTTGCTCCCAGAGGCCCTTCTCACTGTCCTTCAGGGTGAACCCCCACCACTGTCTGACAGGGTCTGGCAGTGAAGACATTGGTCGAAGCGTGTCAGTAGACTGCATGAAGATGTGTGTCCTTTAGGAATTTTAAGTAAAGTCCTGCTTTTCAGTGGGGTCTGCTCCTGTCCATTGTGTCTATGGCCCATGGGGCTGCTGTAAAGCAATTTTCTTAATGCTGTTAAAAACAGCCCAGGCAAGATGGCCCCCATAATCATGTTCAGGAATAAAAAAATCTGTAATTAGAAAATAAAACAGATTACTATTTGCTACTATCTGCTTTTAACTGGCAGATACATTCTTTCGTGGCATATTTCCTTTAAAGTTATCATGCTGGTACGCAGAATAAAATGATCAGGTCTTGTGTGCTGCACAGTGAACACCATAAGTATTAAGGCTGGTTACAGCCTGCATTTGTGGGAGGGGCTGCTGACTATATGTTCCCCACGCGTCCTCACCTTGAGGACGGTTGCTTCATGCAGCTTCCTCGATCCGTCCCGTCACTTCCGGTTCGCAGCGCATCACTTCCGGGGCTCCTCCGAGCGGCGGTCACGTGCTCTTTGCTCTCTGGACCCGAGCGCTCCGCCTCCCCCACGCGTCGGCGGGACGGGTAGGGTCCGGCCTGCGGGCTACCCCCTCCTCTGGGTCTCACCCATCCTCTGGCTTGGGCGCTGTCCCAGGCCGGCGTGCGTTCCGGTGGGGGGCGCGCGCCGGAGCTTCTCGGCCGGGCCTGGGCTTCCGGTCACGTGATCGGCGTGCGTTCCAGCTTGGAGCGCACGCCGGAATCCGGCCGGGCCCGGGCCCTCGGTCACCTGCTCGGAGTGCGTTCCGGCGTGGAGCGCGCGCCGGATCCCTCACTCAGGCCAGACGATTCCAGGGCAGCGGCCCCAGGACAGGTAAGCTCTGTCCCCACCGGGTCCCTCCTCACCGCAACCCCCTGTCCGGGCCCCCTTCCGTGCTTCTTGAGGTCGGATAGGCGTGCGTTCCAGCGCGGAACGCACGCCGATACCTGCTCAAGCATGGTTTTATTATGCATGCATACCATGTTCACAGGAAAGGTAATTATGGACACGCTTGTAACCTCAGTTGATCCCTGTGATGTGTGCCTAGTGAACTAATGTATAGGAGATTGCAATATTTCATTAGAAAATAGTCACATGCCTAAAATAGAAAGCACATTTTGAATGTTCTAACTGTACGTAGGGTTTCCTTCCAGTGCCTGTGTTTACCAGAAGGGTTAACTACAATATTGGCATGATGTTCCTGAAGAGAATTGCAATGATCCCTTATTAATATTTTACATCTGTACTTCTTGCTGCCCAGAACTATCGAGTTGACATTGCTTCAAATAAACAATTATAGTGCAGCATAATCATGCTTCAACACTCCCACAGTCCTATATCATATACGTGATATACCCAGGATAACACGCGATACACATGATAGATACGTTCTATCCACTGCTTTTCGGATTCCACCCTTGTTCCGTGCTCGTGCATCTCACCATATGTCTTCCGCCCCCAACATCAGACAATGCTCTGCACTGTTTTTCATAGGTTGTCTTTTTTTTTACAATGTTTGTTTCCACAATGTCCTCTGAGAGATGTGGATATTTTCTTAAGCAGGTGGCCCCGGTGCATTTGTTTATGGCGCAGCGGCGTTGGGACCGCCGTCCTGTGCACACGTGTCTGGCGGCCGTGTCTGCCGCCCTCCTGGGCGCATGCGTCTGGCACCATTGTAGTGCCGTCCTCGCATGCTCAGGTTTGGCACAGCTGTCCCGTGCGGCCCTCCTGGGCACATGCGTGTGGCACCGCCGTGTTACACCTAGGTGCTGATTATTGCTTCTTGTCTATACTTGGGTCTGTTTTTCCAGGCTTCTTATCTCGCTCGCACACATCATCTGTAGTCTTCCTGGATCACCCAGGCTCGTTCCGCCTCTGTCATCCTGGATCGCCCAGGCTCGTTCCTGTCTCTGTCATCCTGGATCGCCCAGGCTCGTTCTGCCTCTGTCATCCTGGACCGCCCAGGCTCGTTCTGCCTCTGTCATCCTGGAGCGCCCAGGCTCGTTCTGCCTCTGTCATCCTGGACCGCCCAGGCTCGTTCTGCCTCTGTCATCCTGGACCGCCCAGGCTCGTTCTGCCTCTGTCATCCTGGACCGCCCAGGCTCGTTCTGCCTCTGTCATCCTGATTCGCCCAGGCCCTTTCTGCCTCTGTCATCCTGGATCGCCCAGGCTCGTTCCGCCTCTGTCATCCTGGATCGCCCAGGCTCGTTCTGCCTCTGTCATCCTGGACCGCCCAGGCTCGTTCTGCCTCTGTCATCCTGATTCGCCCAGGCCCTTTCTGCCTCTGTCATCCTGGATCGCCCAGGCTCGTTCCGCCTCTGTCATCCTGGATCGCCCAGGCTCGTTCTGCCTCTGTCATCCTGGTTCGCCCAGGCCCTTTCTGCCTCTGTCATCCTTCCTTGCTCCCCGCCCGGTCCTCCGGTCCCGCATCCTCTTTCTCTTCCCTGCTCTCCTAAAACGATGTTTAAGAACAATGATAATATTAAAGCCAGTTGGTATAAGTTCTTCTTTAGTACACCGGACCTGGGGGTATCTACAACTGTAATCAGGTATAATTGCATGTATTGTTTCATAATTGCATGTATTGTTTCTATTTTTCATTTATTTTGCAGTACATTCCAGCCGAGAAGCCGTGGTTAGCAGGCACGGGGCTGGCCGGTCTGTTTCTCCATTTCGAAAAAAAAAGAAAAAAAAAAAAAAAAGAGAAAAGAAGCTTCAGGAACGCAGCGGAGAGACCAGACGCCGGTGTGATCAGTAAGGTGCTGCCTTGCGGACGCTGCTGCAGGGGTCTGGAACTGCAGTTCTGGTTCCCATCGTCTAGGCTACCGCTGGCCCAGGTTTAGTAAGTTCGAACCTCCAGTGGACCCCTATTCCCACAAATGCCTTTTAATCGCTGCACAATCGCTCTCTGCCTCCTCGACTGGAACCAGAAACTGCTCCTTCCACTGCTGCTACCAGAGGTGACACAGGTTATCCCCTCCGGGGTAGCTAACTCCATGGATGTCGTTTTACTCGTGGGGTTTTTTGTCACTGTGCCTTTTTTCCGGGTTTCCTAATGTGCCATTTTGGGCAATCTTTTCTATAACAAACAGGGCTGCGGTGCCGTCGTTTATTCAGCCCTCCCGATCAGAAGTAGCGGCTCATCAGCTTCCCGAATTCTTCAGGTATCAGGTATACGCCTTTTGTCTGTCTTCCCTGTCGTCCTGGATCACCCAGGCTCTCTCTGCTCCTGTCATCCTGGTTCGCCCAGGCTCTCTCTGCTCCTGTCGTCCTGGATCGCCCAGGCTCGCTCTGCTCCTATCGTCCTGGATCGCCCAGGCTCGCTCTGCTCCTGTCGTCCTGGATCGCCCAGGCTCACCCTGCTCCTGTCGTCCTGGATCGCCCGTGCTCGCTCTGCTCCTGTCGCCCTGGATCGCCAGGCTCGCTCTGCTCCTGTCGTCCTGGATCGCCCAGGCTCGCTCTGCTCCTGTCGTCCTGGATCGCCCAGGCTCGCTCTGCTCCTGTCGTCCTGGATCGCCCAGGCTCGCTCTGCTCCTGTCATCCTGGATCGCCCAGGCTCGCTCTGCTCCTGTCGTCCTGGATCGCCCAGGCTCGCACTGCTCCTGTCGTCCTGGATCGCCCAGGCTCGCTCTGCTCCTGTCGTCCTGGATCGCCCAGGCTCGCTCTGCTCCTGTCATCCTGGGTCGCCCAGGCTCGCTCTGCTCCTGTCATCCTGGATCGCCCAGGCTCGCTCTGCTCCTGTCATCCTGGATCTCCAGTCTCCCTGGATCGCCCAGGCTCGCTCTGCTCCAGTCTCCCTGGATCGCCCAGGCTCGCTCTGCTCCAGTCTCCCTGGATCGCCCAGGCTCGCTCTGCTCCTGTCGTCCTGGATCGCCCAGGCTCACTCTGCTCCTGTCGTCCTGGATCGCCCAGGCTCGCTCTGCTCCTGTCGTCCTGGATCGCCCAGGCTCGCTCTGCTCTTGTCGTCCTGGATCGCCCAGGCTCGCTCTGCTCCTGTCGTCCTGGATCGCCCAGGCTCGCTCTGCTCCTGCCATCCTGGATCGCCCAGGCTCGCTCTGCTCCTGTCATCCTGGATCGCCCAGGCTCGCTCTGCTCCTGTCATCCTGGATCGCCCAGGCTCGCTCTGCTCCTGTCATCCTGGATCTCCAGTCTCCCTGGATCGCCCAGGCTCGCTCTGCTCCAGTCTCCCTGGATCGCCCAGGCTCGCTCTGCTCCAGTCTCCCTGGATCGCCCAGGCTCGCTCTGCTCCAGTCTCCCTGGATCGCCCAGGCTCGCTCTGCTCCAGTCTCCCTGGGTCGCCCAGGCTCGCTCTGCTCCAGTCTCCCTGGATCGCCCAGGCTCGCTCTGCTCCTGTCTCCCTGGATCGCCCAGGCTCGCTCTGCTCCTGTCTCCCTGGATCGCCCAGGCTCGCTCTGCTCCTGTCTCCCTGGATCGCCCAGGCTCGCTCTGCTCCCCCTACCCCGGTCATGCTGGATCGCCCAGGCTCGCTCTGTCTCTGTCATTCTGGATCACCTCTCTCATCCTGGGTCGCCCAGGCCCATGTTGCCTCTCACATCCCGGATCACCCAGCTTGCTCTTCCGCCGTCACCTGGACCGTCACGTCACTAACCACCCACTGCCTTCCCGGTTCGCTCAGGTCATTTAACAGCCCAGCTCCGGCCTGAATCACTCGTGCCCTTGTTACCTCCCGTGTCGGTCGGTTCAATTAACTATTTCCCTCCTACAGCGTGGGTAGTCTTCTTGCCCACTTATCCAGGCCTACCCCGCACTGGCTCCAGGCACAGTTCAGCCAGACTGATCTTGGAGGGTGATAGGCATCCCTCCCGACTCCACGCCAATGTACACCTCAGCCCCTACCACAAGTAATAAGGCTGGTTACAGCCTGCATTTGTGGGAGGGGCTGCTGACTATATGTTCCCCACGCGTCCTCACCTTGAGGACGGTTGCTTCATGCCCCACCCTCCCGACCCTTCTTTCTTTCATTCCACTCTCTTGGGTGGCCCACTTATCCAGGCCTACCCCGCACTGGCTCCAGGCACAGTTCAGCCAGACTGATCTTGGAGGGTGATAGGCATCCCTCCCGACTCCACGCCAATGTACACCTCAGCCCCTACCACAAACATAATAATAAAACCCAAACAAAATTGTGAAATTGTGTTTTTTTTTAAATAAAAGGTAATAAATAAAAATGTAAAAAATCATTCATTAGATGAACCCCAAAACAAGCCTCATACGGCTATTTCAACAGAAAAATGTTGCCATTTTGGATGTAAATCTGTTTTCTCTTAGTCCTGTCAGCAGCACTATGATGGTTACTTCTCTTTCCTGTTAGCTGTTAGGATAGAAGTTTTAAGGAATGTTAACTGTATAAAGTCTGACCTTAAACTTCACCCCCTTGTATTAATTTTTATTTACAAGCTGTCTAGAAGTAGGGAAGGAGGAGCCTTGTGCTTCTGACAGAACTAAGGGAAAACACATTTACATTCAAAATCTAAGGCAGCACAATGATAGGGATGTAGCAAGTAGAATCCCTTAGGGAGAGACCTCAAGCACAGATCTTAAGACAGACCGCCAACAAGGAAGTCTCCAAAGAGCTCTCAGAATGAAAAAGTACTGGTGAAGAATGGTAGGCTGTGCCACAAATCTGCTCAATATAACCTGAGCTGAGTGCTCAGCTATGGTGGTAAACGGGGAGCTGGTGGGGTATTCTACAGCAAAAGATGGAGCTCTTGAATTCCTTATTTTATCCAGAAAAATAGACTGGAAAGTATTTCACTTTTCTCACAGACAGTAGCATCTTAAAAATGAATGAGGAAACTTCTCACCTGCCTTGTACTGGTAAAGGCCCAAACCATTGGCTTAAAAGAGCAGAGACCTCAGAAGCGTCTTGTCTCGAAAAAAACTCTACATATACAGTAGGTCTGATGACTCAAGTGCTTGTTAATTTGCTAACTCTTTTGTCAAAGTTAATGCCGACAGGAAGAACACTTTTCAAGACAGAGGGAGGGAGGCTCACACAACCTTAAAGGGCATCTGTCAGCAGTTTTGTACCTATGACACTGGCCGACCTGTTACATGTGCGCTTGGCAGCTGAAGGCATCTGTGTTGGTCGCATGGTCATATGTGTCCACATTGCTGAGAAAAATGATGTTTAATATATGCAAATGAGCCTCTAGGAGTGTTGCCATTACACCTAGAGGCTCCACATTCTCTACAACTCCTCTCCACTTTAATTGATAGGACCACGTGTGATGACATTTTTACTGCCTAATTCTGTCAAAGTGCAGAGGACACAGCAGTTGTAGAGAGATCAGAGCCTCTAGGTGTAATGGCAACGCCCCTGTTGCTCCTAGAGGCTCATTTGCATATAGTTAAACTTTATCTTTCTCAGCAATGCGGACACATATGAACATGGGACAAAGCTGCCAAGGGCACATGCAACATGTCAGCGAGCTTCATAGGTACAATTCTGCTGACAGATGTCCTTTAATAGGACCAACCTAAGATTAGTACCAACCTAAGATTCAAGGAGATAGGTTGGAGTACCTTTGACCTAAGTCTTGATATTGCCTTAGAAAATCTCTGCACAACACGGTCGTGAACATGTCTCATGCCTAATGAAGTGGATAAACCACTTGTCACTAACCAGCGGGGGGGAACCCACTGTGCCACGTGTCCTACCTCCTCTAAGGGTGTTGTCTAAGTGAACACCTCGATCTTAACAGTACCCCTGATTGTGGGAATAGACTTTCCTGAGGGGAACACCAGGTCTCTACCTCTTGAGGAGGGTAGGCACATGAGGCAGCTGGTCCAGGCGGACCAGGAGGTGCCTGAGTATGTACCAGAAGTACAAGCGTAGTCAGGCAGGCGGAGTCGTTACCAGGAGCAACAGTGCAGGACCAAAGGATGAGGCAAAGGCGAAGTCAGACAGACAAAAGGTCAGAGCAGGCAGCACAGGAACAGGTCAGGGAATCCGGATCGGCAACGGGAGAGTCAAAGCAAGCAGGCAGGGATCAAATGGGTAGCAGAATCCAGGAACGAGGTATAAGTCAGGAGCACACGTGAGTATCAGGTGCTTAGCAAATACAAGGACCTTGACACTGAGGAATCTGGAAAGGGGGCAGAGCCACTTTAGTACATGCAGGAGAACCAGGGTTGGTCTGCGAGGTCACATGACCCAACCCATGCAGCCCAGGGAGTGATGCGAGCTGCCGCCCCTTGGGTAGTATAACAAAAAAACAGCAGCAAGCATGCTGTGGTAGGGCTGAGTGAAAACTGTGGGGTGGAATCCTCAGAACCACAGCACTTACACAGACAGAGACCAGGACTGCAGTGGTGGATAGAAGAGATCACCGCTGAGCACGGTGCCCAGGACCAATGGCGGTAAGCGGGGGAACAGCGGCGTACAGTAGCCGCTGTTACACCACTGTTGCAGGAACTCCAAGACTGAAATCAGTGATGGAGGAGTAGATGATAACTCTCTGTCTTCACACTATTTTAGGTAGACTAACTTCACTGTGGAATTGATCTTTTTGATGGACGGTCTTCTGGACTTAGGGATTGGTTTGTGATTAGGGTCTCAAAAATTCCTTCAGATCTCAAGCAGTCCATGCAGTTAAAGGGCTGAACCCGGACATACCCATAATTTCACCCAGGCAGCCCCCTTGATGTTAGCATCAGAGCATTTCATGCTCCAATGTTCTCCCTTGCCCTACGCTCTTTTATTTACAATAACACACTGCCAGGCTAAAGCCCGCCCATCAGTGCCATCACAGCTCGCCTGGCAGTCCTATGGAGAGCCCGGTTCGTCACCGGAACTCCAGAAAATGCCTTTGCCCTATCCGATTCAGTGCAGGGCAAATGAGAGCATCGGAGCATGAACTGAGTCAGGGGGGCTGCCTGGGTGAAAATGGGGATATGTCCGGGTTCAGCTATGAACCCGGACAACCCCTTTAACTGTAGTATTACTGGCTGCCTCAAGACACCAGGATATGCCTGAGAGGGGTTCAATGACCTTAGCTGACAGAATCAAGCTCCTTTGGGACAGTAAGGGATTATGGGGGATTATGGCAATGAGAAAAACCTGATCCTGAAGGACTTTGGTTATCATTCTCCGAATCATCATCACGTGAAGCAAATCCATCCTGACTGTTCTGAGCTACTAGCTATTGGAAGGCATCAGACCTTTTCAGGAGGACCAGGAACCCATTCATTCATAGTTGTTAAGGCTGAAAAAAGACAAAAGTCCATCAAGTCCAATCTGCAAACCTTTCACCATTAGCTTCTCCTGACAAGCTCCCCAGCCTACCTGGGAGACATCCATTGTTATGTTCCTCCAAGTTATCAGGGCAAAATATCTCTCATTGGGGGGGGTTCTGCCACCAAGCTAGGGACTGGAAAACACAAGAAGAGAGAATGAGAGATCTCTTGTTGCTGTGGATTTATTGGTATGTGAAGTTATGTTTCCTTGAGATCCAGGGAAACCATCATGTTGCCTTCCCACAGAACAGAGCCTCGGTCTTGGAGGGATTTCTGAAAGCAATTTTTGTCTACCAGTTTGAGCATGATGGATTCCATAATACCCTGCCCTACTGCGGGTAACTTGAACACAAGAGAGTAACCCCTTTTTTATATAATCAGAATCCACCCATCTGCAATATTGTCCTCCCATGCAGGAAGACAAATGGATAAGGTGGCCTCCAACTGGTATGCTTCTGGTGTCACTGGTACCACAGGTTTTTTCGGTTCCCCTGTGAATGCACTGTCTGGCCTGACCTATACGCCAGCTGTTTGAAGGCTGTGAGCTCCTAATTGGGAGTGCCTCTAAAGGACCTACGGCCTCTGCCAGTGGCGTAGCATGGGTTGCCAGTACCCAGGGCAAGCCAAGTATTGCTCCCCCCCCAAACTGTGGCCATGCCACTTTTTACAGATAATACATTAGATGTCAGATGTCACTTGCAGTCCTATGTAACACCACAGATAACACAGTGATAACTCAGATAATGTAGTAGATGGGTGTGAGGCCCCAGAATTCAGAACACGCACAGTGTGACCTGAGGTCTGGGGCCAGAATGCTACAGTGTGGGCCAAATTCTATATCCACCCCCCTCCCCCAATCCTACCGTGAAACAGATGTTTGGATGGACATTACATACATTGCTACAAAATATACAGTAGAATACAGCACCACATACAGTACCGCTTACATCCAGTGACATCTCCTGTAGACTTTCCTCGAAGTCTTCATTCGGAGATAAAACGGCCACAATACCTTCTTTCAGCCGCGTCTTATCTCTGCAGAGTTTCACAGAAAAATATTATTTTTATTTTATATTCCTCACTTTACTCCTGGTACCTCAACACTGTCATCCTGCTGCTACCCCCAATACTGTGGTAGAGCCAGACAGATAGTCCCCCATAATAACATGCTCCCAAACTGTCCTCAATGGTAATACCTTAGTATTGAGCAGGTGATATAATTAGTGTCAGTGCGTCAGGACTTACCTCAGGTATTCATTCTGTGGGATATTCTCAAATCATGACCGATAGGTGGGCGCGGAGGACTGGAATTGAGGAACACTGCCCTACAGTACCTCCAATAGCATTCCCATTAATATGTGCTCAATTATAATGCCCCCAGCAGTTACAAAACCCCTCTATAAGATACCCCTATAAGAGCATGCAGTAGTAATAAAGTCGCCTATAGTGTCTATAGTAATAATTCTCTGCTAGAGCACTCATGGTAGTAATAGTGCTCCTATAGTGCCCCAGAAGTAATAATGCTCCCATAGTGCCCATACTAGTAATCATGTTCCCCGTAGACCCCAGTAGTAATAAAGCCCACCATAATGCCCCCCAGTAGTAGTAATAATGCTCCTTAGGCCTCATGCACACGACCGTTTTTTTTTAAGGTCCGCAAAAATGGGGTCCGTAGGTCCGTGATCCGTGACCGTTTTTTCGTCCGTGGGTCTTCCTTGTTTTTTGGAGGATCCACGGACATGAAAAATGAAAAAAAAAATCTAAGTCAAGTTTGCCATTGAAATGATAGGAAAAAACGGACACGGATCACGGACACGGATCACGGACACGGATGACAATCTTGTGTGCATCCGTGATTTTTCACTGACCCATTGACTTGAATGGGTCCGTGAACCGTTGGCCGTGAACAAAAATAGGACAGGTCATATTTTTTTCACGGCCAGGAAACACGGATCATGGATGCGGCTGCCAAACGGTGCATTTTCCGATTTTTCCACGGACCCATTGAAATTCAATGGGTCCGCGAAAAAAAACGGAAAACGGCACAACGGCCACGGATGCACACAACGGTCGTGTGCATGAGGCCTTATAATGTGACAGTACAAAAAATGCCCCCTTATAATGTGCGCCAGTGTAAAAAATACCCCCTTTTAATGTCCCCAGTTGAGCTATATGTCCCTATAGTGCCCCCATAATGTGCCAGTATAAAATACCCCTATATAGTGCCCCCAGTAAATGCATCCATAGTGCTCCTCTCCCCCTTCCTCCTAGTGCCCCCCCATAATGTACCAGTATAAAATGCCCCTATATAGTGCCCCAGTAGATGCCCTCAGTGTCCCCCATAATTTGCAAGTATAAAATACCCCTTCTTAGTGCCCCCCATAGATGACCCCATAGTACTCCTCTCCCTCCTTCCCCATTGTACCCACCATAACGTGTCTCAGCATAAAATGCCCCTATACAGAGCCCCCCATATAAAATACCCCTTCTTTGTAGCCTCAGTAGATGCCCCCATAGTGCCACCCAATAATGTGCCAGTAAAAAGTGCCCTCATAGTGCCCCCACAGTGTCCCCTAATAATGTGCCAGTAAGAAGTGCCCCCATAGATGCGCCCCAATCATGTACTAGTAAGAAGTGCCCCCATAGATGCTCCCCAATCATGTACTAGTAAGAAGTGCCCCCATAGATGCCCCCATAGATGCCCCCAATCATGTACCAGTAAGAAGTGCCCCAATAGATGCCTTGTCACGGAAGGTGTACATAAAACTAGAAGACACAAAATGCAGATCCGACTAACTGGATCCAAAACTAAGGAACCAAAGGGATAGCCCTGCAACAGACCTGGCTCTCTCCCTAACTGCTCAGCCTATGCAAAAATCTCAATGGTAGATGATCGCATATCCTCGTTCCTCAACTGTATAACACCTGAACACCCTATAATAGTGAGGGGACACGACACGGAGGGGTCACCTGGGATCCAGCAAACAGGAAAATACAAATGAATGAACAAAACTTATCTGTAGAAGACTCAGTAGTAGCATCCAGCATGCACACACTCCGGGAAGTTGTATAAACCCCAAAGTGATGCAGTATGGGAAGGGATTTAAAGGGATGCAATCAGTGCACCTACATGACAGCTGAGAGAGGCTAACGAGATGAGAAAACGAAAGCAAAACAAAAGGAACCTCAAGGAGGATAGGGATGAACGTCTGTCAGAGCTTCTCAGATGTCTGGTGGTGACAGTACCCCTCCTTCTACGAGTGGACTCCGGACACTCAGAGCCCACCTTCTCAGGATGGGACCTATGGAAAGCCCTGATGAGACGAGTGGCCTTAATGTCCGTCACTGGGACCCACATCCTCTCCTCAGGACCATAACCCTCCCAATGAACGAGGTACTGGAGAGAACCGCAGACAACACGAGAATCCACAATCCTAGAGACCTGAAATTCAAGATTACCATCAACCACAATCGGAGGAGGAGGCAAAGACGAGGGTACAATGGGTTGGACATAAGGTTTTAATAAGGACTTATGAAAAACATGATGGATCTTCCAAGTCTGAGGAAGATCAAGACGGTAGGCAACAGGATTGATGACGGACAAGATTTTGTAAGGCCCAATAAACTTAGGACCCAACTTCCAGGAGGGAACCTTCAATTTGATATTCTTGGTAGACAACCACACCAGATCACCAACATTCAGGTCCGGACCAGGCACACGTCTCTTATCCGCCACGCGCTTATATCTCTCACTCATGCTCTTTAGATTATCCTGAATCTTTTGCCAAATAGATGACAAAGACGAGGAGAATATGTCCTCATCAGGTAAACCAGAAGACCCCTCTAAAGAGAATGTCCCAAACTGCGGATGAAACCCATATGCACCAAAAAATGGTGACTTATCAGAGGACTCCTGACGACGATTATTTAAAGCAAACTCAGCAAGGGACAAAAAAGAACACCAATCCTCCTGATTCTCCGCCACAAAACAGCGCAGATATGTCTCCAGATTCTGATTGACGCGCTCTGTCTGGCCATTCGACTGCGGGTGGAAAGCAGAAGAGAATGACAACCGAACCCCCAAGCGAGAACAGAAAGCCTTCCAGAATCTGGAAACAAGCTGCGTGCCCCTATCAGAGACTATGTCTGAAGGAATACCATGCAATTTGACAATGTGATAAATAAATGCCTGCGCCAGCGTCTTAGCATTGGGCAAGCCAGGAAAAGGAATGAAATGCACCATTTTGCTAAAACGGTCCACCACCACCAGAATCACAGTCTTCCCCGAGGAACGAGGCAGGTCCATAATAAAGTCCATGGACAGATGTGTTCAAGGACGGGAAGGAATGGGTAACGGAAGGAGAGGACCTGATGGCCGTGAATGAGGGACTTTGGCACGAGCGCAGGTCTCGCAGGCTGCCACAAAACCCTCAACTGACTTACGAAGCGCCGGCCACCAGAATCTCCGAGCGATGAGATCCAGTGTGGCTCTTGCCCCCGGGTGCCCAGCAAGGACCGTATCGTGGTGCTCCTTAAAAATCTTGTGTCTTAAAGTGAGAGGCACAAACAACCTCCCAGGAGGACAAAGATCAGGAGCCTCTGACTGGGCTACCTGAACCTCTGCCTCCAATTCAGGATAAAGAGCAGAGACCACCACACCTTCAGCCAAAATGGGACCCGGGTCTTCAAAATTCCCACCTCCCGGAAAACAACGTGACAGGCAAAAACAGGTATATCCTTTCCCAAAGTGCATACCTGGAAACCATGAGTTATAGCAAATTGATTATCAATGAGATTGACAGCTGCTCCACTATCTACAAAAATCTCACAAAAAATGTTTTTGCTCTCTAGCGCCACCCTGGCAGGTAGGACAAAACGGGAACTACAAGCAAACGGAAAACCTTCAATTTCCGCATCAACCTTGCCAATAGTAACAGATGGAAAGTTTTTAGAGGATTTTTTTCTTTTTGTTTTTTTATTGCTCTCAAAAAACTGAATCTCCTAGAGGGACAAACATTTGCCAAATGATTTATACCTCCACAACAGAAACAAACCTTCCTATGAGAGCTGAATCCTCTATTGTCAGAGGCAAGCAAACCCAGCTGCATGGGCCCCTGCTCAGAAGGGATTGAGAGCGACTGAGACTCCTGTGCACTGAATGAGACCGCCGCACTGTCCTTGGACTGAGTATGACAGGAAGGAGTGATCTCTCCTCTCTCTCTAAGACGCCTGTCAATACGAACGGCCCGATACATGGCAGAGTCCAAGGAGGTAGGTTTCTCATGAAAGGCAAATGCATCTTTCAATCCCTCTGAAAGACCATGGCAAAATTGACTTCCGAATGCAGCATCATTCCAACCAGTATCATGCCCCCACAGTGCCCCCAATAATTTTCCAGTAAGAAGTGCCCCCATAGATGCTCCCAATCATGTACCAGTAAGAAGTGCCCCATAGATGCCCCCCAATCATGTGCCAAAAACAAGTGTCCCCACAGCACTCCTCTCCTGTATTGTACCATATAAAAATAATAAACTCACATACTTACCTCCATCAGGCTGGCAGCGATGCGATGCAGGCCTCTTCCAGCCTGTGTCCCGCGCTGTACGGCTCAAGTGGCGCGATAATGTAATCACGCAGCCTGCACAGGCCTCTGATAGGCTGCAGGCCTAGTGCCTGTAGCCTATCAGAGGAACGGAGAAGGGAGACGCCTCTCCCTCCCCTGCCCCACAGCACTTCTATCTGTATCTCTGTCCTGAGGACGGCGATACAGATGACTATGGAGATGAGCGCTTCCACAATGGAAGCGCTCATCTCCCTGTGCCCTGCCGCCGCCCCCCCCACTTGTGAGCAGGGCCGCGCCCCGTTGCCCCTCCTGGATCAGCCAGTGGCGGGGGACAACGCGCAGTGTCAGGGGCGGACTGGCCATAGACCCTACAGAGAAGTTTACCGGTGGGCCGATGCCCCGGGGGGCCACCCAAGCCTCCTTCCTGGCACTGACTGGGTACATAATGAGCTCTCAACAGTAATTAATGCTGTGATGAGAACTCATGTACCCGGCCAGCGACCGCTCATGTCCTCCTGAATTCAATTACTGTGTCCCGCGCCTCACCTCCTAAGCCCCCTGTTCCGTAGACAACTTTAGAAGGAGGACAGAAGAGGGCCGCTATTGATGACCTCCTCAGAAGGCCAGCTTTTGGGGCAGTATATTGTGCTACACTGTGTTATTTGGTTCTGCTGGGATGGTATTTTGCGCTATGGTAATGTTGACCTCTACTACTTATGTTGCCCTGCCTTCTGTTAATTTGGACCTGTCTACAAAATGGGGCCACTTTAAAAAAAAAATTCCAGGGCGACTTTAAGTTCCCAGTCCGCCCCTGTGTAGTGTAATGACCAGGAAGCAGCACTTACATGGAGCGCCACCTCCTCGTCAAACAGATGTCAGATCCCCACCAATCTGACATTGATGACCCATCCCGATGACAGGTCATCAATGTCAAAGGCAGGACAACCCTTTGATTATTTTACAGATGAGTGGTCTGAAGGTGTCTCAGAGACCTGGGGCCCCCACTATGTCTACCCAGGAACACATTCAGTCCAGTATTCAGCGTGTCGAGCAGTGTTATAAATCTGTATTCCCAGGTTCTTCTGGCTCTTTGAGATGTGAAATCACCATATAATATGACGACTTTCATGTGTCCCGGGCTACAAAAATTCTTAGCCACAGAAAAGTGGACCTTATCCTTGCTTTAACCCCTTGGTGATGACCAATACACCTTTTTAAGGCGGTCACTAAGGGGCCATAGACTGGGCTGCTGCCGTTTTTACGGTGGTCCAGTCTAAGCGCTGCGCGGGTGTCTAACATTAGGGCCGTGCTCCTGCTCTATTGGCTTAGACCAATAAGAAGGCCAATCTGGCAAGTTTAACCCCTTACGTGTGGCGGGCAATAGTGCCCGCGTCACGTAAGCAGTTACCCAGGGAGCGGACCTCCCTCTGTCTCTTATCGGAACCCCACGAATGAGATCGACTATTAGGTCTCATTCACATTTCCATGTCCATTTGACATCTGTGAAAAAATCTGTATGTGTTTCATCTGTGAAGATGTCCGCGTTTGGTCGGGGTGTCTACTTTTTGCCCTCCATGTGTCCTCCGTATTCCACCCTGCTCAGAAATTAATCTCCGAAGCATCTCCTATCAGTAAGAAACGGACAAACATGGATGCCAACTGTTCTGTGTCCGTGTTTTTTCACTGACCCATAGACTATGATGGGCGTGTTTGGTCCACATCACGGACCTGATTAGTGCACGTTGACGTGATTTTTTCGCGGTCAGTAAAAAATACTGGTGTACACATTAAAACCAATGGGCTTGTGTGCTGTGAAAAACAGACATGTGAATGAGGCAACAAGACGTCTTGTGGGACTATTAAATGGTTAAAAAAGTAAAAAGAAAAATGTATTAAATAAATAAATTCCCAGTAAAAAAAGATATGATTTTCCATTAAAAAAATGCTTTCAATGGAAAAAAATTGCAAAAATGAAATCCCCTCCACATATTTGGTATCGCTGTGTCCATGACGACCCGCACTGCGCAGTTAAAGTGTAATTTATCTTGAAGGGGGAATGTCGTAAAAATTCTACAAAGGGAATAAAAAGCCATCAAAAAGTCGTCCCACGAGAATCAAGCCCTCAAAAGGCTCCTTAGAAAGAAAAATAAAAAAGTTATGGGTCTTGGGAGGGAGCGATGCAAAAACATCTTCTAAATTAAAAAAAATATATTTCTTTTGCAAAAGTAGTAAAACATAAAAAAAACCTCTATATAATCGTACAGACGCAGAGAATGACGTTAGGGCGGGTTCTCAACAGCGTTAGAAATCCAGTTATAACATGATTATAATACGTAAACCTTGAGAGGCGTTCCGTTTTGATCAGTCATACTAGAGGTCTATGGGCAAATACACTAGATCTGTCTGGTATGTCGACAGGACCTTTTTCTGTCCTGGATAACGGAAACCAGAAATAACGGAATTCCTAACGCTGATGCGAACTCGCCTTGAGAATGTTATTTATGTTAAAAAATAAACGCAGCAAAATCTAAAACGCAAAAACTCAGTGTCCATATTGTTGTTTTTAACCATCCCCCTCCCAGAAAGAGGTTAATGAACATTAATCAGTAAGTTTTGTGGACCCAAAAATGGCGGCATTAAATACTACAACATGTCTTGCAAAAAACAAGCCCTCCTATGGGCAAATAAATAGTAAAATAAAAAAACGTATAGCTCTTGGAAGGCAACGGTGAAAAAATGAAGAAAAATAAAAATAAAAACAATGCTTGCTCATTAAGGCCTCATTCATACAAGCGAGTTTTCCATCCGGGTGTGATGTGTGTTTTGGACGGACAGCAGGGGCGTAGCGAGGGGGGGAAGACAGGGCATGTGCCCCAGGAGCAGAGGCTGGGGGTGCGGACCCACCTGGCAGTTCCTGTCCGCTCCCTACTTCACTGGTCTCCGGCTCTCCCCCCTTAGGCCGCATATGGCACTGCTGGCAGTGGGAGGAGCGCTGAACGCCCGGAGGTCGACCTCCTGCACAGCTAGCAGCGCCATGTATGTGGAAGCATGTCATTAGGAAAGATGGTAAGTATTTCATTTTTTTTTCTTTCATGTAGCTGGAGAGGGCACAGGGGCCACAAGGAGGACCTAACTCTGTGAGGGGCACAAAGGTGTGCATGACTAGTGTGAAGGGGCACAAGGGTGGGCATAACCACTGTGAGGGGCACAAAGGTGTGCATGACTACTGTGAAGGGGCACAAAGTTGGGTATAACTACTGTGAGGTGCACAAAGGAGGGCATAACATTTTGTTTATTACCTGGTGATAGATTTTATCAGGTGGGACTGGGTGAGTGTAATTATGCATTGGGTGGAGTTAGAGGAGTGGCTTAGTGTAACAGAAATTTGCCGTGACGCGCGGCTTAACTACTGCCTCTTTAAAGTAGAACTCCTGCAAAAAAATATATTCTCTGACCTGTTAGAAAGGTGCATGATGTAATCTGTAGAGAATGTAATCTTCTCACCAGTGACTGTATTTGTGAGTTATCCCCACCCTTCTAATTGTAGTTGTGTCATGTGACCAACTCTCTGATCACCAACTGATACAGGACTGGAAGTCAGTTACTTCTCTAGTCATCCCTATGAGACTGAGAATGAGGCTTCCATAGGAATACACAGAAACTGACTTCCTGTCCTCACATAAGATGCTGTGTCAGTTGGTGAGTCTGATTGCAGGTCACATGACACAGAAGAGAAGCAGAAGGGAGGTTATAACTCACAAATACAGCCACTGGTAAGAAAATGACATTCACTACAGATTACATCATATAACTTTCTAGCGGGTCAGAGAATAAAAATTTTTTGCGGGAGGTCTTCTTAAAGTAAATTTGATTCTCGCAGGAGGCGCAAATCTGAATTCTTGCCCCGAGTGCAGGAAAGCCGAGCTACACCTTTGCGGACAGCATCCAGACTGAATCCTGACCATTCCTGTCAGGGGTCTGTGCACACGGTTTTCACGCTTCATCTTTGTGTTAAGAAGAAATCGCAGTTTATTCTGATTGATCCTGACCCCAAAACCATCAGCTTTTTCCTGACACAATCCGTGGAAGATCTGTAGCCTAAGGACCAAAAACAGGCTGGTCACTAAGGGGTTAAGATTCTGTCCTGTTTTCCCACACAGAGACCCCAACAGGACCTTTAGGACATTTGTAATGATGACAGACAAGATCCGGATTCCCAACACACAGAGGACTATAAGATCCCGGGACATTTACGTGTTCTACATTCAATGTTCTGGACCTGATTCTTTGCACTAAACGTCCTGTTCGGGGAGAAACTGAACAGAAACGTAAAGCAAGGATTAGGTCCCACCACCACATTCATAGAGACAACCCTCCTACACTCCAGTGACTCCACTGCTGAGCTCCGCCCTTTGCACTGGTCACATGATGGTGACATCATCACAGGTCTTTTACCACCACTTCTCGCTAGTACTGAGCTCCACCCCCTGAACTGATCACATGATGGTGACATCACTACTTATCTACAGCTGAACTCCGCCCCCTGCACTGATCACATGATGGTATCATCATCACAGGTCCTTCAGCTTTTGCAGTGCAGCAGATACAGAGCAGGTTCTTGTTGGTAGTCACTGCTGTAGTGTCTGGAGCCTCTTCTTCTCTCTGGTATCAGCCATTTTTTTTCCAGAATCCCCCTTTATCCCCGGTGCTGGGGGTTCTGAGAAGCGGGGTCTCTCCAGGAGCAGTAAGTGCGGTTCTGGATCTCACTAATGCTCTTGTCCCTGGAGGATTTCCAGCCTCTCCTCTCCTCATAAAGACACCTGCAGTACTAGAAGCCTCCAGCTCCTCCAGTTCTCTCCTCTTCTCCTGAATGACCACGAAGGATGGACAGGAAGGAGATCAGCAGAAGAATATTAGACTTCACCTTGGAGATCATCTCCCTGCTGAGCGGAGAGGTAAACTTTTCTAGATTTCTCTCCTCTTTATTGTATTCTGTAACAAGTCAGACATCGGGAAGGAGAATCCATTATAGGAAGTGATAGGAAGAGTCCAGGGTCCTGAAGAACGGCCTCCAGACCTTCCAAATGATAGAGAAGCTGAAGATCAGCCACCAGTATGGTCAGTGATGGATCATGGAGACCAATAGTCATGTTGTAGGAGCCATGAGAAGGTAACTAGGCACTTTGTACCCAGGAGGAGAGGAAGCAGAGGAGGAGATGGCCGGAGTCTTTACTGTAAGAGCAGTGAGACTATAGAGCTCTCTGCCAGAGGAAGGAGTCATGGGGGATTCTCTAGAAGAGTCCAGAAGGGGCCTGGAGGTCTGGAGGGTAATAATATTCCAGCTTCTGGTGACTAGATTACTGGAGATGAGGCCATGATCCAGGGAGGGATTCTCAGTGTAGATCTGGAGTTAGGAAGGAATTTCTTTCTCTTAGTGTCTTTCTCCATCCACAGGATTACACCATAGTGAAGAAGACATCGGGGCTGACTCTCATCCTCCATGAGTCAGGAGGGTGGAGCAGGACCCCCATCGCAGAGCCTTCCCCCCTAATAGTTGAGCAGAAGATCCTAGAACTCACTCACAAGATGATTGAGCTGCTGACTGGAGAGGTGACATTGCTGGGAATGCTGGGAAATTCTCCAGTAACAGCACTGGAGGGGTCTGGGTGATGACGGTGTCATTGTGTTGTCAGGTTCCTGTAAGGTTTCAGGATGTGGCGGTCTATTTCTCCACGGATGAGTGGGAGTATTTAGAAGGACACCAGGATCTGTACAAGGAAGCCAGGATGGAGGCTCCCCGGCCTCTGACATCACCAGGTAAGAAGAGACGAGGTGAGAAGAGGCCATGTTAAAGCCTCAGTCCTGTCATGTGCAGTGTGTACACGCGTGTAATGACATGTAATGTAGGAGCTCCACATGGTATTCTCTGGTCACATCACATTAGAGCCTACATTTCCCATATACATCACACTTCTCCATAGGCTCCATCCCCCTGACAGATATAGTGTCCGCTTGGCCTCCATCGGGCCGGTACAGTAGATTACATTATTCTATACAGAGGATCCTGCAGGAAAACCTGCGCCGTGCCGTATACATGGGGCTTATGGGTGACGTCTGCCCCTGTGTGACTATATAGAATGATAGGACTGTACAGGGGAGACAGTTCCCAAATAAGACAGCTCACGACCCTTTCAATGCCTGCACGGGAAAGGAGCGATCCCCATATGATGCATACGAAATGATCCCAGCAGACGTGATTGCTCTTCAGAATGCAGTTGAGGAAGGCAGACATGCCGCAACGCGCTCTGTGAACCGTTTAATAAATACATTCTGAAGAGCAAGCACGTCTGCTGGGATCATTTCGTATGTATAGGGGAGACGTCACCTCCTTCTATCAGAGATCTACGTTAGGAAACCCTCCTGATATCTACCTCTGATGGAAGGCTCAGACGTGGTGTGAACATATCCTTATTCCATAGTCACTTTCCAGTAGTTCTCCCTTCATGTCTGGGATCCTCTAGTCACTCCACAAGCAGAGAAGACACAAGGTGCTATACGTGTCTGGAGGAGAAGGTGGGATCACCGGGCTCTTCTTTCTCCTCCTCCAGTCTGTGGTCCTGTCAGAACGGACATGTGTCTTCTAGCAGTAGATGTACGGCCCGGAGTGTTCTAGCTGCGGAGGCTCCACAATATGTCATGGGCTCCATTTTCTCTTAATCCGAAAATCTGCTCCAGAATAAATAGGAGTGTGCTGACATGGGGGGTGCAGATGAATCGGGCAGTCTGAGGGGTTTACAAGACGTCTCTGATCAGTAGCCGATGCCTGAGCTCCACACACACATTCCTTACTTTACTGTACTGCTGCATTAGGGTGTGTTCACACACAGCAGATTTATTGTACAGTTTTCTTCTCTTGAAATCCATCCCACATATGTGAATTTGGATGTTCCTGCAGGAAGGGTATGGATATAGCGGTGGATGATGGTAGACAAACCTTGTTTGTTGATCCCTCTCCATATGACTCTCATCCTTGCTATTTAGCCTCTCGGATGCTGTGGACAATAACCACTGCGGTATCTGAACAGTTGTACAGAGCAAAGTTGTTCCAATACCATAATTTTGAAATACATTTTTATACCAAGAAAAAATTACAATCCTCGATACTATTCGATACCACACAAAAAATATACCCATACATTAACCCCATGTTGCCAGTTGTGAGAACTGATTATTTATCACCCCTAGAACACTCTGCTTATAACTGTTTATTGTATAAGGGCAGGAGAGAACAGAGGAAAGGTGAGAACTGATTATCACTACTAGAACCCCCTGCTTATCACTGTGTATAGTATAAGGACAGGAGAGGTGAGAACTGATTATCATCACTAGAACATCCTGCTTATCACTGTTTTATAGTATAAGGACAGGAGAGAACACAGGATAGGTGAGAACTGATTATCTATAATCACTAGAACATCCTGCTTGTCACTGTTTATAGTATAAGGGTAGGAGAGAACAGAGTAGAGGTAAGAACTGATCACCAAAAAATAGAAGCTCATTTTTGATCAAACGTGTGTCAAGCCCATCTACCAGGTGTCAAGGTGACTTCTATAAGGACAGGAGAGAACACAGAAGAGGTGGTAACTGATTATCTATCACCTCTAGAACACCATGCTTATCACTGTTTATAGTATAAGGACAGGTAAGAACACAGGAGAGGTGATAACTTATTTTCTGTCATCACTAGAACACAATGCTTATCACTTTTTATAGTATAAGGGACAGTAGAGAACACAGGAGAGGTAAGAACTGATTATCACCACTAGAACCCCTGCTTATCACTGTGTATAGTATAAGGACAGGAGAGGTGAGAACTGATTTTCTATCACCACTAAAGCACCCTGCTTATCACTGTTTATAGTATAAGGACAGGGGAGAACACAGGAAAGGTGAGAACTTATTTTCTGTTACCATTAGAACACCCTGCTTATCACTACTTATAGTGTAAGGACAAGGGAGAACACAGAAGAGGTGAGAACTGATTATCTATCACCACTAGAAGACTCTACTTATCTTTGTGTATACTATAAGCTACAAGAAAATTTAGACAAGCACATTCATAGTCGCAGGTGCACATCCATAAAGCGAGCATGCAGAAAACAAACAAAAAAAGGTATGACAGCACAACATCTCACATACAAACAATAAAACTGGGAAATAGGGATGATTCTAAATTAAAGTGATATTATACCTACTACAAATGAAAAAAATAGAAGCTCTTTGCACACATTTTTGATCAAACGAGTATCGGGCCCATCTACTATGTGTCAAGGTGGCTTCTATAAGGACAGGAGAGAACATAGAAGAGGTGGGAACTGATTATCTATCACCTCTAGAACATCCTGCTTATCACTGTTTATAGTATAAAGACAGGGGAGAACACAGGAGAGGTGAGAACTTATTTTCTGTTATCACTAGAACCCAGTGCTTATTACTTTTTATAGTATAAGGGACAGGAGAGCTGAGAACTGATTATCATCACTACTAAAACACCCTGCTTATCACTATATATAGTATAAGGACAGGGGAGAACATAGGAAAGGTGAGATCTTATATTCTGTTAGCACTTGAACACCGTGCTTATCAGTATTTATAGTATAAGCACGGGAGAGGTGAGAACTGATTATGTATCATCACTAGAACACCCAGCTATCACTGTATATAGCATAAGGAGAGGTAAGGACTGGTTATCTATCATCACTAGAACACCCTGCTTATCACTGTATATAGTATAAGGACAGCAGAGAACATAGAAGAGGTGAGAACTGATTATCATTACTAGAGAACAACCTGCTTATCACTGTGTATAGTATAAGGGACAGGAGAGGTGAAAACTTATTATAATGGAGGACATTACACAGAAAACTGAACAGGTTACATATGAATTAAGCAGTGACATGAGACAGTGAGGGTATGAGGGTAATTATCAGGAAATAATGCCCATTGCTGATGGTTTTCCCTGTGTAAAGAAGCCATTGATCATCTGATCAGTGAAAAAATACTTGTTCTTTGGGTAAAAGCAGTGTTTATGTTGCACCCGAAATCATCGCTTCTGGGCAGCAGATTTTCCTCTGTAATCAGGGATCTGCCAACAATGAATCTGTATGGGGACAAGGTATCACAGTAGCCATGACTGATCCTCATGCAGAGAAGTTGATTGCCACATGTATATAAATCATTTAAAAAACAGCAACTGTGTCTGTGTCTGTCTCTGTGTCCCTTTTCTTTCTCCTCCTCCCCCTCTCCTCTCTATACAAATCTATGTAATCTGATCCCTCAGTGAGCAGGCAGCTCATCTTTTAGATGAATTTGACCAGTGAGTTGAGAATTAGATGAAAGAGGAGGAGGGAGCAAGAGAAGAGTCTGATAACAGACGAAGGAAGCATTTTCTAGGAAAAGATGTACGACAAAGGTGTTTAAAGTAATTCTGTCATCAGGAAAACAGGAAGTTCTGCATGTCAACAACCTGCCCAGATGAGCTAATGCAGAAGGCAGGAAAGGAAAGTCCTGATGTAAAAAAGAGGTATACGTGGCAACTCTGAGCAGATAAAAAATATGTCACTATGAAATCGAAGAACTCCATGAAGGCACAAAGTTGGCTGGTCACTAAGGGGTTTGTCATATATCTTCTATATGAAAGAATCTTCGTATAGAAGAGAGGATAAAAAAATATATAAAAAATTATATTATCCTTCAGGCGGACATAAAAAAAACGCCTCTAAGTTCTTTTTATCAAGTATCTTAATTTGATTTGTGCAAGCAGTGAAACAAAGGGACAATTGTATGTGCAAAAATATATAATCGTTTATTATAAAAACCAAGAATATAAAAACAATACAACTGCAAAACAAATGATGAAGTTACGAAGTAACACCCAAAATGTACCACATGGTAGTGTTGACACACCCCTATCTGATCAGCACAGTATAACTTGGTGATTTATGACAACCAGTGTCATCCTTTTAACAAACGGACTCATATACCAAGAGAAACTTAGGATCTTCTGTTATCAAACAGGCTATAACAATAAAACACGGATTTACAGGAAAATAACTGTTATCCCTTGACTCTGTTTTCCTATGACCAATCAAAAATATATGATATTAATATGATAAAATATTCAGCTCGGCAATCAGACTAAGGAAAATAACTTCCCAAGGGTTTAGTCCTCTTTTCAAATAATGTCAGATCTTCCATTAACAATATGCATCTTTGCTAAGAGAATAATCAGCATTACGGAGGCGCCTAAGACTATATATTCCCACAGTATGGGAACTCTTGGCTATATACCGAGAGAAATATCTTATTAATATCATGAGTAGTAAACAAAATATACGTTACCGGGTCAAAGGTAGACAGAGTTCAGATGGGACCAGTTCTGAAGAACTTTCCTAGTAATCCAAAAAGAATAATCCAAGTTTCTTCTGATAAAGTTTTTCTTTTTGAATGAATGGATCAATGGATATATGGATCTTTTTTCCCTCTCTCTCTAGTTCTCCCTTTGCTACCCCGCACACAAGTAATTATTCCCCCCCCCCCCTTATCTAAGAATCATCCCCTTTAGATGAGGGATTCCCAATCAGGTAAGGTGGGCGTACTTGCATGCTAATAATACCATGATGTCATGTCAACTCCTAATATGGTAAAGAACAAATAATGAAATAATATAATATTGTCCATCTGCCTCCAGATGGCACTGCGGGATTGTAAATGAACATCACAACTTTTAAGCATTTAAAATTAAATATCTAATAATATGTTTTCAGGAACTTGTTGACCTTTCTATATAAATCATTGAGGAAGGTCTTTCCCTGACACATTTAATTACCTATATCCTGGACTTGTTGGAGTTGACTGTCTTCTCCTATCTTTTTTGAAATATAGTTTGACTTGATGAAAATGTTATATAGCGGCTTTGATGCTTGGCATCGGAACTTGTACATTTCACTTATCTACATCCATGAATAACTATTGTTTTGAAATAACATTTTCTCTTCTCAGAAAACCCAATTAACATAAACTTACTTGTTTCTATACCTTCTACAATACCTTCTAAATGATAAATACATGGTATAACATATATATATATATATATATATATATATATATATCGATACATTGTTACACATAGATAATACATTATATGAATTATTGATTAACATGTGTTGTAAACTAAATATACCATGCAGAGATATATATAATATAATTATGAATATATAAATTGAACTTCATATAGCAGGTGTGCCTCAAGGACATGAAACCTTATCAAATAACCTTGTTCCCTCCAGACATATACAGGTCCTTCTAAAAAAATTAGCATATTGTGATAAAGTTCATTATTTTCTGTAATGTACTGAAAAACATTAGACTTTCATATATTTTAGATTCATTACACACAACTGAAGTAGTTCAAGCCTTTTATTGTTTTAATATTGATGATTTTGGCCACAGCTCATGAAAACCCAAATTCCTATCTAAACAAATTAGCATATAATGAAAAGGTTCTCTATTAACCTAATCATCTGAATCAACTAATTAACTCTAAACACCTGCAAAAGATTCCTGAGGCTTTTAAAAACTCCCAGCCGGGTTCATTACTCCAAACCGCAATCATGGGTAAGACTGCCGACCTGACTGCTGTCCAGAAGGCCATCATTGACACCCTCAAGCAAGAGGGTAAGACACAGAAAGAAATTTCTGACCGAATAGGCTGTTCCCAGAGTGCTGTATCAAGGCACCTCAGTGGGAAGTCTGTGGGAAGGAAAAAGTGTGGCAGAAAACGCTGCACCACGAGAAGAGGTGACCGGACCCTGAGGAAGATTGTGGAGAAGGACCAATTCCAGACCTTGGGGGACCTGCGGAAGCAGTGGACTGAGTCTGGAGTAGAAACATCCAGAGCCACCGTGTACAGGCGTGTGCAGGAAATGGGCTACAGGTGCCGCATTCCCCAGAAACAGCGGCAGAAGCGCCTGACCTGGGCTACAGAGAAGCAGCACTGGACTGTTGCATGTCATTCGGAAATCAAGGTGCCAGAGTCTGGAGGAAGACTGGGGAGAGGGAAATGCCAAAATGCCTGAAGTCCAGTGTCAAGTACCCACAGTCAGTGATGGTCTGGGGTGCCCTGTCAGCTGCTGGTGTTGGTCCACTGTGTTTTATCAAGGGCAGGGTCAATGCAGCTAGCTATCAGGAGATTTTGGAGCACTTCATGCTTCCATCTGCTGAAAAGCTTTATGGAGATGAAGATGTCATTTTTCAGCACGACCTGGCACCTGCTCACAGCGCCAAAACCACTGGTAAATGGTTTACTGACCATGGTATTACTATGCTCAATTGGCCTGCCAACTCTCCTGACCTGAACCCCATAGAGAATCTGTGGGATATTGGGAAGAGAAAGTTGAGAGACGCAAGACCCAACACTCTGGATGAGCTTAAGGCCGCTATCGAAGCATCCTGGGCCTCCATAACACCTCAGCAGTGCCACAGGCTGATGCCTCTATGCCACGCCGCATTGAAGCCTCCTGGGCCTCCATAACACCTCAGCAGTGCCACAGGCTGATTGCCTCCATGCCACGCCGCATTGAAGCAGTAATTTCTGCAAAAGGATTCCCGACCAAGTATTGAGTGCAGAACTGAACATAATTATTTGAAGGTTGACTTTTTTGTATTAATTAATTTTCTTTTATTGGTCGGATGAAATATGCTAATTTTTTGAGATAGGAAATTTGGGTTTTCATGAGCTGTGGCCAAAATCATCAATATTAAAACAATAAAAGGCTTGAACTACTTCCGTTGTGTGTAATGAATCTAAAATATATGAAAGTCTAATGTTTATCAGTACATTACAGAAAATAATGAACTTTATCATAATATGCTAATTTTTTTAGAAGGACCTGTATGTTTTAGGGAGTTGACTTACTCCTTACAGATGGTCCCATATCTTTAGCAATAACTTTTAAACACAATGTCCGTTTATGTTCACAATTATTTTTATATAAACTGAACTTGCCATGAACTCATCTTGGTTTCCTCAGCCACATAATAGAACTTTGGTTCAGGCTGATTTTATTCTTATAGGCAATGCGATGAGCATACATCTTGATCATAATGTCATTAGATAATATTGTATACGTATGAAAATGCACAACAGGTTAAGTTATTATCCCCAATTGATATAGAAGGGTCTTATGTGCTGGCAGGGGACAGGCCCGATTGTCAGAGAAGGTGATTTTCAGATTTACATATGTTATCAGGTCTGGGTTTATGTAGGAGAAGAAGTAATCACCAAGTGTAAAGCAAAGTCATGTGGCCAGATTTATCATTAGCTAAAGTCAAATTTATGGTGTGAAAAATTCGCAAAAATGTGCGCAATTTCACACCAGTGAGGACCATGCTTATGTTGGGAACATTATATATGCAACTTTTCTGTCAGAAACCTTTAAACGTGCAACTTTTTCGTAAAGACGTGCAACTTTTTTAAAGCAACTTACTAAAGCATAAACTGCTACCGTCAAACCACATTTATCACAGTATTAAAGGTCCATTAATAAATCTGATTTTTTTTGAGCCAAAAGTGACTTTAGACATATATAAAAGTGGAGTAAGATGTAAGTGTAATGATAAATCTGGCCCATGGACTTTATCATTCATCCATGATAAAGAGTTATACAGAGATTTATAAGGCTGCAGTCACACAGGCAGGTTTTGTGTCAAAGCCAGAAAGGGATTCAAAAGGAATAGGAAATATAAGGGATGTACACTGGTGCTTTGTGAAGCCTTCAGAACTTTCTATATATACTGCATAAATTTCACCTAAAACTCCATTAGAAAACCTAAAAGTAGATAAAGAATATTAAGCTCAGCCATTTATTTATTGAGGAGATTGATCCAATGTGATCGGAAATGTATGTGAACCTTTGCTTTCACTATCAGGCGTGATTTGCGTGTGCAGAAGTAACTGCAACTAAACGTTTTGGGCAATTGCTGATGAGTCCCACACATCGGCTTGGAGGCATGTTCATCCATTTCTCAGCTTTAACTCTGTTATGTTGGTCTAACATTGTTGACTTCATTCCTTGATTTAGTTTTCTTTATCTACTTTTAGGACTTGTGTGAAAATCTGATGCATTTTTCGGTCGGATTTATGCAGGAATATTGAAAATTTTATAAGGTTCACAAACCTTCAAGCAGCACTGTGTATTTCTATTTTCTGCTGGAACCACTTCTGATTTGGGCTCAAAATCTGCATGTATGTTTCCAGTGTAATACAAAGGTTGTAAATGTATCTACTTTATGGTTTGAAAATTAAAATCACAAAGTCTCTTTTTAATTAACAGAAAATCCCAGTAAGATCTCTGAGGGCAACTTCATGTTATCGCTAAATCATATAGTAGAAGATGAAGATATCGGGCAGCGCTCTTCAGGAGGAAACCTCATTACCTGTAATGTCCATCCAGGACTTCACAGTACAGATCTATCATATAATCCTCCAAATCATGATGAACTTTCTCCTGACCATTCACAAATTGTTACCACAAGTAATGATAAAAAATTTGGTAAAAGAGAGAAGTCGTATTCATTTTCAGAATGTGGGAAAGGTTTTAATACTAAAGAGAGCCTCAACGTTCATCAGAGAAGTCACACAGGAGAGAAGCCGTATTCATGTTCAGAATGTGAGAAATGTTTTAAACAAAAGTCATATCTCATTACACATGAAACAAGTCACATAGGAGAGAAACCATATTCCTGCTCAGCATGTGAGAAATGTTTTATTACTAATAACATGCTCAAGGTTCATCAGAGAAGTCACACAGGAAGGAAATCATATTCATGTTCAGAGTGTGGGAAATGTTTTACAAGAAAGTCAGATCTCTTTTTGCATGACAGAATTCACACAAAAACAAAGCCATTTTCATGTTCAGAATGTGGGAAATATTTCATTACAAAACGCAACCTCAAGCTTCACCACAGAATTCACACAGGAAATATGCCATATTCCTGTTCAACATGTGGGAAAGGTTTTATATTTAAATCAAAACTTGTTGCACATGAGAGAAGTCACTCAGGAGAGAAGCCGTATTCATGTTTAGAATGTGAGAAAAGTTTTAAACAAAAGTCAGATCTTGTTATACATGAAAGAGGTCACACAGGAGAGAAACCATATTCATGTTCAGAATGTGGTAAACGTTTTATAAAAAAGTCAGATCTTGTTATCCATGAAAGAATTCACACAGGAGAGAAGCCGTATTGCTGTTCAGAATGTGGGAGATGTTTTACAAATAAGTCAGATCTTGTTAGACACAAAAGAATTCACACAGAAGATAAGCCATTTTCATTTTCTGTATGTAAAAAATAAAAATGTTTTACAGGAAAATCTAATTTTTAAAGTCATTAGGTAATTTACAGAGAGAAGAAACCAAATTCTTGTCATAAGAGCAAACAAGATATTTTTTGCTCTTCTACACACTGAATTTACATCATTGCAATACACCCCGTGGACAAAGTCATTTTTGATTATTAAAGAGGTTGTCCCATGTTGGACATTGGGGGCATATCGCTAGGATATACTTAAAATGGAGACCTCAAAGTACCTCAACCATATACATTGCTGCCCTCCATTCATTCCTATGGGAGTACCGAAAATAGCAGAGCAACACCCACTTTCTTAATCACCTTGAGTGCTGTCTATATTGAAGTTTGGTCTACAGTGGTGGTTCTTGGACCAGCACCCATGGATTCTAATACAATCTGGTATGACAAGCTGACGTTGAATACTACTTGGCAGAGCTGTGGGGATAGGTCTTTCCTGACTTCCTCTTCTGTGGCCTTGCTGGAGAGAAAATGAGAAGAACCTGGACGTGGCAAATGGGGAACTGCTTGGACACTGAGACATTATGAAATATAGACAGGGACTTTTGCCGTATTCTGAGTCATGTCTGTATGTCTACATGTACTTTTCCTTAGCATTATGCTTCTGATTGGCTGCTTTAACCCCTTAAGGACCCTGCCATATTTCACTTTGAGGACCAGGCCAATTTTTGCAAATCTGACATGTGTCACTTTATGTGGTAATAACTTTAAAACGCTTTTACTTATCCAAGCCATTCTGAGATGGTTTTCTTGTCACATATTGTACTTCATGACAGTGGGAAATTTTTGAGTCAAAATATTTCATTTTTATTTATAAAAAAAAATACAAAATTTACCAAAAATGTTGAATAATTAGCAAATTTCAATTTCTCTACTTTTATAATAGATAGTAATGATAGTATTACCTCCAAAAATAGTTATTACTTTACATTCCCCATATGTCTACTTCATGTGTGGATCATTTTGTGAATGCCATTTTATTTTTGGGGGACGTTAGAAGTTTAGAAGCAAATCTTGACATTTTTCTGAAAATTTCCAAAACCCACTTTTCAAGGACAAGTTCAGGTCTGAAGTCACTTTATGAATCTTACATAATAGAAACCACCCAAAAATGACCCTATTTTAGAAACTACACCCCTCAAGGTATTCCATACTGATTTTACTAACTTTGTTAACCCTTTAGGTGTTCCACAGGAATTAATGGAAAATGGAGATGAAATTTCAGAATTTCACTTTTTTGGCAGATTTTCCATTTTAATAAATTTTTCCCAGTAACAAAGCAAGGGTTAACAGCCAAACAAAACTTAATATTTATTACCCTGATTCTGTAGTTTACAGAAACACCCCATATGTGGTCATAAACTGCTGTATGGGCACACGGCATTGCGCAGAAGGAAAGGAGCGCCATATGGTTTTTGGAAGGCAGATTTTGCTAGACTGGTTTTTTGACACCATGTCCTATTTGAAGCTCACCTGATGCACCCCTAGAATATAAACTCCAAAAAAGTGACCATATTTTGGAAACTATGGGATAAGGTGGCAGTTTTGTTGGTACTATTTTAGGGTACATATGATTTTTGGTTGTTCTATATTTTATACATTTTTCGTGAGGCAAGGTAACAAAAAATAGCTGTTTTGGCACAGTTTTTATTTGTTGTTATTTACAACGTTCATCTGACAAGTTAGATTATGTGGGAATTTTATAGAGCAGGTTGTTACGCATGCGACAATACCAAATATGACAAATTTTTGGGGTTGTTTGTTTCAGTTTTAAATAATAAAGCATTTTTTTTAATTATTTTTTTAGTCTCTCCACATTCTGAAAGCTGTAGTTTATTTTTTTTTGTTTCTGGGCAACTGTCTTATGTAGGGGCTAATTTTGTTCGGTATGAGATGACAGTTTGATTGGTTTTATTTTAGGGTGCATAGGACTTTTTGTTCGCTTGCTATTACACTTTTTGTGATGTAAGGTGCCAAAAAATGGCTTTTTATTTTTTTTACGGTGTTCACCTTAGGGGTTAGGTCATGTGATATTTTTATACAGCAGATTGTTACGGATGCGGCGATACCTAATATGTATACTTTTTTTATTTACTTAAGTTTTACACAATAACAGCATTTTTTGTGTCTCCATATTCTGAGAGCCATATTTTTTATTTTTTTTGGGCGATTGTCTTAGGTAGGGGCTTATTTTTTGCGGGATGAGATGACGGTTAGATTGGTACTATTTTGGAGGGCATACACCTTTTTGATCGCTTGGTGTTGCACTTTTAGTGATGTAAGGTGACAAAAAAAAAAGTTTTTTTTAGCACAGCTTTTATTTTAATTTTTTGATGGTGTTCACCTGAGGGGTTAGGACATGTGATATTTTTATAGAGCAGGTCGTCACAGACGTGACAATACCTAATATTTATACATTTTTTTTATTTATTTAAGTTTTACACAATAATATCATTTTTGAACCCAAGAAAAATCATATTTTAGTGTCTCCATAGTCTGAGAGCCATAGTTTTTTATGTTTTGGGTGATTGTCTTAGGTTGGATATCATTTTTGCGGGATGAGATGATGGTTTGATTGGCGTTATTTTGGGGTGCATATGACTTTTTGATCGCTTGCTATTACACTTTTAGTGATGTAAGGTGATCAAAAATGGCTTTTGACACCATTTATTTTATTTTTACTGTGTGCTCACCTGAGGGGTTAGGTCATGTGGTATTTTTATAGAGCAGGTTGTTACAGACGCGGCGATGCCTAATATACTTTTTTTTTTTACATTTAACACAATAAAAGTATTTTTGAAACTAAAAAATCATGTTTTAGTGTCTTCATAGTCTGAGAGCCATCCTTTTGTGCGATTGTCTTAGGTAGGGGCTCATTTTTTGCGTGATGAGGTGACGGTTAGATTGGTATGATTTTGGGGGGAATACGCCTTTTTGATCGCTTGGTGTTGCACTTTTAGTGATGTAAGGTTATTTTATTTTTTTGACGGTGTTCACATGAGGGGTTAGGTCATGTGATATTTTTATAGAGCCGGTTGATGGACGCGGCGATACCTAATATGTCATTTTTTTCCCCTATTTTTTAACTTTTTTTTTTTTTACTTTATACTTTTAATTCTTTTTGTAAAACTTTTTTTTTAACTTTTTTTGTTTTTATTTCTGTCCCACTCTGGGACTTTTGGGGGTCTGATCCTCTTTACAATGCATTACAATACTTCTGTATTGTGATGCATTGGCTGTAAGTGTATTACACACTGTATCACAAGGGGCTGGATTTCACAGGCTGCCTTCCCTGCCATCGGGTCCCCCGTCACAGCAGCGCTGGGACCCGATGGAAGCTCGCCCTCTCCACACATCGAACGTGCCGCGGTCAGCGTTGACCGTGGCACATTAAGGGTTAATGTGCCTGCATCAGTGATTTCACCGATGCCAGAGCATGCAGCAGGGGTCCGGCAGTCACTGATAGCGGATCGGGCGGGCGCATCTCCTGCACCCGCCCAATCACAGCCCCGTACATATATGGAGCTGGTCCTTAAGTCACAGATATCTGCGCCGTACATGTATGCCGCAGGTCCTTAAGGGGTTAATAAATACTTGTGATTGGACACATTAAAATTGATCGCTAAAGGGGGGGGTTAGACCTTCAAAGTACAACTATGAGAATTGTCTTTGCCCTCTCTACCTCTTACAAAGCCTGATTGTTCACATCCCACAAGGAAGGGCAGGATCGAGCCCAATTGGTCTGCTAACATTTTTGCCCAGATCTTCAGGTCTAAATTTAATAAGGAAATAGGCACAGTTTTGTGGGTCTTTGCCCTGATTATTGAGCTTGTCTTGGGAGAATATCGAACTTTAGTAAGAGATTACAAACCTCCATAAAGTGAGGTAGGAGAATATCCTGGAATTGCTTATAATAAAGCAGAAGAAAGACCATCTGTAGTGCCCTGAGGGAAGTTAGTAAGATACAAATGGATTGGAAGTATCTATTAGTGACATTCGACGTAAGTAGCCTTTGCACGTCAACAGAGGTGTTGCTATGGCTCGTGTTCCCCGATGCAGTAGAAAATTGTGTCAACCCCCCCCCCCCGAAGCAATAATTTCTTTGCCATATACCCAAAAATATGCTGAAAGAAATCAAAGTTAATGCTTTTTAAAAAATGACGTTTAATTTAAATTCAACCTTTACTGAACAAATAACAACATTTTTACAAAACTAAATTTAACAGGAAAAAAATAATAAATAAATAAATAACACAAAATGCAACAGGAAAAAATAATAAATAAATAATTAAATAACAGAAAATTAAACAGGAACAAATACAAGTGCACTTAAAGAACATCTTAATCAATTCAGAACTTTTTCCTGGTCTTCAAATTACTTCATCAAAATCAATGGTTTGCACTAATTCGCCTTCAACTGACAATAGTGCAAGATCGGAAAGCCTAGACTCTCCCATTGTAAATCGCAGATAATTTTTGATAAGTTTAAGCTTTGAAAAGCTCCTCTCGCACGAAGCCACAGATACGCAGATTGTGAGAAATAATTTCAGACATAGTGAAAGGTGTGGGAGAGATTCAATAAAATCCCATTCAGCTATGAAGGTCAAAACGTATAAAGCTGCCCAATCTGTGACTTCTTTTAGGTCCAACTTTGCTGCTGTTAGGTGTCTTCTCAACCTTGGTATCTCCAGTAACAGCTCACTCTCGGATACCTCATCATAGAAATTAGTCAGTTTTGGAATGGACACCTTTAATTCTCCTTTAGTGGCAGATATGAGACTCTTTGCTTGAAAGCCTCAAACGTGCCTGCTACTTCCATGATGGCTCTTAATCTGATCTGGAGTTCCAAATGAAAGCGATCAATGCACTCAAGCATCGCCCTCTTTTTTTCTTCTTGGAGACTTGTGCTTCCAGCATCTCTTGCCAGTTTCCCTGCCATCCTCTTCTTGAACCTGGCTCTTCTTTCTACTGCAATTCCATATTCATCATCTTTTAAAAGTGCCTGCTGAATTGCATTTTCGACTAGGTGACTGCGCTCCTCACACAGAAAAAGTCTTAGTGTCTCAAGCTTTGTCACCACTTTATCGAGACTTAAGCCCTTAGTCTGCAGGTACTGCTGTGCATCATCAACTTCCCTCAGTACATAAGACCAGAAGGAAGCATAGAAAAGTAAAGTCACAGACAGCAGGTAGAAGAGCTTCAAGTGCTGACACAAACATGTCAAATTTTTCTTTTACTGGCTTACTGCAGCCTAATGAGCACTCCAGCGTGTTGTGGATAGTCTTTTTACCAACACTCCAGCATGGTCAATTAACACATCCCATCGATGAGTGGAAGCAGCAAAAAAAGAAAACATTGTCTGCAGAGTTCCAAAAAATGTCACGCAAGATGCATTTTGAGCAAAAGAGTGCTGACCACACAAGTTAAGGGAATGGTCCACACATCCATTAAAAATAGCCTTCCTGTTTTTTTCCTTCAGAATGGATTGTACACCTCCATGGATTCCAGCCATAGTAGCAGCATTATCATAACCCTGAGAGCGGCACATCATTATGTCTAGTCCGTATGAAGTGCAGGGAGCCGGTGGTCGTGTCCCCTCACTTTTATAGGGTTTTCAGGTGTCACACAGTCTTAGGTACGTGGGCATACAATCGTCTACCTTTGAGACCCTTGTATGTGCTTAGCAGTCAGGGTGAGCTCTTAGGGTTTTATAGGGGTCACCTATATGCTCCTTAGTTTGGGATCAAGCCAGTCATACGTTTATTTATTACTTCCAGCTATCTGCAACATCATCCGTGACATAGGCTTAATAAGATGACTACCAAATTCCAGGAGAGGGGATATCCCCTTCATATATTATTAAAACAACGAGCTAAAATTGACTTACCCCAGACCACCAGTAGAAAATCGACACCACAGTCTAAACGTCTCTCTTTCATTGTGAAGTACCATCCCTGGATGAACAAGGTGAAATCAGTGCTAAATAAACATTGGGGTATTATAATAAAATCATATCCCACAGTAGAATTTCAACATTCCCCAATGATCTGCTATAAACGAGCAGGTAATATATGCGATAAAATCATAAAGGCAGACATTGGGAGCAAGAAAACGACATCCACACAAATGCATCTCTCTACTGTTAGGAAAGACACTTTCCCCTGCCTTAATTGTATACATTGCTCTAGCGTAGGGTTCGTACATGTCTGATCCACATACAGGTGAGCAGATACCAATACGTGGCCACTTCACATGTGATGGCAAGTTTATTATTTACATCCTCAAGTGCCCCTGCGGTCTTGCTTACGTAGGGGAAACAACAATGCGCATGAAAGATCGTTTCAGCAAACATAAATCCACAATACGAAAAGGCAATACACTTTTGCAGATTCCCCATCATTTTCATGCACATAAACACAATATCGCACAACTACGATTTCAGATTATAGAAGAAGTACCGTTGCCCCGGCGAGGAAGAAATAGGATGGAAATGTTGATGAAAAGAGAAGCATATTGGATCCATCGTCTGGAGACCTTGGAGCACAAAGGACTTAATAGAGAATATGCTTACAATAGTTTCTTGTGAAATGTGCATAGATGTTTATTATGTCCTTTTTTAATTATGTTCTTATAGTGCATTTGAAGTGCGGCAAACAAGAAAACTTACAATTGACAACAGCTGATCGTCATTTGCATAACCCGCCCCGTGAGTTCTTCTGAAGCGTACATGGTTGCTAGGACAACGTGACATCAGAACCAAGTGATCTAGGGCGGGCTATTTAAACGAGTATCTCATTTTGTATGTTAGTGCTACTTATTCACAGTTTGACAAAGGCATTATACATGCCGAAACACGTCACTGATGTTTGAATAGTGACCAATAAAACCTTTTTCTATTAGCAACTTGGGAATGCCGGTCCTCTATTTCTCTTTTTGGCTGTGTCATTACCATTGAGTATCATTGAATCTCTAATGTAAGTCTATACCAGACGGGAGCTGAAACATTGTATCTGTTTGTGCTGAGTTTCTCCACTCACCCACTAGAAGGTTCTAGTCTAGCAAAAACTATATATAAGAAGAGCAGTCAGAGCCCCTAGTGTGCTGCAGTTAGGGACCAGTGATTGGAGGGGAGACTCTGCCAGTCTGCATGAGTGACCAGAAGACACTGAGACGGGTATACTCTGCCAAAGACTCTGGATCACCAGCCTTGGACAAGGGTACCAGCCTTCTGAAGAGAAAGAGGGACAGCTAGCTCAGGCCTTTCCTCAGCAACAAACCCTTCTTCTGCCAGTCAGGAGACTGGAGAAGCCAACCCTACGCCTCGCGTGTATTATTTTGCACCTGAATTCGTCCAGTAAAGAAGCTCACTGGTTACTGCAGACCCTGACTCTCTGGACTTATTACCCATTGGGGTGCACCACTCCATACTATCCCTTCCTGAGAGCAGCAACACGTGGTGACACCTAGACAAAACCCAGCCACTGCACATCTGATCCTGAATTTTTCCCTGGAGCAAAATTTGAACGATCCACCTCACCTCATCCTGGGTCATAGGTCAGATAAAATGCGTTTGCCTGTCTAAGGTGTAACATCTCTGGGCCGTCATTCTGATTAAGGTTATATAATGCCGCATGGAACTCCTGGAAAGCTTTAACGATTGCAGGAGTTCCGGTATGCACAGAGCTACCCCTGACCATAGAGATGTAAGTAACGTGTTTTGTTTTCATTTTACCTCCTTTGTTAAAAATACAGCATCTGTTTTGCAGCTCGCTGTGGAAAGAAGCCTGTGAAGTTGTAGTCTAAGGTCAATGAGGTCTTGATGACTGGCCCCACTCGCTGATTGTTTATGCAATCTCTCTAAAGTGGCAATTTGAGAAAGAAGAGAGTCAATGGCTTTCTGCTGATCATTTTTAACCGTAATGCTCAAAGATATGAAGAGACCACTAATGTTTGCCTTATGGGCCTCCCATATAATTGGGTACTTACTGTGAGCTAGCAAACTGAGTGTGAAGTAGGATGTTAAGTGAGATTTAATCTGCTCACAATGTTGTCAAAGCTGTTCATTTAGTTGCCAGTTCCAGTCTCATTTAGGCAGAGGCCAGAGTAAGGACAGTGTCACCGCCAGTTCTGTGAGAAGATCTGGCAGACGTTCTTCTCTACCATTTGTATGATGTTCTTTGTTTTGGTTTCTTTGGTTTCACTTTCTCATCTCCTTTCCTTCTGTCAGGTGTCACTTATTTAGACTAATCGTCTTCCTTTATAATCCCTCCCATACTGCCTCACTTTGCGGTTTATACTACTTCCTGGATGAGGTGTTCACTGCTGAAGGCTGCTTCTGCTGTTTGTTCAGATAAGTCATTTACTTTATTGTGTTTCCTTGCTGGCTTGATTCTAGGTGACCCTGACTCCGTCCGTATTAAGTGCAGGGAGCCGGTGGTCATGTCCCCTCACTATTATAGGGTTTTCAGGTGTCACACAGTATTAGGTACGCGGGCATGCAATCGTCTACCATACAGACCCTTGCATGTGCATAGCAGTCAGGGAGAACCCTTAGGGTTTTATAGGGCTAACCTATAAGCTCCTTAGTTTGGGATCAAGCCAGTCGCTCGTTTATTTATATGTTCCAGCTATCTGCCAACTTCATCCGTGACAGACAGCCATACAGGGAGCATGGTCAAAAATGGTAATACTTCCTATCTTAGCAGTGCTAAAAAGAGGTAGGAGAGAGGCAGACGTCAAAAAATATAGTCTAAGCCTTGGAAAGAGTGGTGGGTAGTGGAATAAAAAGAGAAATCCCTAACAGTAGGGTTAAGGTGTCTCCAAATATCCATCAAGTGGAGTTCCTGAAATTTCTTATGTATTTTGCTTATACAGTTGCAAGAAAAAGTATGTGAACCCTTTGGAATGATATGGATTTCTGCACAAATTGGTCATAAAATGTGATCTGATCTTCATCTAAGTCACAACAATAGACAATCACAGTCTGCTTAAACTAATAACACACAAAGAATTAAATCGTACAATGTTTTTATTGAACACACCATGTAAACATTCACAGTGCAGGTGGAAAAAGTATATGAACCCCTATACTAATGACATCTCCAAGAGCTAATTGGAGTGAGGTGTCAGTCAACTGGAGTCCAATCAATGAGATGAGATTGGAGGTGTTGGTTACAGCTGCTCTGCCCTATAAAAGACATACACCAGTTCTGGGTTTGCTTTTCACAAGAAGCATTGCCTGATGTGAATGATGCCTCACACAAAAGAGCTCTCAGAAGACCTACGATTAAGAATTGCTGACTTGCATAAAGCTGGGAAGAGTTATAAAAGTATCTCTAAAAGCCTTACTGTTCATCAGTCCACGGTAAGACAAATTGTCTATAAATGGAGAAAGTTCAGCATTGCTGCTACTCTCCCTAGGAGTGGCCGTCCTGTAAAGATGACTGCAAGAGCACAGCGCAGACTGCTCAATGAGGTGAAGAAGAATCCTAGAGTGTCAGCTAAAGACTTACAAAAGTCTCTGGCATATGCTAACATCCCTGTTAGCGAATCTGCGATACGTAAAACACTAAACAAGAATGGATTTTATGGGGGATACCACAGAGGAAGCCACTGCTATCCAAAAAAAACATTGCTGCACGTTTACAGTTTGCACAAGAGCACCTGGATGTTCCACAGCAGTACTGGCAAAATATTCTGTGGATAGATGGAACCAAAGTTGAGTTGTTTGGAAGAAACACACAACACTATGTGTGGACAAAAAGAGGCACAGCACACCAACCTCAAAACCTCATCCCAACTGTGAGGTATGGGGGTGGGGGCATCATGGTTTGGGGCTGCTTTGCTGCGTCAGGGCCTGGACGGATTGCTATCATCGAAGGAAAAATGAATTTCCAAGTTTATCAATACATTTTGCAGGAGAACCTAAGGCCATCTGTACACCAGCTGAAGCTCAACAGAAGATGGGTGTTGCAACAGGACAACGACCCAAAGCATAGAAGTAAATCAACAACAGAATGGCCTAAACAGAAGAAATCCGCCTTCTGGAGTGGCCCAGTCAGAGTCCTGACCTCAACCCGATGGAGATGCTGTGGCATGACCTCAAGAAAGCGATTCACACCAGACATCCCAAGAATATTGCTGAACTGAAACAGTTCTCTAAAGAGGAATGGTCAAGAATTACTCCTGACCGTTGTGCACGTCTGATCTGCAACTACAGGAAACGTTTGGTTGAAGTTATTGCTGCCAAAGGAGGTTCAACCAGTTATTAAATCCAAGGGTTCACATACTTTTTCCACCTGCACTGTGAATGTTTACATGGTGTGTTCAATAAAAACATGGTAACATTTAATTCTGTGTGTTATTAGTTTAAGCAGACTGTGATTGTCTATTGTTGTGACTTAGATGAAGATCTGATCAAATTCTATGACCAATTTGTGCAGAAATCCATATCATTCCAAAGGGTTCACATACTTTTTCTTGCAACTGTATGTTTCTAAGATATGTGTGATTTTGTGGTAGAGGAATCTACCCTAGGATTGATGACCAAGTTACGATCAGTTCCCACTATTACAGACCCCTCTGCAAAAAGCTTCATAGTGTCCAATGCCTGTAGCAGCGGCATAAAGATTATCGAAGGTAAACATTTGAGAAGCAATTTCTCCTTTTGAACAGTAGAATTCTTCCCTCAGCATCCGAAAGCTGCTCTATAAGGGCAAAAGGTACAATATGGTGGAAAGCTATGGCAACCCCTTTAGAGGCAGAAGAGGGATGAGTACTATGAAACCACTGCTTAGATGGATGCAGGGGTGCACCACCAATGAGGCCAGGTGAGGAAATCACATCAGGAAGCAGCAGGTAGGTACAAGAGGGGGGAAGCAGAAGGGTGGAGATTGCCTAGCTGTTCACCCGGTGGTCGTTTTGTGGCGAACTTTGCTCGTACGCGATTTGCCGAATATGCGAACATATGGCGATGTTCGCATGCGCCATATGTTCGCATATTCGGCGAACTGCTTGAGGGGTGCGATATACCTCCTTCCACAAAATATTGATTAAGGGGTTCTATATACCTGCTTCCACAAAATATTGATTGAGGCCTGTGATACACCTGCTTCCACAAAATACTTATTGAGGGGTGCGATACACCTGCTTCTGCCGTCTGCCCAAACAGCACTTTATGACCACATATGGGGTGTTGTCGTATTCAGGAGAAAATGGGTAGCAAATTATGGGGTGAATTTTCTCCTGTTAACCCTTGTTAAAGTGAAAAATTTGGGCTTTTTGGCAATTTTTTTGTAAAAATATGTGTTTCTAAATATTATCAAATGCCTCTGAGGTAAAAGTGGTCAGTAAACTCCTCAATGAGTTATTTGAGGGTGTAGTTTCCAAAATGGACGGTTTCTACTGTAGCGGTGCCCTAGTGTGCCTTCAAATATGACACGACACTCAAAAGCTATTCCAGCAAATCTGCTCCTTTCCTTCTGTGCCCTGCCATGCACCCATAGAGCTGTTTATGAACATAAATGGGGTGTTTCTGTAAACTGCAGAATTAGGGTAATAAATATTAGGTTTCATTTTGCTGTTAACCCTTGCTATGTTATAGAAAGAAATTGGAATAAAATAAAAAATGTGCACAAAAACTGAAAATTGAAAATTTTACCTCCATTTTGTGGGACACCTAAAGGGTTAACATAGTTTGTAAAACCAGTTTTAAGTAATTTGAGAGGTGTAGTTTCTAAACTGGGGTCATTTGTAAGGTGTTTCTATTATGTAAGGACCTCAAAGTGACTTCAGAACTGAATTGATCCATGAAAAAGTTGGTTTTGAAAATTTTATAGAAAAGTTAAAAAATTGCTTCTTAAATTCTAAGCCGCCTTCTAACGTCCTAAAAAAATAAAATGTGATTTTCAAAATGATTCCAACACAAAGTAAACATATGAGGAATCTTAAGTAAAAACTATCTAATAAGGTATCACTATCTGACTTTAATGCATGCAAATTCAAATTTAGAAAAAAAAATTGTTTCAAAATTTTCTATAAATTTTGGATTTTTTATAATATAAAAGGTAAAACTTATTAACCCAAATTTACCCCTAACATCAAGTACGAGATGCCAAGAGAAAACAGTCTCAGAATGGCTTGGATAAATAAAAGTATTTCAAAGTTATTAGCACATAAAGTGACACATGTCAGATTAGCAAAATTAAGCCTGGTCATGAAGGAGAAAAATGGCTTGGTCTTCAAAAGGTTAAAAAAAATTCCAAGTTAAAAATACACCTTTTTCTCATGGAAAAAAAAGCTTTTCAAAGTAAAAATTGCAAAGAATGGAATTCCCTCCAAATATTTGGTATCATTGTCTCCACAATGACCTGCACTACGCAATAATCATGTAATTTATCTTGTACAGTGAACTCCTTAAAAAAATATTTTTTTTGCTTATTTGCAAAGAATAAAACAGAATAAAAAGTGTTATGCACCCCAGAATGATACAAATGAAAACTATGAGGCTTCCTGCAAAAATAAAGCTGCATAGAAAGAAAAATAAAAAAGTTATGAGTCTTGGGAGGCGACAATGCAAAAACCTTTTTCTTCTTAAAAAAAAAGAAAAAGGTTTTTATTGTGCAAAAGTAGTAAAACTTTAAAAACACTCCCGGACCCAGATAATAAGCCTGTAAAATGTATTATGTAAAAATGCATTATTTTTCAATCTCACACTTCCAGAAAGAGTTAATAAAAGCTAATCAGTAAAGTATGTAGATCCCAAAATGGCGCCATTAAAAACTACAACTTGTCCCCAAAAAAAAAAAAAAGCCCTCCTATGGTTATATCAACAGAAAAATAAGTTAAAGCTCTTGGAAGGCAGCGATAAAAAAAATCACAAGACGCTTGCTCATTAAGGCCTCTTCCGTCCGGATGTGATGCGAGCTGTGAACGTGTTTAGGGAAAATGCCGGTGTTCTGATTGGACTTACTGAAAAACCGGCAATACCATCGGCCTTTCCCTGAACAGATCCTGACACAATCCGTGAAAGAGGCCTAAGGCCCAAAACAGGCCGGTCACTAAGGGGTTAAGATTCTGTCCTGTTTCTCCCACACAGAGACCCCAACAGGACCTTTAGGACATTTGTAATGATGACAGACAAGATCCGGATTCCCAACACACAGAGGACTATAAGATCCCGGGACATTCACGTGTTATACATCCAATGTTCTGGACCTGATTCTTTGCACTAAACGTCCTGTTCGGGGAGAAACTGGACAGAAACGTAAAGCAAGGATGAGGTTCCACCACCACATACATAGAGGCAACCCTCCTACACTCCACTGCTGAGCTCTGCCCTTTGCACTGATCACATGATGGTGACATCATCACAGGTCTTTCACCACCACTTATACTCTCTATCGCTGAGCTCCACCCCCTCCTGATCACATGACAGTGACGTCATCCCAGGTCCTTCAGCTCTTGCAGTGCAGCAGATACAGAGCAGGTCCTGGTCGGTAGTCACTGCTGTGGTGTCTGGAGCCTCTTCTTCTCTCTGGTATCAGCCATTTCTCCAGAATCCCCCTTTATCCCCGGTGCTGGGGGCTCTGAGAAGCGGGGTCTCTCCAGGAGCAGTAAGTGCGGTTCTGGATCTCACTAATGCTCTTGTCCCTGGAGGATTTCCAGCCTCTCCTCATAAACGCGCCTGCAGTACTAGAAGCCTCCAGCTCCTCCAGTTCTCTCCTCTTCTCCTGAATGACCACCAAGGATGGACAGGAAGGAGATCAGCAGAAGAATATTAGACTTCACCTTGGAGATCATCTCCCTGCTCAGCGGAGAGGTAAACTTTTCTAGATTTCTCTCCTCTTTATTGTATTCTGTAACAAGTCAGACATTGGGAAGGAGAATCCATCATAGGAAGTGATAGTAAGAGTCCAGGGTCCTGGAGAACGGCCTCCAGACCTTCCAAGTGATGGAGAACATGAAGATCAGCCTCTAGTATGGTCAGTGATGGATCATGGGGACCAATAGTCATGTTGTAGGAGCCATGAGAGGGTAAGTAGGCACGTTGTACCCAGGAGGAGAGGAAGCAGAGGAGGAGATGGCCGGAGTGTGGCCTGGAGGGAGGATTTCTACCACTAGTCTGACATCTAGATGATACTGGACTATAACAAGGAGGCCTCCACTACGTCTAGAGGAAAGAAGGTTTCTCCACCAACATAGAAGAGGATTCTTTACTGTAAGAGCAGTGAGACTATGGAGCTCTCTGCCAGAGGAAGGTGTCATGGGGGATTCTCTAGAAGAGTCCAGAAGGGGCCTGGAGGTCTGGAGGGTAATAATATTCCAGCTTCTAGTGACTAGATTACTGGAGATGGGGCCATAATCCAGGGAGGGATTCTGAGTGTAGATCTGGAGTCAGGAAGGAATTTCTTTCCCTAAGTGTCTCTCTATATCCACAGGATTACACCATAGTGAAGAAGACATTGGGAGGGACTCCCATTATCTATGAATCAGAAGGGTGGAGCAGGACCCCCATCACAGAGCCTTCCCCCCTAATACATGAGCAGAAGATCCTAGAGCTCACCCACAAGATGATTGAGCTGCTGACTGGAGAGGTGACACTGCTGGGAATGCTGGGAAATTCAACAGTAACAGCACTGGAGGGGTCTGGGTGATAACGGTGTCATTGTGTTGTCAGGTTCCTATAAGGTGTCAGGATGTGGCGGTCTATTTCTCCATGGAGGAGTGGGAGTATGTAGAAGGACACCAGGACCTGTACGAGGACACCATGATGGAAGCTCCCCAGCCTCTGACTTCACCAGGTAAGAAGAGACGAGGTGACATGCCCCTGACAGATATAGTGTCCTCTTGGCCTCCATCGGCCGGTACAGTAGATGACATTATTCTATACAGAGGATCCTGCAGGAAAACCTGCGTCGTGCCGTATACATGGGGCTTATGGGTGACGTCTGCCCCTGTGTGACTATATAGAATGATAGGACTGTACAGGGAAGATATCACCTCCTTCTATCAGAGATCTACGTTAGGAAACCCTCCTGATATCTACCTCTGATGGAAGGCTCAGACGTGGTGTGAACACATCCTTATTCCATAGTCACTTTCCAGTAGTTCTCCTCCCTTCATGTCTGGGATCCTCTAGTCACTCCACAAGCAGAGAAGACACAAGGTGCTGTGTGTGACTGGAGGAGAAGGTGGGATCTCCGGGCTCTTCTATCTCCTCCTCCAGTTTGTGGTCCTGTCAGAGCGGACATGTGTCTGGAGCAGTAGATGTATGGCCCGGAGTGTTCTAGCTGCAAAGGCTCCACAATATGTCACACTCTGGTTGTTGTATCTGTAATCCTAGTAACAGGCTCTTGGTGCGGTATAAATTCTGGTCACACTGAGGATGTTGTATCTGTAATCCTAGTAACAGGCTCTTGGTGCGGTATAGATTCTGGTCATATTTAGGTTGTTGTATCGGTAATCCTAGTAACAGGCTCTTGGTGCGGTATAGATTCTGGTCACACTCAGGCTGTTGTATCTGTAATCCTAGTAATAGGCTCTTGGTGCAGTATAGACTGTGGTTACACTCAGACTGTTGTATCTGTAATCCTAGTAACCGGCTCTTGGTGCGGTATTGTCACACCGGTGATGAGTTTTCAAAGGTCTGAAAGATTATCTGCACATTAGTGGTCTGATAGCCTCTTTTGGTTTTGGTTTCACTTTATCTGTGTGTTGCTTGTATCTCCACACCTCCTGTTCAGGTGTGGATCATGTGACCTTTACCTCCCCCTATTTAGTCTGACTTTACCCATCACTCCTTGCTCTGGATAGCTTCATTTGGTTTTTGGAAGAGCTGGAGTGTGGTTCTAGTTGAAGTCCTGTTCATCCATCACCCTCAGAAGTTAAGTGTTCCGCTTGTTGTATTTTGTATTCCCCCTCGCCTTTGTTGTTTACTAGGCCTCAGCGAGACGCTGGTTTCTTCACCAGGGAAGGAGCAGGTAGTCTCTGCCCTGTCATTACCATTAGGGCATCCGAGGGCCACCAGGGTTTTCTAGGTTCCTGTGTATTGGCATCTCTACCATCGAGAGGTTCCCATACGGATAGGAGTTAGGGCCAGGAACAGGGTTTTATAAGTGGTGACCCTTTTCCTTCCCTAGCGGTGAGGCCTAGTGTCTTTTCCCTTCCTTCTTGTTGTCTTTTGGTGTTCTCCCCTACTACATCTGTGAAATTATCCAGAGCCAATACCGCCATTTTTTGTTCTGATCTGTGCAGCTATGGATGCTATGACTGCACTGGTCGAACAGCTACAGAATCTGACTTTGGAAGTAGCAGACCTCCGTGTGATGGTTTTTCAGATTCAGAGTCCACAGGCTGCTGGTTCCGGTGGTGGGTTCCAGTCTTGCCCTGAACCGAAGGTAGCTCTCCCAGACAGGTTTTCCGGTGGTAGTGACAATTTCATCCTGTTCAGGCAGTCATGTAAATTATACTTTAGGCTGCGTCTTTACTCTTCTGGTGATGAGTGTCAACGTGTGGGTATGATTATTTCATTGCTTAAAGAGGACGCCCAGTCTTGGGCTTTTTCTCTGCCGACCGGATCACCGTCCCTCCGGTTGGTAGATGAATTCTTTAAAGCCTTGTCTATGATTACCCGGATCGGATCTCTCAGGCAGAGACCAAGTTACGGGGTTTGCGGCAGGGAGAACGTTCTGCGGAGACCTATTGCTCTGAATTTAGGAGATGGGCTACAGATACAGAGTGGAACGATTCTGCTCTCCGTAGCCAATTCTGCCAGGGTCTCTCTGAGAGACTGCAGGATGCATTGGCTTTTCATGAAAATCCTGAGTCATTGGAAGCAGCTATGTCCTTTGCTGTACGTGTTGATAGATGCCTGAGGGAAAGACCTAGGGGTCCTCACCTTCAGGACGTACTGTCCAATAAGGGTACTGCTTCCTTTGACACATGGTGGAGAGACACGGGTGGTTGTGCCTTGTGATGAGCCTATGCAGTTAGGAGAAGCTACTCCTGTAACTACTGGCAAAAGCTTGGGTCATGTGAAAGGAGTCTGCTTTTGTTGTGGCAAGAAGGGACATTTTGTGAATATTTGTCCGTACTTGCAGCATCAAGGTGTAAACAAAAAGAAAAAAAAGTTTAATCCCCAAATTACTATTAGTAGTGTGGGTGGGGAGCAAGAAAACCTACTTTTGTCTTTTACTGGTAGTACCCGTTTTATCCTGTCGGCCGAGGTGGCGCTAGAGTCCAAAACTGAAAATCAAAGCATTTATCGACAGTGGGGCAGGAGTTAATTTTATTGATGGACAGTTTGTACGCATTCACGGGTTGACTACTAATGCATTAGAGAATAGTATTTCTGTCTTTGCAATTGACTCAGTACCTCTTGCCCAAAAATGCCTGTCGCAGGTAGTGAATGACATTCATTTAAGAGTGGGTGATTTGCATCAGGAATCTATCTCCTGTTATGTGTTGGAGGGTCTGCCTGCTCCGTTGGTAATGGGCTTACCATGGTTAAGCAAACATAACCCTAACATCGATTGGCAAACGAGACAGATTCTCGAGTGGAGTGATTTTTGCATGGACAACTGTCTTAATGCATCATTCTCTATGGTTATCACTTAAACTGTTCCCTCGTTCATTTCTGAATTTTCTGATGTGTTTTCTGAGAGTGGTAATCAGGAGTTGCCTCCGCACCGGGAGTATGACTGTCCCATCAATCTTATTCCCGGAGCTAAATTGCCCAAATCTCAGTTGTATAATCTTTCGGAACCCGAAAGAAAGGCTATGCGAGAGTATATCACCGAGAGTTTGGCAAAGGGACATATTAGACCATTCAAGTCCCCAGTGGCTGCTGGATTTTTCTTTGTAAAGAAAAAGGATGGTACCCTGAGACCATGTCTGGACTCCTGTAAGCTAAATTGTATTACCGTCTGTGATCCTTGCCCCCTTCCTTTGATTCCGGATTTGTTTAGTCATATTGTTGGTGCCAAGGTGTTCTCTAAATTGGATCTGAGGTGGGCATATAATCTGGTAAGGATCAAGGAGGGGGATGAGTGGAAGACCGCATTTAATACCCCTAAGGGGCATTTTGAAAACTTGGTCATGCCCTTTGGGTTAACCAATGCTCCTGCGGTTTATCAACACTTTGTCAATGACATCTTTCATTATCTGGTGGGGAGGTTTGTCGTTGTATACCTTGATGACATACTAATTTATTCACCTAATATGGAGACTCAACAGGATCATGTGAGACAGGTGTTACAGATCCTAAGAGAGAAAAGGTTGTATGCTAAGATGGAAAAGTGTGTATTTGCTGTACAGGAAGTGCAATTTCTCGGTTACCTGCTCTCATCCTCAGGTTTTCGTATGGATCCCGAGAAGGTCCGTGCCGTGTTGGACTGGGATCGACCCGCAAATCTGAAAGCGCTTATGCGGTTTTTGGGGTTTACCAACTAATACCGTAAATTTATCTTGAACTATTCATCGGTGGTTAAACCATTAACAGACATGACTAGGAAGGGTGCTGATATTTCTATCTGGTCTGATGCGGCATTACAAGCCTTTTCTGCTATGAAAGAATGTTTTGCGGTTGCCCCTATTCTGGTGCAACCGGACGTGTCTCAGCCATTTATTGTTGAGGTTGACGCGCCTGAGGTAGGGGTAGGAGCAATATTGTCATAGGTCCATCACCCAGTAAATGGCACCCATATGCATTTTATTCTAAAAAACTCTCGACTGCTGAAAAGAATTATGATGTGGGGAATAGGGAATTGCTGGCCATTAAGTTGGCGTTCGAGGAATGGCGGCATTGGTTGGAAGGAGCAATTCATCCTATTACGGTAATTTCGGATCAAAAGAATCTGGCCTACTTGGATTTGGCTAAGCGACTGAACCCGAGGCAGGCCAGATGGTCATTGTTTTTCACCAGATTTAACTTCATCGTCACTTACCGCCCTGGGGTTAAGAACGTCAAGGCGGATGCTTTGTCACATAGCTTTCCTGTGGGGGTGAGTCTAATGACCCTAGTCCTATTTTATCTTAAGGGGTGGTTATATCCGCTCTTTATCCTGATCTCGAGGCCAGAGTGTTGGAGGCACAGGAGGATGCTCCGGACTCTTGTCTTTAGGGGAAGTTGTTTGTTCGCTCCGAATTACGTCACAAGGTGTTCGAGGAACATCACTGTACGGTGCTTGCTGGGAACCCTGGGAGTAGATCGACTGTCGATCTCATCTCTTGCAGATTCTGGTGGCCGGGGTTGCGTAAGTGTATTGAGGACTATGTGTCAGCCTGTGGTACCTGTGCACGTGCTAAGGTGACACATACTCGGCCTTCCAGATCTCTGCTTCCATTGCCCATCCCGTCCAGACCTTGGACCCATTTGTCCATGGATTTTATCACAGATTTTACCAAATTCTTTGGGAAAGACCGTGATTCTGGTGGTTGTCGATCGTTTTAGTAAAATGGCACACTTTATTGCATTACCTAGTCTACCCAATGCTAAAACTCTTGCACAGGTGTTTGTCGACAACATCGTGAAACTACATGGCATTACTTCTGATATGGTGTCCGATAGAGGGACTCAGTTTGTTTCCAGATTCTGGAGAGCGTTCTGTACTCGTCTGGGTGTACAATTGTCCTTCTCTTCTGCTTTTCATCCTCAGTCGAACGGACAGACGGAGCGCACTAATCAGAATCTGGAGACTTACTTGAAATGTTTTGTTTCAGAGAATCAGGAAGATTGGTCTTTATTTTTGTTGTTAGCTGAGTTTGCTATAAATAACCGTAGACAGGAATCCACTGATAAGTCGCCGTTTTTTGGGGCATATGGGTTCCATCCACAGTTTGGTACATTTTCTGGTGCTAATAATTCTGGCATTCCTGAGGAGGAACGATTTTCTTCTTCTTTGTCTTCTACTTAGCGGAAAATCCAAAATAACCTGGAAAAGATGGGCAACAGGTATAAGCGTGCGGCTGACAGGAAACATATGAGTGGTCTGGACCTGAGAGTGGGTGATTCTGTGTGGCTGTCAAGAAACACTAAACTTAAGGTACCTTCTTGGAAGTTGGAACCAAGATTTATTGGTCCATATAAGATCACTGCCATTGTTAACCCTGTAGCCTTCCATCTTGAACTCCTCAGGCATTGAAAACGTTTTTCATAAATCGTTGTAAAAGAAATGTGTTGAACCTGTTGAGCCGTCCTCATTGCCTCCAGCTCCTGTCATGGTGGACGGCAATTTAGAATTTCAGATCAGCAGGATTGTGGACTCCCGAGTTCTCCGGAGATCCCTCCAGTATCTCGTTCATTGGAGAGGGTACGGACCTGAAAGAGAGGATGTGGGTTCCAGCGACTGATGTTAATGCTAGTCGTCTGGTGAGAGCATTCCACAGAGCTCATCCTGATAAGGTCGGTCCTGGGTGCCCGGAGGTCACACGGAGAAGTGGGGGTACTGTCACACCGGTGACAGGTTTTAGAAGGTCTGAAAGATTATCTGCACATTAGTGATCTGATAGCCTCTTTTGGTTTTGGTTTCACTTTGTCTGTGTGTTGCTTGTATGTCCACACCTCCTGTTTAGTTGTGGATCATGTGACCTTTACCTCCCCCTATTTAGTCTGACTTTACCCATCACTCCTTGCTCTGGATAGCTTCATTTGGTTTTTGGAAGAGCTGGAGTGTGGTTCTAGTTGAAGTCCTGTTCATCCATCATCCATCAGCCTCAGAAGTTAAGTGTTCCGTTTGTTGTATTTTGTATTCCCCCCACCTTTGTTGTTTACTAGGCCTCAGTGAGACGCTGGTTCCTTCACCAGGGAAGGAGCAGGTAGTCTCTGCCCTGTCATTACCATTAGGGCATCCGAGGGCCACCAGGGTTTTCTAGGTTCCTGTGTATGGGCATCTCTACCATCGAGAGGTGCCCATACTGATAGAAGTTAGGGCCAGGAACAGGGTTTTATAGGTGGTAAACCTTTTCCTTCCCTAGCGATGAGGCCTAGTGTCTTTTCCCTTCCTTCTTGTTGTCTTTTGATGTTCTCCCCTACTACATCCGTGACAGGTATAGACTCTGGTCACACTCAGACTATTTTAACTTCTGGATGACTATCTTCCAGGTGTGGAGTATACATCAGTAAACTTCTCTGTTTCACACAGCTGTCAGTACATACTGTCAAGTGCTGGGGGCCAAAGGCAGACCTCCAGAACGTCTTGCAAAGAGGACACAGGTGGATATATTCAGACCAGGGACTAACAGAATACTTTATTACTCATGTAATAAAAGCACATGACAGTAGAGACATGAAGGTTAGGCAATAGTGGTAGCCCTACTACAGAACCAAGTGCACCGGCAGACCAGAGGCAAAATCCAGAGGGTGTAGAGCCAGTGTGCCCCATTTTTCACAGAGCCCCTGGTGGTGGGGATGAACTCGGCTGAGGGCTCACTGGTCGCACCTCCAGGAAGGTCCTGGTACACTTGGTGCCTACCTGCAGAGAACCAGGCTGGTGAAACCAGCGGAAAAGACAACAGAACTGGAACCCGAGCAAACACAGGACATGGAACAGACAACAAGACAAACGACAACCAGCACAGAATCAGATGCCTGGACTCTAAGCGGAATAGAAGCATGGAGGTCTCAGGCAGAGCTGCACACAGACTAGAGATCCTCTCTCCGGAGAACCCAGGGGCCCTCTGACGAAGGCAGGACACACATGGGACAGGAACAGAAGTAGTAAGGCACTGCAGGACAGACAAGGAACGAACTAGATCAGAAGCAGTAGGCACTGCCAGGCTGGACATAGAACAGTCAGGACCAGAAGCAGTTTAGCACTGCCAGGCTATCAGATGCAGTTAGAGCACTGCTAGGATAGACATGGGACAGAGTGGATCCAGACAGAGAACAGGAACAGAAGAACAGGCAAGTCATGGACAAGGATAACAACATCATAACAGGACAGATACAGAAGAACAGACAAAGCAACAACAACATCACTTTGCCAGGCGACACCGCAAAGAAGGGCAGATGGCAAAACCCCCTGGGTCAGCAGCAAGGGGCTACACCCAGCAAGGCAGAAGACAGACTGACCACAAGCCCCACAGCTCAGAGGTAGAAATAGCTGCATAACAAGGGCACCTGATAAGCCACACCTAGGAACGGACCAGGGGATGTTAACCCCATCAGAACCAGGATTAACAAGAAGCACAGAACACAATCAAAAGTGTCAGTTCACACCAGACACAGAATGCTGCAGCCAGCAGGCCCGAACAACAACCAGCATACACAGGATATCTGGCTGGTACGAGGTTACAGGCAGCCGCCTACACATCAACAAGGAGTGACAGGACAGCACTGTGATACAAACAAATACATCTATACTTAGACCCTGTTCACACACAAGGCCATAGCCAGCACGCATTGCAGAACCATCATACATGGGAACACCCACAGCCAGCCTGCACGGCACCAGAGACAGGAGCCACAGATATGCAGACACAAGAAGCCACAAACACAGGCCAGAGTTCACACGCTACACCTCAGCCAGCATGCAGTCCCAAGCAACCAGCATACACAGGTATCAGCCTGCAGCCAGTACGCAAGGGAGCCTGCAGCTAGCCTACAAAGCACCAGAGACAGGAACTGCACAGAGATGCAGACACGGGGAGTACACACATTCACGGGCATAGTTCACACAAGACACTGCAGCCAGCATGCAGACCCAAGCAACCAGCATACAGAGGAGACTGCAGCTAGTACGCAAGAGGACATGCAGCTAGCCTACATGGCCAAAACTGTCACAGTGAACCACACCATGACACATAAATCTTGCCTTCCTGGCTTACTCACAATTTCTAGTAATATATCCACACTGTCCATAGAGGAATGCGGCTCCAAATACAGCATGTACTTCACTGTAGAGTGTGAGTAGAGGTCAGGCTAACTCCTGTCTCACATAGGTTGCTAATGGAGTCCATAGGCTAAGGTAACACTCTCGCCTCCACTAGTTCCTCCCTATACTTCTCAACACTCTGTGTTTTTGTTGTTCCTCTCTTGGTCTGCGCACAACTCAGAGGAGTAGTTACTTGTCAGTTTACTTGGCTTCTGGGTTTAGCAGGTCCACCCTTTGCTTTGGTTAGCCGACTCGTTTTGTCTAACTCTGCAGTCTGGCTTAGGTGTCTGAATTTTGTGTCTAATTCTGGAGTTAGCTTTCCTTGGCTTTAGACTAAACTTATGCTGACCTGATTGCATTGCTCTCAACTGCTGAACTTCACTGACTCGCTCCCCTCACTTCCTCTAACTACATACTCTGCCTTGCCACCTAGGTGCCAGGCCCTTCTGAGAGAACGGGCAGTGGCAAAGATGTTTCTTGACCCGGCGGGTAGGAACAGAAGAAGGGTTGGTAGTAGCAGCAGTGGCAGCAACAGGCCAGAGCTTCCAGTGTCATCCAGCAGTTTTGACCAGCAACTCAGCTGTCCTTGAATGGTTGACTTGCTCTTCAACATCATCTCAAGTGACATCAAACACCCATAGCCAGGAGTCGGTGGGTTCCTCTGACATCATGCTTAGTTAGCATGGCCCAGGAACAAGCTCTGTGCCCCCACCTGTCCTGAAACTGCCTCTTTCTTTTTCTGTTCCTTCTGCTTGAGAAGTATTTCAGTGAGGACAAGCTTATTGAGGACAGTCAGCAGCTCCTGCCCAACCAAGATGTAGAGGAGAGGTCCGCTGCTTCCACCTGTAGATGTGCAAGTAGTGACGACAAGAGTCGTGTGGGAGCAGGTTTTGTGAGCGGTTAGGGACGCGGCCATGAGACTGGTGAGGGTGATATAAGCAGGTGGTGGCATGCTTTGAGTGCACCCTGTCATCCAAGATCCCCTGGACTACTGGGCAGCCAAATTAGATTTGTGGCCGAAACTGACTGAGTTTGCCCTGGACAAGCTGTCCTGCCCAGCCAGTATTGTGGCATCAGAGTGGGTGTTTAGAGCGGGGGCATAGTTACCCCAAAGAGAACTCGCCTTTCAACATAAAATATGGAAAGACTGACCTTTGTGAAGATGAATCAGGAGTGGATCAGCCAGGATTTTCACTCTCCAATGACTGATGTGTCAAACTAGAACATTCTAGTAGTAATGTTCTGACTACCGTGTGCTGCCACACTGGAACATTGTGAAAAATGGCCTGTTACTTCTGGCCACGTGTTTCGGCCACTATTTTGATGCTGCCATCCGCTGATGCCACACATCTGCTGCCATCTTCTCCTACTGCCACCATCTTGTGCTATTATTGCAACTGCTGTTGCCACCCTCAGCACTCTTTGACTGGGCCACTATATTGACTCCTCATTCTGTTGCCACCCTCCCCACTCTGTGACTGGGCCACTGTGTTGACTCCTCATGCTGTTGCCACCTCCCCACTCTGTCACTGGGCCACTGTTTTGACTCATCATGCCGGGCCACCTCACTACTCTGTGACTGGGCCACTATGTTGACTCCTCTTGCTGTTGCCCCCCTCCCCACTCTATGACGGGACCGCTATTGTTCCTGTTTGGCCTTGTTGACATTACAGTTTATTTTACCGTTCTCCTGATCCGTCAAAAGAACCTGAAAAATGAAAAACACAACGAATCCTGTCTTTGGAGAAGCTGTAAGGCCTGTATCACATGGTCCCTATTTTGAATCAGGATTTCATAATTATTTGAAAGCCAAAAGCAGAAGACATTCGAATATTACCTTCACTTGTCATTTCTGTTTTTGCCTTACCAATATTGATCAATTACTAACCAAATGCTGACCGTGTGAAGGCAGATGCTCAGAAGACAGGATCCATTTTTTGAGGGTTGTTCTTATGACTGATCAGAAGAATGGAAAAATAAACAGTGACGTCAACACAAACTTACTGCTGACACCCTCTCAACTCTGTCATTGGGCCACTACTTGTATCAGCGTGTAACAGAACAGGTTCTGTAGAAATCTATGTGGAATCAGCTGAAGACGGCGTAAAATGAGACAGCTCTTTCACTCTATAGTAGAATGAGTGAGTAACACAATACCTTATCTATCAATCAATGTGGACACCCCACAAACAGTGAAATGAGAGCGCTCTTTTACAACTTAGTAGAATCAGTGGCTAACAGGTTACCTAGCAATCTATGTGGAAACAGCTGATGACGGTGTAAAAGGAGTGCGCTCTTTCACTCTATAGTAGAATCTTGGGCCTCTGCACGGTTTTTTATACCTGATGCAAACATTGGCCTGTAAGGCTGAGATCACACTTCAGTTATTTGGGCAGTTAATTCCAGCAGTTACTGTATGGTGAGCCAAAATCAGGAGCCAATGCTACTCGCAGATAAGGTATCATGAAAAGATCTGCACCTGTTCTGTGTTTTGGACCAGTAACTGACCAAATAAGTGAAGGGTGAACTGAGCCTAATAGTGAAGCCCGACAATGTGCTCATCCATATACTGCGTGTGACCTGACATACTGACGCACAGTAACTGTTTCACTACCAGAAAGGACTAGCTATGCATGTTGCTGCAATGCACAGTGATGTGCACCCAGATACTGTCCCGCGCTTCGTGATGAGTTAATTCGGAACAAAGCAAATTTTTGGGAAAAATGTGGTAAAGCATCTGAATCAAATTTTTGAAAACTTCTCTCATCTCTAGTTATAAGGCTGCAGTCGCACAGGCAGGTTTTGAGTCAAAACCAGGAAGGGATTTGAAAGGAATAAGAAATATAAGGGATGTACACTGATGCTTTGTGAAGCCTGCAGAACTTTCTATACAGTGGGATGCGAAAGTTTGGGCAACCTTGTTCAACGTCATGATTTTCCTGTATAAATCGTTGGTTGTTACGATAAAAAATGTCAGTTAAATAGGTGTGTCTCCTTTATGATATATTTAACTGACATTTTTTACCGTAACAACCAACGATTTATACAGGAAAATCATGACGATGAACAAGGTTGCCCAAACTTTCGCATCCCACTGTATATACTGCATGGATTTCACCTAAAACTCCATCAGAAGACCTAAAAGTAGATAAAGAATATTAAGCTCGGTCATTTATTTATTGAGGAGATTGATCCAATATCACGTCTGTGATCGGAAATGTATGTGAACCTTTGCTTTCACTATCAGGCGTGATTTGTGTGTGCAGCAGTAACTGCAACAAAACATTTCTGGCAATTGCTGATTAGTCCCACACATCGGCTTCGAGGAATGTTCATCCATTTCTCAGCTTGGTCTAATATTGTTGACTTCATTCCTTGATTTGGTTTTCTTTATCTACTTTTAGGACTTGTGTGAAAATCTGATGTAGTTTTAGATCAGATTCATGCAGAAATATTGAAATTTTTGAAAGTTTCACAAACTTTTAAGCCTCACTGTAAATTTTTCTTTTCTACTGGATCCACTTCTGATTTTGGCTCAAAATCTGCATGCATGTTTCCAGTGTAATACAAAGGTTGTAAATGTATCTACTTTATGGTTTGAAAATAAAAATCACAAAGTCTCTTTTTAATTCAAACAGAAAATCCCAGTAATATCTCTGAGGGCAACTTAATGTTATCAGTAGATTATAAAGAAGAAGATGAAGATATCGGGTGGCACTCTTCAGAAGAAAATCTCATTACCTGTAATGTCCATCCAGGACTTCACAGTACAGATCTATCATATAATCTTCCTGATCATGAGGACCCTTCTCCTGACCAATCACAGATTGTTACCACAAGTAATGATAAGAAGGCGGGTAAAAAATTTCATTATGGGGAATGTAAAAAACTGTTTACACAACACTCAGGTATTTTTACCCACAGTAGAATGCACATAGGAGAGAAGCTGTATGCTTGTTCAACATGTGGGAAATGTTTTATATGTAACTCAAAACTTGTTCTACATGAGAGAAGTCATACAGGAGAGAAGCCGTATTCATGTTCAGAATGTGGGAAATGTTTTTTATATAAATCAAAACTTGTTCTACATGAGAGAATTCACACAGGAGAGAAGCCGTATTCATGTTCAGAATGTGGTAAATGTTTTAGAAAAAAGTCAGATCTCATTATACATGACAGAATTCACACAGGAGAGAACCCGTATTCCTGTTCAGAATGTGGTAAATGTTTTTTATATAAATCAAAACTTGTAGTACATGAGAGAATTCACACAGGAGAGAAGCCATATTCATGTTCAGAATGTGGGAAAAGCTTTACACAAAAGTCAGATCTCATTATACATGAAAGAATTCACACAGGAGAGAAACCATATTCATGTTCAAAATGTGGGAAATGTTTTATTACTAAAGACAAGCTCAAGCTTCATCAGAGAAGTCACACAGGAGAGAAACCATATTCATGTTCAGAGTGTAGTAAATGCTTTACAAAAAAGTCAGATCTGGTTGTACATGACAGAATTCACACAGGAGAGAAGCCGTTTTCCTGTTCAGAATGTGGGAAATGTTTTAGAGATAAATCACGTCTTCATAAACATGAGAAAATTCACACAGGAGAGAAGCCATATTCCTGTTCAGAATGTGGGAAAGGTTTTATAGATAAATCAGGTCTTCATAAACATGAGGGAATTCACAGAGCAGAGAAGCCGTATTCCTGTTCAGAATGTGGGAAAGGTTTTAGAGATAAATCACGTCTTCATAAACATGAGGGAATTCATAGAGGAGAGAAGCCGTATTCCTGTTCATAATGTGGGAAAGGTTTTTTTTTAAAAATCTGATCTTGCTAGACATGAAAGCCGATTTGATTTTCTATATGTGAAAAATAAAAATGTTTTATAGGAAAATAAAGTTTTGAATGTCATTAAAGAATTTACATAGAGAAGAAACAAAATTACAGTTTGAAATATGGCAAATCTTATAAGGGCAAGTAAGATATTTTAACACAGGTTCCGTATTTACACTGAATTGACGTCATTGCAGTACACCCTGGGACAGGGTCATGTCTGATTATTAAGCATCTCTTGGACACACTGACTCTTTACGTTGTAATATCTGATGCTTCTGCTTCTCTGTATACATTATTCTTCATGTGGGCCAGTGTTTCTATTGGCTAGTGTTTTGACCTCCATGATGTCACTAGGGTTAATGGAGAATCTCATTTGATGATGTCACTACTTTTTATATAAATGTTTATTTAGTCTGGTGTATGTAGGCTTTGTCCGCTTTATTTATATTGATGACCTATCATCAGGATAGGTCCCGGGAGAATCAGCTGGTTTAAGAGTAGGCCATGCACTGTGCAATCGCTGCCTTCTCTTCACTATTTACCTACTCGCCATCACAACAGTAGCTGTGGGCAGTGTAATTACAGCTTAGCCGTCTCATTCACTTCTATGTGACCGGTCCGTTCTGTACACTTGAATTGGATGGACCGGTCCTATAGAAGTGAATGAGACGGCTGAGCTGTAATTACACTGATCACCGCTGCGGTTGCGATGGCGAGCAGGTAAACAATGAAGAGAAGGCAGTAGTGTTGATCGAGCATGCTCGGCCGAATACCAGTTCGACTCGAGCATCGCGATACTCGGCACATTGCGGTGTTCGGCTGAATATCGCGTGTGCTCGAGCGCGATGCTTGAGTCAGTGTATTTAGATTACACTACACTACAGCAAAGGATCTTAACCACTACACTATAGAGCTGCATGGCCAGTTACTAAAAAAATTAAATAAAATGAGACTTCTGCTGTATAGGAATACTTACTAGTAAGTATTCCTATACTGCAAAAGTCTCATATTTTATGCCTGGTTTAATGCTCGTGTTCTCCCATTGACTTCCATTGTGCTCGGGTGCTCTGTAGAGCACCCGAGCATCAGGAAGTGTTCTACTCGAGCACATGAGCACTTTGGTGCTCGATCAACACTAGAAGGCAGCGCTCACTGTTCAACCAGCTAATTCTCCCGGCACCTATCCTGAGGATAGGTCATCAATATAAATAAAGCAGAGAAACCCTTTAAGCTAAAATGTTGTATCTGGAATTGAAAAGTCACTAAGTATGCACTTGGGAGTTCTGTCTCCATTTCTACACTACTTTGGATTATCCCTATGTTGGGAATTGGACCTTACTCCTGGAAGGCGTTCCCCCCGCTTTCTTAATCACTTGGAGTACTGTCTATATGGAAGTTTTTTCTACAGTGGTGGTTCTTGGACCAGCGCCCATGGATTGTAATATGATCTGGTATGACAAGCTTATGTCCAATACTACTTGGCAGAGCTGTGGGGATACGTCTTTCCTGACTTCCTCTTCTGTGACCTTGCTGGAGAGAAAATGAGAAGTGGAGTCCGTTCCCCGTTGTCCCTTATTTTTATCACCTCCCCAAGGTTCATAAGATTCTCTGGGTAGACCTATTGTGGCTAACACCAGCTCTGCCCCTAGCTTTCTATCCATCTATCTATACGAAGGTACATGACGCAGTCACCCAGTTTCTTACAGGACTCCAGTCAACTTGTTAATGACCTTCACACACTTACCTCGAACAGCGACTTATACCTGGTCACTTACCTAGTCACTATGGATGGTCAGGCATTGTCCTCTAACACTGAACATAATTTAGGTTTTTCATGTGTCCGCAAACTTTTAGAAGCAGATGACCGTAATCCACGGCCATAAAAGGCCTTCTTAGAAGATAGTCAGGATTTTGTTCCTGCAGCGCCGCTTCGTTCCTCTTCTTCTTCTTCTCCTTTTACTCTGTAATATTGTATCTAGCTTCGGCGTACGTCACCTCGGAGAGGCCGTGTGCAGCAGCAGGACGCCACTTTGTATCATGTTCTCCAGGCTGCTGTGCGCTCAGCACAACTACATTCGGTGAGTGCCCCCTTTGGCATTTTGGGCCCGTCACCTGCTTTTACAGCCGCACACATTGTCTGTGCTCTTCTCCCTCCTAGATGTTTTTAACATTGAAACAGAATTACAAAAATGTTTTTGACACTTAGGTTCAGGCCCAGGAACAACCCCTTGTGAGTCAGAATCTAACCCTTAGGACACTGAGCAATACTGGTGGAGCACAATTGACATTTAACAGGTTAAGGACCCAGGATGAGAATGCTCATCCTAAACAGCTGGTACTTGGTGCCCCAGGACAAGCATTCTCGTCCTGTGGTCCTTCTCTTGCCTCATATGCGGTGCCGCGATCAGCATCAGGGGCCCAGCTGCTGCTGACAGCTGGACCCCTGCTGCATCCACCAGCATTGGTGTAAACGCCGATGCCGGTAGATTAACCCCTCATATGCCACGGTCAGCTTGACCGCAGCATATGGGAGGTTCGTGCTCCCCTCTCCTGATCCATTGCATCCCCATGTTGTGATGACGGGGACCCGATGGTTGCCATGGCAGCCCCAAGTCTTTCAAAGGTCTTGGGGCCCAGCAGCTACGAAGGCCTATGAGGCTTCTGTACCTCAGAAGTAAACTTTATGCCAATGTCATTGTCATTAAGTTGCTTGTCGAAATCATAAAAGTGATCAAAAGGCCCTGATCATACTTTGACATTTTTAGACCTTTTCTGTGGACTCTGGTGGCCACATCATGACTGAAGTGTACCATAAGTCCACTTCTACAAATAATCTTCTACATTGGCAGAGCTACCACACTCAATCACTTAAAAGGGGTCTACCCACAGGGAAATACATCAGGGCTCACAGAAATTGCTCTCATAATTTTAGTTTCCTTCATGAAAGTAAATTCTTATTTCAGAGATTCTGTGAAAGAGGATATCCTAAAAAGACACTATATAAATCTTTTTCCAGAGCTAAAACTACTAACCATTGTGATCTATTATGAGACAAATCTGACATACAAACATCTAAAACCACCTATGATGTACAAAACCAGAGGACACACCAAATATTACAGAAGCATTGGCACATGTTGCAGGCAGATAATGATCTCAGGGATGTCCTGACTAAAAAAAACGAGCATCACTTACCATAGAGCAGGGATCCCCAACCTGCGTCCCTCCAGCTGTTCAAAAATTACAACTCTCAGTATGCCTGATCACCCTACAGCTATTATGGCATGCTGGGAGTTGTAATTTTGGGACAGCTGGAGGGACGCAGGTTGAGCACCACTCTCCGTAGAGGAAAGAACTTGAGAAACATTCTTGTTCACAGTTACTACTGCTCAGGATTGCCCACCTCCACCTGGCTGAGATCTGGGGTGGTGGGCTCGCATACATGTGGTAGATGTACTTTTTTATTTATTTAAAGACCACATTTTTCATAAATCCTGTTGACAACAAAAGTTGTATGAGATTAGAGAATTTGTATTCGGGTCGTCTATGTGTGTGAGACCTACCTACCTACATCTAAAGCAGTAGATGTGTGCTGAGACTGCTGTACGGAGGGTAGGCTAAAGGGGCCAAAAATGACAAACATAGCTTAATGTTATATGTTTATTTACAATGACAAAACTAGATTACTGAAGGCACTAGACATTTCAACCTGCGGGTTTGGTATATATCGGGCATAACAAGCCGACTTCCACCTGCCTAACTTCTTGTACCAGGACATTGTGCTTAGATGTGGCGGAGGCCGCCCCAATGCGCATGGAATGCCCAGTAATCGAGCTGGGGTCGACACCAATGTTCCTCAACAGAATACGAATTAATTTGAGGAAGTTTGTGCAACTCAAAGGAGCAGAACCTAACTGAAGCAGAGGTGCCTCACCCGGGGTTTCCTTAATAAACTGTAACCACTCTAGAATGGTTCTCACAGGACACCATTTGTTACCAGTAGGAAAGTATTTAACTTCAGTCAGCTTTCCTGGCCGTGTCGTCTTTGTGGAGGTTAGCGCAAGGATGTAACATGACCCGTCCCAAGAGAGCTGACTCTTCCTCAGATAATTTTTACACCTTGAAGCGCAGGTAAATTCGCCTGGTCTGAGGAAACCATAGAAAGCCAGATACATGGTTGTCTTTATCAGTAAGCTAGTATATTCACCAAAAGGATATCCTTGCAACATATCAGATAAGGACCTTAACATCTTCCCCGTAAATGGCTGCCGGGAAGGACGGGTGACAGCAGAGCCTTTCTGTATACCCCTCAGTAACATTCTGATAGGATGCGCTGAAAACAATGATGGTAGATGGGGATGCTTTAAATACAAATGATGTTGTATCCCAGCCAGATATGATTTAATAGTACTATAAGACAGTTTCAGGTGTGAGTGTCAAAATGCACTAAATGCCAGTAGATAAGATATATATCCTGCTCCACCTGACGGGTGCGTTCTCTTAAAGTTACAGAATGACACCCAAGCTTTCTTATACATCCTCAAGGTGTTATCGGATAGCGATCTAGTCATAAGAGACCTAGCAGTGGTAAGGTGAGCCGCTAGTCCATCACTAACTGGTCGAACTCGGGAATGGTTGCCGGTGTGCGGTCTGCCTGTGGAGAGACCTGAAAGAAGAGCGACAGGTTACCCCTAGATAAAGCATCCGCCGCTACGTTAGTTTGACCCCTAATGTGATCGCATATAATATGGAATTTATATTGAAGTGATAACCATACGAGACTCCTCACAAACGACATAATCTGAGCGGAGGCCGATCTACCCTTAGTGAGTATCTCTACTAAGGCCTCATTATCTGTCAGGAAGAGAACTGACTGATTCCTCCATAGTGGGCCCCACACCCGAGCTGCCGCCACCAGCGGGTATATCTCGAATAATGAGGGACACCTGGTGAAGCCCTCCAACCTGACCACCTCCACTGGCCATTGGTCTGCCAACCACCTATGACCGAAAATAGCTGCAAAGCCTACTAAGGATGAGGCATCCGTATGAACTACTGGAGATTCACTTGAAACTGACGGAACAAATAATGATATGCTGTTCCACTGTGACAGGAACTGATCCCACATGACAAAAATCCGCCATCACATTCTGATTTATGACTACCAGGCAATCTTGATCGTGAGCATGTTTCAACAGCTTTAACAGTCTAGCAATGAACGACCTGCCTTGTGGAATAATGCATGTAGCGAGCATGCCAAGCAGTGACTGGAGATCTGCTTTGGTGACAGTGCTGACGCGTGCTAACCTGTGAACTGTCTCCTTAACTCTAATCAATTTGTCCTGCTGGAGACTAGCGTCCATACTAATAGTGTTTAAGCAAATGCCGAGAAACGTAATGGTAGTGTCAGGACCATCCACCTTGTGTGGGGCAACAGGGACCCTGAGATCTGAAAACATCGCTTGCAGCACCTGTAGGTCCTGAGGCGCATGGTTCGGGGATTCTATTAACAGAAAGTCATCCAGATAGTGAATGACGTGGTTGACCCGGAACAGTTCTTGAAGTATCCAATGCAGGGCTATGGCAATCTGGTTAAAAATCCTGGGGCTAGATTTTGAACCAAAGGTCAATTTGTTAGCGAAGTAGTACTTATTTGACCACTTAATGCCATACCATTGCCACAACTCTGGTTGGACAGGGAGAAACTTAAAGGCATCAGTACTGTCGGCCTTAGATAGCCAAGCTCCCCTACCCAGACTGAGAATAACCTGAATAGCTTCATCAATAGATTTGCATATTTCATTGAAAATTCCTCTGAAGGGATTAATGAGTTAAGGCTAGGTACTGGTAAAGAATGTGGAGCTGACAGGTCATAGATTAGCCTCTTTTTATTGCTAAATTTGCCAGCCACTACACCAACTGCGTTAATCCTCCAACAATCGAAGGGTGGTTGATCAAATGGCCCAATGAGATACCCCTTATTCAGCTTGGCCTGAATAAGCTGAGAAACTGCTTCAGGATCCTTCGAGGCTGACAGTAGGTTCTTACACTCATAGTTGGACTGAGGAAGGGCCAGTAAACCTGTATGGAAACCTGCTGACAAACCCTTAATGATAAACTGCACCCAGTTGGTATCTGGATGAGAACCTAGAAAAGACTGAAGGAGGTCGACATTCACCACGCCTAGTCATGCCGGTTCCTGGTTTCTCTGTGGGCAAGATGCCCGGGGGTGGGCTCTAAAACATATTGCACATAAATGCAATAGCCTACATTGGTTGAAATGACAGACCGCAAAATTAAAGTTATTACAGATTTGGGATTTGCCCAAATACTTGATGGGTCGCCCCAACTTGTCTACCCCTGATGTAGCCCTACTGACTGATGGCCCAGGAGTACTACTAGCCTGTGACAGAGCTGGGTTATCACCGACTGAGAACCAGTCTGTCATATGCGAGTATGAATTACATTTGGAGCAGGCTGAGGCTTTGAGACCGGCAAAGTGTCTACAGAATAGCTCTGTATCAATATTAGACCAATCCACCGTATGTTGCAATTGAGCCAACGCCGCTGCAGCTTTTGCTGAGAAAGAACGGTGATAGTCGTAAAAAGCTGACCCACCAAATCCACCACCTTGTACATATACAGGTCTAACTCTTCCCTGCGCTGAGGATTACCTGAACAAACAACATCCCTATATAAGCTGAAAGCTAAGACAAACTCTGGGATGCTGAGTTTCCTGTTCAACCGCACATCTTTGGATTTGAGCACATCCGAAATCTCGCCACAGACTATAGTTTTGTTGTCCGGTGCCTCATGTGCAGCTATTAGCAAGGATGCTAAATTAACAGCCTTGCCATCAATTATATCCTGCCTAATGTTAGCAGGAATAAAATGAAAAGGTGCTATAGAGGGAGTTAGACCTGACCCACCAGTTATACTATTGCGGGGATTAGAAGACCCCGCCGCACTCTGTGCCATAAAACGAGTAGCTGTATTGCCAGCTTCGACTGACTCTAATCTAGTTTGAAAGTTCGACATCGATGATGCCATAGAGTTGATGGCCGTGTGCAGTTGGGTGAGCGAGGTCTGGATCGTAGCCATGGAAACCGTCTCCTGACTCTGGCCCGGCGGATCTGAAGACAGCAAACAAAAGAGTTCAGCCTTCCTTGCGGATGCTGGGAACGGGATGCCTCTTTTGGTCAGCTCTGCCATCAACTTGGGCACTGTCCACGATCTTAACGACTGCCTGGAGTCTCTTGCTGAACCTGATGCCATGCTTACACGGGAAGATGACGTGTCGCCCACCACGGATTCTTGAGACATCTTAACGAAAACATGACATGGTTCATGTAGAACAGAAAAACCCACCACCTGAATTCACTTAAGCCAAGACGTGCTAAGAACCATCGTATCTGCACACGTGACTCGTACCCAGCACACGAATCACCCTACAACCTCCCAGTGGCAGAACCGGAAGATGTGGATACCATAGAACTTTCTGTGAAGCACCCAGCGAGTACCGGCTGACCCATGACAGTGAACTAAGGCATGCAAGTCGTCAACTGTAGTGATAACAGGACCTGAACCTGTCTGTAGCCGTGACAGACGTATCGAATCGTTGCCTGTAGTCGTGACAGGACTTAGTCTGTAGTCGTGACAGACGTATCGAATCGTTGCCTGTAGTCGTGACAGGACTTAACGTATCTGTGGACGTGACAGACATGTGGACAGCTATGTGTATCTAGGACGTAACATGCATATCGAAGCGCGTGGCCTGTAGTCGTGACAGGCTATAACGTAGTTGTGGACCTATCAGACATCTTCAAGTCCTATGTAAAGCTATGTGTTGAAAATTTTATTTTTTTAATTTTTTAATCACACGTGAGTTGTGGAAGACTACCACAATAGTACTATACCTCGAGTTGTTTGCTTGTGGATGCCAAAAACAGCTATAAGACTGAATACATAAACATGTTAGCTACTACTGGCTATAACCCAACCTACCCTACTCTAAGATAAATCGTAGCTTACATGACCCGGATGCCTGCGTGTCAGATAAACTCAGCCGCTTCTAATCGCAGAGATCCTTATATGCCGAGGATGGGAAACCCGTAGATCTAGAAAAAGCACAGTAGTGCTATAAGTAGGTACTAAACTAATAAATCGGATTTGGTTTTATATAAATATATATACATATATATACACATACATACACACATACACATACGCCTGACCTCATATGAGTTACTAATAGTTATCCTAACTGACAAGTCAAATACACATTCAATTAAGCAAAACCACTGGTGTCCTCTATATTGCTAAATGTCCATGCAGAAAAATCTATGTAGGAAAAACCATCCAGGAATTAAGTGCAGAATCTGCCAACACATCAGCAGTATCAATACCAATAAATACTCCTATCATCCAATCAAAATATGCATTAGGGACCAATGCCGATTATACACACCTGGACATAGACATATACTGATGATTATAACGTGGGCCGTGTATGGGGACGCGTAACGTGATCACATGATCTATCGTCCGGTCACATGATGCTGCTGGCAAGTCCCGCGATAACTCCAGGACAATGTTTGTGGCATCAATTGGTAATAGCGCATGCGCAAGCTTAACACAGAACATACAGAATGGACTCTAATGCCATATTGCCATACATACATGATTATAGAAGGTGAATGGAAGGTGCGGTTACATGATTGAACAACCATATCTTAGTGGGTTAAACCATGTGTTTATCAAAAAACATGATAATGTGTAAGCAATAAATACATGATTCTATAGATAACACAAATTCCGGAATAAATTGCAATGATGAATGTGATAGTGATAATCAAACACAGTGATTGCAAAATGTGAGCAAAATTAAACGATTCTAGGAGTGGCACAAATTACAAAATGAATTACAATAATACATTTCATAGTAATAATCAAAAAACTGTCATTAAAAGAAGTAAACAAAAGAAAAATGATGAATGATAATCAATTTAAAAAAAAATAATTGAAAAATAGATGAAAAATATATAAAAATAAATAAAAATACCAAGTGGAAAATGAAATGTGTGAAAATTAATAAAAAAAATACCTAAAATAAAATTGCACATCATGTATACATACGCATTATTAAGTTGTTTTTCATATTTCCTATGAAAATGTTGCCAGACACTTTAAGATGTGTCATGCCTGAGACCCTAGGGGTTTGAGAGTTTGGGGAATAGATTGTGTACCCAAAAACGTCCGTGGTGGAAATGTCTCAAAGAAACTTGCTCAACTGGAATGTAAATGGATTTGGAAATGGAATACTCTGCGTCCCAATGGTCTTAGTGAGTCTCCTGGCTTTTCATCCTTCCTATAGGCACTTCCCGGGTCAGCAGATGCCGTTGTTTTTAATACGTTTTTAATTTTATTCATTATGAATTGCTGATTTGTAATTATTCACTTTTAGTGTTGTTGCTGTATATATGTGATTAATCACTTTTCACACGGAATTTGTAGGCTCGATGGTGATATACACCTGGACATATAATAGGACATAGCGGGTCTCCTATAGGAACTCCACAACGCTATGAGTTCACGCAACACCAAGTGTCTCTTCACATTAGAACCAAGCCCATTAACAGTCAGTGTAACACACCTAACCTCTGCAAAAGGTAAATAAATAAAATAGGGATATGGAACTAAAGGGTGTATTAGACACCCTAATCACACAGACGATTGTCAGGAGGGAAGAGTTCCTCCCCGTGATCGCCTGCTCGCTTGCTGAGGAGACCACTGCTATTACATGCAACCATCTCCTCAACAACATGGGGAGGAGCGATCACTGTGCCGTCGCTCATACCCTTGCTCTACAGTGGTTTGCCAGCGGCAGATCGTAATTAGACCGCACAATCTGCTGCCGGCAAATCCTGATCTTTCAGCATGCTAAAGATCTGGATTACCTGATCATTGTGCAATCGGCGGCAGTATTACACTGCCAGATGATCGCTAACGAGCGTTACAACGAATGCTTATTAACAATCATCAGGCAGATAATCTGCCCGTCTAATATACTCTTTACTCTTACCAGTGAGGGATCATAGGAAAGCAGCTACCGCTAAGAAGATTTCGTCCTCCAGGCCGTATCAAAGACGGGATTATAAACCTAATCCGGGAAACAAGAGGGGAAAGGCAAAACAAACAACACAAGACAAAGACACACAATGGATAAAGTAATATAATTGAGGGCAGACTTTTTGTTCCTGTGATGGGAAAAACAATATAAAAAAAGAGAATACCAACTGGAAAGGCCAACTGTACCCTATGTGGCAAGCAGAACCGGTGATGTCCCAATAGGGTGAGGGATGACCAGAGGCTTGGTATGAAGCAAATCTGGAGTACACAGAAAACAAAATGGTGGAGTTTCCTCCACACCACTTTCATTAAAAGAAGAAAAGCAACAGAGCAATAATTAACCTCTATAATGCCCCCCAAAATGCCCGGAGCCCTCATACAGGTTATACTTACCCCGCTCCCTGGCACCCGCGTCACTGATGCCCGCACAGCTACCTCTGGGTCTCCCGCAATACTAGGGAGGATTGTTCCCATCGCAGCCTGGTATTGGCTGCCCCACAACCCCCACTGCCCCCGTTGCGGGGAGATGTAGCGGCAGCCGCGCGGGCATAAGGAGCAACGCAGGTGTCAGGGAGCGGGGTAAGTATAACCAGTATGAAGGGCCCAGCCATTTTGGGGGGCATTATAGGGGTTGGATAACCCCTTTAAAAGTAAATGACATTAATGCTTATGAAATGTGAAATCTGAGTCACTTCTTTTCGGGGATTCGCATCTCCATCTATCCCTTGGTTGAACTTGATGGAATTATGTCTTTTTTCAACTGTATTAATATGTAACATAAGTCTTCAACCTCTTTCCTCAGGATATAAGTCTTCAGCCCCTTTACTTGGAACATAACTATTTAGCCCCTTTACTCAGGACAAACTGTACTGTAAGTCTTCAACCTCTTTCCTCGGGACATAAATCTTCAGCCCCTTCACTCAGGACATAAGTTTTTAGCCCCTTTACTCGGGACATAAGTCTTCAGCCCCTTTGCTCAGGACATAAGTTTTCAGCACCTTTACTCGGGGCATAAGTCTTCAGCCCCTTTACTCAGCACATAAGTCTTCTGCCCCTTTACTTAGGACATAAGTCTTCAGCCCCTGCAGGAATGGTATTGGGCTAGTGATAAGCGGCGTCTGGTTTCCTTCAGACATGATGCTTAGACATGAAGCCAAAAAGTTCAATCTTGGGTTCATCAAAGCATAGAATCTTGCTTTTCAGAGTCTGAGAGTCCTTTAGATGCTTTTCTACAAACCTAAGGTGGCTTTCATGTGTCTTTAGAGGAGAGGCTTCTTTGTGGCTGCTCTGCCATAAAGCCAAGATTGGTGGAGGATGCAGTGATGGTTGACCTTCTTGGTAACCTTTCTTATGAAGTCCCTTCTCCTTTTCTCTCTCATAAAAGAATTCGAAGGGAAGATCCATCTCACATCCATCACAAGACTAACCTGGCCCCCCCGTCCATGAGATCTCACTTAAGTGAGTGAACGCTTGTGACATCTCGCTCTTCCCAACAGCAAGATGGAGGCGGCCGTTTGAGCCCTATTAGCTGGCTTCTATGACTTTGCTTCAGGACAGGTGAGAAAATGCCAATCTGTTTACAGAGGGAGGAGCTCCTGCTCTCACTCCATTGGCTCCCTGCCATGCTATCACAGGTTTCTGATGGTTGCCATGGTAGCCAAAGGCCTTAAAAAGACCTCTGGAACAACTTTTTATATGTATTTTATAAGGCTTTATATTGAAGTTTTTTTTGCTCTGTGTATGGATTTATTAAAATGATATGTTGAAAAGCGGGGTGGGAGGGGTTTTGCTATCCCTTGCCGATTTAAAAGTACGCCCATTTTAGGGTTGATATTCGCCCCTGACAAAGCTAATTAGGTGAAACCTGAGTCGGGCAGATTCATGAACGTGGATGTTTGTTCAACGCTTGTTGAATCATCTCATTTTGTGAGTATAATAAACACTTTTTACGATAATCTGGTTGATCTTCACTATATGCAAGAAACTCTAATCTTCACAGAAGGATGGTTTTGGAAAAGACTATCCCTTTTGGAAGCTCGGATGTTTGGTTGCATTAGAAGAGACTGATATAACCCGACCTAAACTCAGAAGTCTTTGTTTGCAATTGGCAGTACGATCACCTTTATTAACCGCTTGCCGACACACTATCGCCGAAAGGCGTGAGTCCGGCGGCTCTCTCAGGTCACACTAACGGCGAAAGGCGTCATCTCGTGAGACCCGAGATTTCCTGTGAACGCGCGCTCACAGGAGCGCACGTTCACAGGATCGCGCAGTTCAGAAGTTCATCTACAGCCTGCCGGCCGCGATCATTGGCTGTCAGGCTGTAGATTTTTAAAAGATCCAATCAAAGAGGTAACAGCGTCTGATATACCTGCTACCTGGTCCTCTGGTGTCCCTTTTGCTTGGATCGACCACCAGAGGACACAGGCAGCTCTGTAAGTAGCACCAAACACCACACATACACATTACACCCCCCCTGTCACTTATTAACCCCTGATCACCCCATATAAACTCCCTGATCACCCCCCTGTCATTGATCACCCCCCTGTAAGGGTCCCTTATCACCGCCAGGTAGTTAGCTACTTGCTAGGTAGTTAGCACCCAGCCCACCACAGTCACCGATTAGTCGCTGATTAGCGTCATCGCTGTCGCTAATCAGCACTAGTACTATATAGTATCTGTAAGTGATCAAGACTGATCGCAATCATATCTATATCAGTACATTAGGGTCACCTTAGGCTCTACAAAACGCAGTGTTCGCCCGATCAGGCCTGATCTTGTGCGCACACTTGCGTTCAGTCCGCCCCACCGCAGTGACAGAATTTTTTTTTCTGATCACTGCAAAAACACCGTAAAATCGCTGCGGCGCTATAAAGATCACTTTTGAGCTTTTTGGATCTTTATTAGCGATCGCAGCTTTACTTCGCAAGCACTCCTTTTTACTAGGTAGGTTTGCTCTTTTTCCCGGGTAGTCTCAGAGGAATACCCCCTAAATTTAGTGAACCCAAAATGTCAAAGGGGTATTCCGCTGAAGAGGCCTACAGGATTCTGGCCCTGATGGATGAAAGCGATGGGGACGCCTCACCTGCTGAATCCAGTGGTTCAAAATATGAACCTGTAGACAGCAGTGGCACTCTAACCGCTAGCGAAGATGACGAGGTAGAGGTCCCTGCTACGGTCAGGCGTACCCGATCCCATGTCACTGTTCTGCATACCCCGCGTGATGAGCCTCATTTGCAGCAGAGTGGTGCTAGCGCTGATCTTGTTTATGGTGCGGCATACACCAGCAGCGCAGCACACCCTGGACCTTCTACCAGCACTGCCGTATTCCCTGGTGAAGTGGCGAGCACCAGAAGGGCAGTTCCAGCTGGTACGGTGGCACGTGCAATAACTCCCCCGTCGCAGCCACCGCGTTCACAGGCCCGTAGAGCCCTTAGTCTCCCAGAGGTGCTGGCAAACCCTAATTGGCACTCCCCTGCTTCTGCCGCACCCGTATTGCCCCCTTTCACAGCCCAGTCTGGAGTTCGCGTGGAGACGGCTCATTTAGGATCAGCCCTCGAGTTTTTTGAGCTGTTCTTCACTGCGGATCTCTATGACTTAGTTGTGGCAGAAACCAACCGCTACGCCGCAGACTATATAACCGCCAATCCGGAAAGCTTCTATGCCCAGCCTTACCGGTGGAAACCAGTCACAGTTACTGAATGTAAAAATTTTTGGGGCCTTATCCTCAGCATGGGTTTAACAAAAAAAAAATTATTGCGGTCCTATTGGTCTAAAGACCCAATACATTACATGCCCATGTTCTCTTCTGCAATGTCCAGGGCACGTTTTGAGGTCATCCTTGCTTTATGCATTTCGCTGACAATAGCACCTGTCATCCAAGAGGCCACCCTGCTTATGACCGGCTCCACAAAATTCGGCCCCTCATAGACCATTTGTCATCCAGATTTGCAGATGCGTATACCCCCAATCAGAACATCTGCATAGACGAGTCCCTAGTACATTTTACCGGGCTCCTTGGCATCAAACAGTACATCCCCAGCAAGCGCACCCGGTATGGGGTCAAACTGTATAAGCTCTGTGAAAGGGCCACAGGCTATACATATCGTTTTAGGGTCTATGAGAGAAAAGATTCAAAACTGGAGACGTTCAGATGTCCTGACTACCTGCCCGTGAATCGCTGACAGTAGAGCCTCTGTAATCTTTTATCCACTATTTATTCACAGGTACACTATTAGTGTAGGGATTGCGTGACACAGGACAGGCACACAGGGGTCTTAGGCCCCTTTCACACATAGCTGCCTAATCTACTTTGCCACATCTTTGGGCGATTTGCGCTTTGCACATTGTCCCATGGGGAAGGAGAGGTTTATCATCTAAAGGTAAAAAAAAATAATAAAAATCACAGGTAAGCAAAAAAGTTAATGTTCTGTTTCAAAAGTTCAATAAAGTTTATAAAAGTTAATGCTCTGTTCAAATGTTATATAAAGTTAATGTTAATAAATTTATTGTGTTGCGGCCTGTTTTTTTTGTTTGTTTTTTTTTGTTTTGTTTTTACCTTCTAGGTGGACCAACCGATCGACCAGCTGCAGCACTGATGTGTATTCTGACAGAAGCATTGCGCTGCTGTCAGATTACACAAAAGTCGGTGTATGCTGCGCTGCAAGACGAGATTTCTCCTCTGCAGTAAAAGATACGTTTGCCAAGGCATGCGAGCTGAGGAGGAGGCGGCGTTCCTATGCTTTTGCAAACATTTTTTATTAAAAAAATAATAATTCTGGCAATGATTTATTCATCCACATCGATTGATGTGAATGGAGAAATCGGGTTTGCCAGGGCATACGAGCTAAGTGGGTATGGATGTTGGGCGGAGCTCCTATGTCCTGGCAGACGCCTTTCCCCGCCTTTTTTTTTTTTGCATATTTTTTGGGGCAGAGATTTTTTCATCCACATTGATCGATGCGAATGACGAAATCTGTGCCGTTCATTTTTTCTTTCAGCCCAGAGGCTGAACGGAAAAAAGAAATCTCATTACCCGTATGCTCAATATAAGGAGAATAGCAGAAACTCCTAATGCTGGCCATACATGTAATGATTGCGGAGACCCTCAAATGCCAGGGCAGTACAAACACCCCACAAATGACCCCATTTTGGAAAGAAGACACCCCAAGGTATTCGCTGAGGGGCATATTGAGTCCATGAAAGATTAAACTTTTTGTCCCAAGTTAGCGGAAAAGGAGACTTTGTGAGAAAAAACAAAAAAAAATCAATTTCCGCTAACTTGTGCAAAAAAAAAAAATCTATGAACTCGCCATGCCCCTCACGGAATACCTTGAGGTGTCTTCTTTCCAAAATGAGGTCAATTGTGGGGTAGTTATACTGCCCTGGCATTTTAGGGGCCCTAAAGCGTGAGAAGAAGTCTGGAATCCAAATGTCTAAAAATGCCCTCCTAAAAGGTGCTCTTTGGAATTTGGGCCCCTTTGAATGCCAGGATAGTATAACTACCCCACAAGTGACCCCATTTTGGAAAGAAGACACCCCAAGGTATTCCGTGAGGGGCATGGCGAGTTCCTATAATATATTTTTTTTGGGCACAAGTTAGCAGAAAATGATTAATTTATTTTTATTTTTTTCTTACAAAGTCTCATATTCCATTAACTTGTGACAAAAAAATAAAATTTTACATGAACTCACCATGCCCCTCACGAAATACCTTGGGGTGTCTTCTTTCCAAAATGGGGTCACTTGTTGGGTAGTTATACTGCCCTGGCATTTTAGGGGACCTAAAGCGTGAGAAGAAGTCTGGAATCCAAATGTGTAACAAATGCCCTGTGAAATCCTAAAGGTACTAATTAGAATTTGGGCCCCTTTGTGCACCTAGGCTGCAAAAAAGTGTCCCACACGTGGTATCGCCGTACTCAGGAGAAGTTGGGCAATGTGTTTTGCTATGCTGGGTGAGAGAAATATCTCTGTAAAATGACAACTTTGTATAACAAAATGGGAAAAGTTGTCTTTTACAGAGATATTTCTCTCACCCAGCATGGGTATATGTAAAAATACACCCCAAAACACATTGCCCTACTTCTCCTTAGTACGGTGATACCACATGTAGGACACTTTTTTGCAGCCTAGGTGCACAAAGAGGCCCAAATTCTAATTAGTACCTTTAGGATTTCACAGGGCATTTTTTACACATTTGGATTCCAGACTTCTTCTCACGCTTTAGGTCCCCTAAAATGCCAGGGCAGTATAACTACCCAACAAGTGACCCCATTTTGGAAAGAAGACACCCCAAGGTATTTCGTGAGGGGCATGGTGAGTTCATGTAAAATTTTATTTTTTTGTCACAAGTTAATGGAATATGAGACTTTGTAAGAAAAAAATAAAAATAAATAAATCATTTTCTGCTAACTTGTGCCCAAAAAAAATATATTATAGGAACTCGCCGTGCCCCTCATGGAATACCTTGGGGTGTCTTCTTTCCAAAATGGGGTCACTTGTGGGGTAGTTATACTATCCTGGCATTCTAGCACCTCAGGAAACATGACAGGTGCTCAGAAAGTCAGAGCTGCTTCAAAATGCGGAAATTCACATTTTTGTACCATAGTTTGTAAACGCTATAACTTTTACCCAAACCAATATATATACACTTATTGGATTTTTTTTTATCAAAGACATGTAGCGCAATAAATTCTGACACAAACTTGTATAGAAATGTAATTATATTTGAACAATTTAACCAGAGAAAGTTAAAAAAAAACATTTTTTTTAGATAATTGCGGCCTAATATCGGAAAAATGAAAAATCTTAGCAGCAATAAAATACCACCAAATGAAAGCTCTATTAGTGAGAAGAAAAGGAGGTAAAATTAATTTGGGTGGTAAGTTGCATGACCGAGCAATAAACCGTTAAAGTTGTGAATTGCTGATTTGTAAAAAAGGGCCTGGTCACGAGGGGGGTATAAACCTGTGGTCCTTAAGTGGTTGAAGAGGTTGTCCGATCCCAAAATCAAACTTCTTTTTATGCTCCTAACACCCGTCACCTTCCATACATAGGCCCCCAATACCTGTTTTTCATGTCTGAGCTTTCCTTCCCCCTGGAAGACATCAGACTATCCTGGCAGATCTGTTTACTTTCTCCCCTTCTTGTTTTGTTGAATACATAACTTTATTGACACACACACCTGGCTGCACTGCACAGAGATGAGTGACAGGCTGGCCACGCCCCCGAACCCCACACACTGCTCTGCCTGCAGCAGCCACCCAGACAGGAGTCTACTTCTCACTCTGTCTCCTATCAGGTATGTGCCTGAAACACCACCTGTTGTGTGCGATCCTGCCTGCTGAAGTGTGTATCTAATCCTATCCTGTGTGATACTGCCTGCTGAGCTGTGTATCTAATCCTATCCTGTGTGATACTGCCTGCTGAAGTGTGTATCTAATCCTATCCTGTGTGATACTGCCTGCTGAGCTGTGTATCTAATCCTATCCTGTGTGATACTGCCTGCTGAGCTGTGTATCTAATCCTCTCCTGTGTGATACTGCCTGCTGAGCTGTGTATCTAATCCTATCATGTGTGATACTGCCTGCTGAAGTGTGTATCTAATCCTATCCTGTGTGATACTGCCTGCTGAGCTGTGTATCTAATCCTATCCTGTGTGATACTGCCTGCTGAAGTGTGTATCTAATCCTATCCTGCGTGATACTGCCTGCTGAGCTGTGTATCTAATCCTATCCTGTGTGATACTGCCTGCTGAGCTGTGTATCTAATCCTCTCCTGTGTGATACTGTCTGCTGAGCTGTGTATCTAATCCTATCCTGTGTGATACTGCCTGCTGAAGTGTGTATCTAATCCTATCCTGCGTGATACTGCCTGCTGAGCTGTGTATCTAATCCTATCCTGTGTGATACTGCCTGCTGAGCTGTGTATCTAATCCTATCCTGTGTGATACTGTCCTGCTGAGCTGTGTATCTAATCCTATCCTGTGTGATACTGTCCTGCTGAGCTGTGTATCTAATCCTATCCTGTGTGATACTGTCCTGCTGAGCTGTGTATCTAATCCTCTCCTGTGTGATCCTGCCTGCTGAGCTGTGTATCTAATCCTATCTGTGTGATACTGTCTGCTGAGCTGTGTATCTAATCCTATCCTGTGTGATACTGTCTGCTGAGCTGTGTATCTAATCCTATCCTGTGTGATACTGTCTGCTGAGCTGTGTATCTAATCCTATCCTGTGTGATACTGTCTGCTGAGCTGTGTATCTAATCCTATCCTGTGTGATACTGTCTGCTGAGCTGTGTATCTAATCCTATCCTGTGTGATACTGTCTGCTGAGCTGTGTATCTAATCCTATCCTGTGTGATACTGTCCTGCTGAGCTGTGTATCTAATCCTATCCTGTGTGATACTGTCTGCTGAGCTGTGTATCTAATCCTATCCTGTGTGATACTGTCTGCTGAGCTGTGTATCTAATCCTATCCTGTGTGATACTGTCTGCTGAGCTGTGTATCTAATCCTATCCTGTGTGATACTGTCTGCTGAGCTGTGTATCTAATCCCTATCCTGTGTGATACTGTCGCTGAGCTGTGTATCTTAATCCTATCCTGTGTGATACTGTCTGCTGAGCTGTGTATCTCATCCCATCCTGTGTGATACTGTCTGCTGAGCCGTGTATCTATCCTCTCCTGTGTGATACAGTCTGCTGAGCTGTGTATCTAATCCTATCCTGTGTGATACTGCCTGCTGAGCTGTGTATCTAATCCTATCCTGTGTGATACTGTCTGCTGAGCTGTGTATCTAATCCCATCCTGTGTGATACTGTCTGCTGAGCTGTGTATCTAATCCTATCCTGTGTGATACTGTCTGCTGAGCTGTGTATCTAATCCATCCTGTGTGATACTGTCTGCTGAGCTGTGTATCTAATCCTATCCTGTGTGATACTGTCTGCTGAGCTGTGTATCTAATCCTATCCTTGTGTGATACTGTCTGCTGAGCTGTGTATCTAATCCTATCCTGTGTGATACTGTCTGCTGAACTGTGTATCTAATCCTATCTTGTGTGATACTGTCTGCTGAAGCTGTGTATCTAATCCTATCCTGTGTGATACTGTCTGCTGAGCTGTGTATCTAATCCTATCCTGTGTGATACTGTCTGCTGAGCTGTGTATCTAATCCTATCCTGTGTGATACTGTCTGCTGAGCTGTGTATCTAATCCTATCCTGTGTGATACTGTCTGCTGAGCTGTGTATCTAATCCTATCCTGTGTGATACTGTCTGCTGAGCTGTGTATCTAATCCTATCCTGTGTGATACTGTCTGCTGAGCTGTGTATCTAATCCTATCCTGTGTGATACTGTCTGCTGAGCTGTGTATCTAATCCTATCCTGTGTGATACTGTCTGCTGAGCTGTGTATCTAATCCTATCCTGTGTGATACTGTCTGCTGAGCTGTGTATCTAATCCTATCCTGTGTGATACTGTCTGCTGAGCTGTGTATCTAATCCTATCCTGTGTGATACTGTCTGCTGAGCTGTGTATCTAATCCTATCCTGTGTGATACTGTCTGCTGAGCTGTGTATCTAATCCTATCCTGTGTGATACTGTCTGCTGAGCTGTGTATCTAATCCTATCCTGTGTGATACTGTCCTGCTGAGCTGTGTATCTAATCCTATCATGTGTGATACTGTCTGCTGAGCTGTGTATCTAATCCTATCCTGTGTGATACTGTCTGCTGAGCTGTGTATCTAATCCTATCCTGTGTGATACTGTCTGCTGAGCTGTGTATCTAATCCTATCCTGTGTGATACTGTCTGCTGAGCTGTGTATCTAATCCTATCCTGTGTGATACTGTCTGCTGAGCTGTGTATCTAATCCTATCCTGTGTGATACTGTCTGCTGAGCTGTGTATCTAATCCTATCCTGTGTGATACTGTCTGCTGAGCTGTGTATCTAATCCTATCCTGTGTGATACTGTCTGCTGAGCTGTGTATCTAATCCTATCCTGTGTGATACTGTCTGCTGAGCTGTGTATCTAATCCTATCCTGTGTGATACTGTCTGCTGAGCTGTGTATCTAATCCTGTCCTGTGTGATACTGTCTGCTGAGCTGTGTATCTAATCCTATCCTGTGTGATACTGTCTGCTGAGCTGTGTATCTAATCCTATCCTGTGTGATACTGTCTGCTGAGCTGTGTATCTAATCCTATCCTGTGTGATACTGTCTGCTGAGCTGTGTATCTAATCCTATCCTGTGTGATACTGTCTGCTGAGCTGTGTATCTAATCCTATCCTGTGTGATACTGTCTGCTGAGCTGTGTATCTAATCCTATCCTGTGTGATACTGTCTGCTGAGCTGTGTATCTAATCCTATCCTGTGTGATACTGTCTGCTGAGCTGTGTATCTAATCCTATCCTGTGTGATACTGTCTGCTGAGCTGTGTATCTAATCCTATCCTGTGTGATACTGTCTGCTGAGCTGTGTATCTAATCCTATCCTGTGTGATACTGCCTGCTGAGCTGTGTATCTAATCCTATCCTGTGATGATACTGCCTGCTGAGCTGTGTATCTAATCCTATCATGTGTGATACTGTCTGCTGAGCTGTGTATCTAATCCTATCTCATGTGATACTGTCTGCTGAGCTGTGTATCTAATCCTATCCTGTGTGATACAGTCTGCTGAGCTGTGTATCTAATACTATCCTGTGTGATACTGTCTGCTGAGCTGTGTATCTAATCCTATCTTGTACGATCCTGCCTGCTGAGCTGTGTATCTAATCCTATCTTCTATGATCCTGGCTAGTGAGCTGTGTATCTAATCCCATCTTCTATGATCCTGGCTAGTGAGCTGTGTATCTAATCCCATCTTCTATGATCCTGCCTGCTGAGCTGTGTATCTAATCCTATCCTGTGTGATACTGTCTGCTGAAGTGTGTATCTAATCCCATCTTCTATGATCCTGCCTGCTGAGCTGTGTATCTAATCCCATCTTCTATGATCCTGCCTGCTGAGCTGTGTATCTAATCCCATCTTCTATGATCCTGCCTGCTGAGCTGTGTATCTAATCCCATCTTCTATGATCCTGCCTGCTGAGCTGTGTATCTAATCCCATCTTCTATGATCCTGCCTGTGTATCTTTATTTTTATTTTATTTTTAAGTTCTTTATTATTTTTCTGAACCAAAAATGTGAATTCCATTACAAATAATTAAAAAAATAAATACAGATAATCATACACCAATTCTCATATTTGACCCCATTATACCCACCCCCCACCCCTTGATTCCCCGCTGTGGGATCCAGCCATCTCCTGTTGCTGCTCGTGGTCATTCCCCGATGCCACAAACAGCCAAACTCTTTGGAACAAAGAAAAGGGAAACATCAAAGACCGTCCCTTCCAGGACTTCTCTGCTTTTCTTACGATTCTTCTATATGCATCAATAGTATCTATCTGAACCCTCCACTCGGAATAGGTAGGACTGTTTTTTGTACCCCAATATTTAAGAATCAAGACCTTTGCGACCATGAAGCTCTCCAAAGAGGTTCTGATCTGACAAGGCGTTAGATCCATATGGGTAAAAAAGCCTAATATTGCCTGCGTAAAACAGCCATTCAATTTAATCTTATATCTGCTGAACAGTTCTTCATAAATGCTGGTCCAAAATCTTTTTATTTCTGGGCAATCCCATAGCAGGTGACCAAGACCAGCATTTTCGGTTGAACATTTCCAACACGTATCCCTTCTTTCCCTATATATTTTGGCGAGGAAGGCAGGGGAGTAATACATGCGATGTACAATCCTGAACTGGATTATTCTATATTTTTCGGATATCGATACCTTTTTAATATTTCGATACTATGTCCCCCCCGCCCCACCCACCACCTTATCTGAGCTGCGATATAGTGTCTCTACAGGGATGGGAGGGAAAGTCCACCATCCCACTCAGAGAGACAAAGATATTTTTGCTTGATCCTAACCCTTCCCCTTGCCAGATTAGCTCATTTAGCAGTCTATCTAACAGCCCGAAAAAAGAATCATCAATCCATATCGGACATGCTATCAAAGGGTACAGGGCGATGGGTAGGACCACCATCCTTACCAGTGCTATCCTTTCTGCCTGTGACAGAGGCAACTTCTGCCAAGTACGAATCTTTTCTTTCACCTTATTAATCATAGGAGTTATAATCAGGAGGTTATATCTAGTCAGGTCTGCGCCAGTTCTAATACCCAGATATCGGATAGAATCGGTGAGGCCAAGTTGCCTAATACCTGATACTCCATCAGGGGGAGATCGAACTAGAGGGAGGAGTTCAGACTTATCTCAGTTCACCTTATAGCCTGATAGAGAGCCATACTCTTCCAGAATGTCAATCAAGGGTTGGACTCCCTTCCATCCCTGCCTCAAAAAGACGAGGATGTCGTCCGCATACAGACTAATTTTATCTTCTTCACCTCTCCCTCCAAAGCCTATCATCTCTTTAGACTGTCTGATTCTGCATGCAAGAGGCTCTAAGACCAGGGCGAATATCAGAGGTGAAAGGGGACATCCCTGCCGGGTGCCTCGCTGTAAGGGGAACTGTTCTGAGTCAATCCCATTTATCTTAACGCTGGCCAAGGATCCAGAGTATAACAGCTGTATCCATTTAATAAAATGTTCACCCAAGTTCATTCAGGTCAGGGTTCCCCATAGGAAGGACCACTCCAACCTGTCAAAGGCCTTCTCGGCATCCAAAGACAGGATGGAGCGGTCCTCCCCATCTCCTACATATATGTTAAGAAAGGCTCTACGGATATTAGATTGTATGTTTCGTTTTGGGATAAATCCCGTCTGATCCGGATGGATCAGACAGTGTATAACCCCACTCATTATTTTTTATACTGTCTACCATAGCCTCCAATTCTGCAAGAGTTATTGACGAATTTAATTTAGCACAGTCTTGGTCGGAGAGGCAAGGGAGTTCCACTTTGTCCAAAAAATGACCCGGGGCTCCACCCTCCACCCCGAGATCCGACTGGTATAGTTTAGTAAAGTGTTCTGTAAAGGCGGATTTGATATTAAGGTAGTCATTAGTTAAGGCGCCAGAAGGCAACTTAATTTGGGTCTTTTGGTTAGCAACTACCGATGCCAGCAATCTACCTGTTTTCCCCTTTTCAAAAAAAGCACGCTGTCCTGCAAAAAAGGCCTTATGTTGCGCTTTTTCGTATAAAAAGGTCTGATGTTCCCTCTTAGCATCTATTAATGATAATGGAACATTTCCCCTGTTCTGTCTGGCCAACTCTGCCTCCAAAGCCCCGACCCTCTCTGCCAATTCTTTTTCCATCTTGGCGTATTCCGCCCTTTTTTCTTTTATCCTCTTACAGTATACCCCTCTTATCATAGCCTTCAGGGAGTCCCACACAAAATGTATATGTGTGGATCCGTAGTTTAGTGCCCAAAATTCTGAAATATCCTCCCCAATACTTTCTTGGTCCCCAACCAGATGTATCCAGTGTGGATTTAACCTAAAAGATTTTCTGCTCTTTTGCGCATAATCAGCAATTGATAACAACATTGGAGTGTGGTCGGATATACCATGTGGCTCATACTTCATTTTTTGTATCCGTTCCAAAAGTCCTGGAGTCGCCAGGGATAAATCTATCCTAGACATAACCCTGCAGGATCTGCTAAAACAGGGGAAGGCACTTTTTTTTCCATATAGGGACAGCCACACATCTGTAAGGCCCAACTCCTGGCAGATCCTGCTTAGGGCTGTTGGCTGATCGCTCACACTCCCCCCTCCACTAATCACAGATACCCTATCCTTATTGTCCATCATGGCATTGAAGTCCCCCTGAACTAATATAGGACACGGGTCCCAGGGATATAGACAAACGCAAGCACGCACACCAGTCCCATCCATCGGTTAGAAAGGGAGCAGAGGCGGGTAAAGATAAGATCTAGTGTGTGACCTTCTCTGTGGGTGGGAGTGGAGGACCACTGTGAGAGGCCAAAGGATGAAGAGGCAGCTGAGTGGCAAGTGTCAATGGGGATGTTGAAGTCATCCATGATTATAGGATGTTGGCAGAAAGAAAGTGTAGGAGCCAGGTGTTGAATTGGTTAAAAAAGATAGTGTTTGGGCCTGTTGGGGCCGTAGATGACATCAACTTGAAGGTTGGAGCAAGAGTAGATGCAGATAGAGTGTACTTCGAATGAAAGAAACATAATGGAGGGAGACATTGGAGTTGGGCTGTAGGAGCAGTTGTCTGATAAGAGAAGAAGACCAACATCTCCACCATGTTTGCTGCTGGGATGTGAGTAAAATGAAATCCGCTAGAAGAGGAGGCAGAGTCAGAGGGTTTCAGCCATGTTTCCGTTTCCCAGGAAGGAAAGTTTGTGAGAGATGAAAAGGTCATGAATGTAGGAGAGTTTATTGCAAACTATAATGCTCCTACAAGAGGGACCAAGGGAGCAGGGGTCAGAGGGAGCAGGGGTCAGGGGGAAACAGGGATCAGAGGGAAATAGGGGTGAGGGGGAAACAGGGACAGGGGGAGCAGGGGTCAGGGGGGAAAAGGGACAAGAGGCCAGGATTTTCAGATATCACCAGTAGTAAGGAGAAGCAGAGGAAGTCTTAGTAGTTAAGAGCATGAGAGGGCCTGAGCAGGCTCTGTATTTCTAAATAGTAGTGTTGATCAAGTATATTCGAATTGCGAATTTTAATCGCAAATATCGGCACTTCGAGAATTAGTGAATATTTCAAATATCGCTAAATATATTCGTAATTGCGAATATTAGATTTTTGTGAAAATACCAGTTCATGCAAATTTGTATGCGAAAATTTGTATGCGAATTTTATGTGAATTTTCGCAATCAAGAAAATAATGCCTGGAGATCATGAATTTGCACATATATGGCGAATATTCGCCCAAATATTCACGAAATATCGCAAATTCAAATATTGCCCCTGCCGCTCATCACTACTAAAGAGAAGCTTGTATGATAAGGAACAGATCTGAGGAGAAGCTCAGATGAGAGGGTAAGATGGGGGGAGAGATAAATAGGTATTTTCTGGGTGTGGGGGAATTTTAGGAAGTGGAAGAGAATAGGGGTGAGGATTGTGAGAAGCAGGAACATTGTTTACACTGACTATGTCTTTATGGTCTCTTTACACATGACAACGATTTAGCAGATTGTCGGGAAGGAACGCTTCCTTCCCGACAATCTGCTGATCGCTGGTGGAGGAGACACATTTACATGCTGCGATCTCCTCCACATTATGGGGAGCAGTGACCGCTAATGCCATCGATCGCCCCCATACTGTCTCGTTGTTTCTCGGCACGATCTGCCACCGGTAAATGATGATCATTTGTGCTGATCAAGTTTCTCTCGTTCATCCGGTAATCGGCGGTGCATTTACACCGCCAGGTCATCGCTAACGAGCGTTACTAGTAACTAGTGATGAGCGGAGCACGCTTTGGATTCTATATCTGAAGTCTTTTCGTTCCAAACGTCGGTTTAATGCTGTACGGAGATCCGTCCTCCCGAGGAGGTGAAGTCAGCAAATCCTGGAATCTCTCGAGACTTCGGTGAATAACTTTGGTATTTGATTTTTAAACTGTACAGCCACTTTAGAACTTGGATCCGAACCTAGCTTTGGTTCCAACTGGTACCTCAGAACCGCACCGCATTGCATCCCAGTATATCCAGTCTCTGCAGAGCACTGCATCCCAGTATATCCAGTCTCTGCAGAGCATTGCATCCAAGTATATCCAGTCTCTGCAGAGCACTGCATCCAAGTATATCCAGTCTCTGCAGAGCACTGCACCCAGTATATCCAGTCTCTACAGAGCACTGCATCCAAGTATATCCAGTCTCTGCAGAGCATTGCATCGCAGTATACCCAGTCTCTGCAGAGCACTGCATCCCAGTATATCCAGTCTCTGCAGAGCATTGCATCGCAGTATACCCAGTCACTGCAGAGCACTGCACCCAGTATATCCAGTCTCTGCAGAGCATTGCACCACAGTATATCCAGTCTCTAAAGAGCATTGCACACCAGTATATCCAGTCTCTGCAGAGCACTGCATCCAAGTATATCCAGTCTCTAAAGAGCACTGCATCCAAGTATATCCAGTCTCTGCAGAGCACTGCATCCAAGTATATCCAGTCTCTGCAGAGCATTGCACCCCAGTATATCCAGTCTCTGCAGAGCACTGCATCCCAGTATATCCAGTCTCTGCAGAGCATTGCATCGCAGTATATCCAGTCTCTGCAGAGCATTGCACCCCAGTATATCCAGTCTCTAAAGAGCATTGCACACCAGTATATCCAGTCTCTGCAGAGCACTGCATCCCAGTATATCCAGTCTCTGCAGAGCACTGCATCCAAGTATATCTAGTCTCTGCAGAGCATTGCACCCCAGTATATCCAGTCTCTGCAGAGCACTGCACCCAGTATATCCAGTCTCTGCAGAGCATTGCACCACAGTATATCCAGTCTCTAAAGAGCATTGCACACCAGAATATCCAGTCTCTGCAGAGCACTGCATCCAAGTATATCCAGTCTCTGCAGAGCATTGCACCCCAGTATATCCAGTCTCTGCAGAGAACTGCATCCCAGTATATCCAGTCTCTGCAGAGCATTGCATCGCAGTATATCCAGTCTCTGCAGAGCATTGCACCCCAGTATATCCAGTCTCTAAAGAGCATTGCACACCAGTATATCCAGTCTCTGCAGAGCACTGCATCCCAGTATATCCAGTCTCTGCAGAGCACTGCATCCAAGTATATCTAGTCTCTGCAGAGCATTGCACCCCAGTATATCCAGTCTCTGCAGAGCACTGCATCCCAGTATATCCAGTCTCTGCAGAGCATTGCATCGCAGTATATCCAGTCTCTGCAGAGCATTGCACCCCAGTATATCCAGTCTCTAAAGAGCATTGCACACCAGTATATCCAGTCTCTGCAGAGCACTGCATCCCAGTATATCCAGTCTCTGCAGAGCACTGCATCCAAGTATATCTAGTCTCTGCTGAGCATTGCACCCCAGTATATCCAGTCTCTGCAGAGCACTGCATCCCAGTATATCCAGTCTCTGCAGAGCATTGCATCGCAGTATATCCAGTCTCTGCAGAGCATTGCACCCCAGTATATCCAGTCTCTAAAGAGCATTGCACACCAGTATATCCAGTTCCTGCTGAGCTTTACACCACAGTAAATTCAGTCCCTTCAGAGCATTACACCCAGTATATCCAGTCTCTGCAGAGCATTACATCTCAGTATATCCAGTCCCTGCAGAGAATTACACCCCAGTATATCCAGTCTCTGCAGAGCATTACATCACAGTATATCCAGTCTCTGCAGAGCACTGCATCCAAGTATATCCAGTCTCTGCAGAGCACTGCATCCAAGTATATCCAGTCTCTGCAGAGCACTGCATCCAAGTATATCCAGTCTCTGCAGAGCATTGCACCCCAGTATATCCAGTCTCTGCAGAGCACTGCATCCCAGTATATCTAGTCTCTGCAGAGCATTGCATCGCAGTATATCCAGTCTCTGCAGAGCATTGCACCCCAGTACATCCAGTCTCTAAAGAGCATTGCACACCAGTATATCCAGTCTCTGCAGAGCACTGCATCCCAGTATATCCAGTCTCTGCAGAGCACTGCATCCAAGTATATCTAGTCTCTGCAGAGCATTGCACCCCAGTATATCCAGTCTCTGCAGAGCACTGCATCCCAGTATATCCAGTCTCTGCAGAGCATTGCATCGCAGTATATCCAGTCTCTGCAGAGCATTGCACCCCAGTATATCCAGTCTCTAAAGAGCATTGCACACCAGTATATCCAGTTCCTGCTGAGCTTTACACCACAGTAAATTCAGTCCCTTCAGAGCATTACACCCAGTATATCCAGTCTCTGCAGAGCATTACATCTCAGTATATCCAGTCCCTGCAGAGAATTACACCCCAGTATATCCAGTCTCTGCAGAGCATTACATCACAGTATATCCAGTCTCTGCAGAGCACTGCATCCAAGTATATCCAGTCTCTGCAGAGCACTGCATCCAAGTATATCCAGTCTCTGCAGAGCACTGCATCCAAGTATATCCAGTCTCTGCAGAGCACTGCACCCAGTATATCCAGTCTCTGTAGAGCATTGCACCACAGTATATCCAGTCTCTAAAGAGCATTGCACACCAGAATATCCAGTCTCTGCAGAGCACTGCATCCAAGTATATCCAGTCTCTGCAGAGCATTGCACCCCAGTATATCCAGTCTCTGCAGAGAACTGCATCCCAGTATATCCAGTCTCTGCAGAGCATTGCATCGCAGTATATCCAGTCTCTGCAGAGCATTGCACCCCAGTATATCCAGTCTCTAAAGAGCATTGCACACCAGTATATCCAGTCTCTGCAGAGCACTGCATCCCAGTATATCCAGTCTCTGCAGAGCACTGCATCCAAGTATATCTAGTCTCTGCAGAGCATTGCACCCCAGTATATCCAGTCTCTGCAGAGCACTGCATCCCAGTATATCCAGTCTCTGCAGAGCATTGCATCGCAGTATATCCAGTCTCTGCAGAGCACTGCACCCCAGTATATCCAGTCTCTAAAGAGCATTGCACACCAGTATATCCAGTCTCTAAAGAGCACTGCATCCCAGTATATCCAGTCTCTGCAGAGCACTGCATCCAAGTATATCTAGTCTCTGCTGAGCATTGCACCCCAGTATATCCAGTCTCTGCAGAGCACTGCATCCCAGTATATCCAGTCTCTGCAGAGCATTGCATCGCAGTATATCCAGTCTCTGCAGAGCATTGCCCCCCAGTATATCCAGTCTCTAAAGAGCATTGCACACCAGTATATCCAGTTCCTGCTGAGCTTTACACCACAGTAAATTCAGTCCCTTCAGAGCATTACACCCAGTATATCCAGTCTCTGCAGAGCATTACATCTCAGTATATCCAGTCCCTGCAGAGAATTACATCACAGTATATCCAGTCTCTGCAGAGCACTGCATCCAAGTATATCCAGTCTCTGCAGAGCACTGCATCCAAGTATATCCAGTCTCTGCAGAGCACTGCATCCAAGTATATCCAGTCTCTGCAGAGCATTGCACCCCAGTATATCCAGTCTCTGCAGAGCACTGCATCCCAGTATATCTAGTCTCTGCAGAGCATTGCATCGCAGTATATCCAGTCTCTGCAGAGCATTGCACCCCAGTACATCCAGTCTCTAAAGAGCATTGCACACCAGTATATCCAGTCTCTGCAGAGCACTGCATCCCAGTATATCCAGTCTCTGCAGAGCATTGCACCCCAGTATATCCAGTCTCTGCAGAGCACTGCATCCCAGTATATCCAGTCTCTGCAGAGCATTGCATCGCAGTATATCCAGTCTCTGCAGAGCATTGCACCCCAGTATATCCAGTCTCTAAAGAGCATTGCACACCAGTATATCCAGTTCCTGCTGAGCTTTACACCACAGTAAATTCAGTCCCTTCAGAGCATTACACCCAGTATATCCAGTCTCTGCAGAGCATTACATCTCAGTATATCCAGTCCCTGCAGAGAATTACACCCCAGTATATCCAGTCTCTGCAGAGCATTACATCACAGTATATCCAGTCTCTGCAGAGCACTGCATCCAAGTATATCCAGTCTCTGCAGAGCACTGCATCCAAGTATATCCAGTCTCTGCAGAGCATTGCATTGCAGTATATCCAGTCTCTGCAGAGCATTGCACCCCAGTATATCCAGTCTCTAAAGAGCATTGCACACCAGTATATCCAGTTCCTGCTGAGCATTACACCACAGTAAATTCAGTCCCTTCAGAGCATTACACCCAGTATATCCAGTCTCTGCAGAACATTACATCTCAGTATATCCAGTCCCTGCAGAGCATTACATCCCAGTATATCCAGTCCCTGCAGAGCATTACACCCCAGTATATCCAGTCTCTGCAGAGCATTACATCACAGTATATCCAGTCCCTGCAGAGCATTACATCCCAGTATATCCAGTCCCTGCAGAGCATTACACCTGTGTCACTCTCCTATTGATGTTCTAGCTGACCAGAAAGATCACCCATTTTACCAAACCCCATAACCGCTTCACCCTTACTGATCACACAGGCATTATATCATCACTCCCTCCACTACTCATCCCCGCCCCCTGTACTGATCACATGACGGTGACATCATCACAGGTCCTTCTCTACCACTTCTCTCCACTGCTGAGCTCCACCCCCTCCTGATCACATGACAGTGACATCATGAAGAGGACACACAGACAGCAGAGGTAGAAGGAAGAGGACACACAGACAGCAGAGGTAGAAGGAAGAGGACACAGACAGCAGAGGAAGGAGGAGGAGGAAACCCCAGTATATCCAGACCCTGCAGAGCATTACATCCCAGTACATTCAAGAGTTAAACATGGTGGAGACAGGACCTCAGCTCCTCCCCCCATAAGGCTCTGCTCCTGTCAGGATTCTGCTGCAGTCTCCTCCGCGCACCTGACACAGATCAGTAATAGAGGGATAACCGCCCTACAGGGACCGCCTCCACCGCTCAGCTCCGCCCCCTGCACTGATCACATGACGGTGACATCATCACAGGTCCTTCTCTACCACTTCTCTCCACTGCTGAGCTCCGCCCCCTACACTGATCACATGACGGTGACATCATCACAGGTCCTTTCCTACCACTTCTCTCCACTGCTGAGCTCCGCCCCCTGCACTGATCACATGACAGTGACATCATCCCAGGTCCTTCAGCTCTTGCAGTGCAGCAGATACAGAGCAGGTCCTGGTCGGTAGTCACTGCTGTGGTGTCTGGAGCCTCTTCTTCTCTCTGGTATCAGCCATTTCTCCAGAATCCCCCTTTATCCCCGGTGCTGGGGGCTCTGAGAAGCGGGGTCTCTCCAGGAGCAGTAAGTGCGGTTCTGGATCTCACTAATGCTCTTGTCCCTGGAGGATTTCCAGCCTCGCCTCTCCTCTCCTCATAAAGGCGCCTGCAGTACTAGAAGCCTCCAGCTCCTCCAGGTCTCTCCTCTTCTCCTGAATGACCACCAAGGATGGACAGGAAGGAGATCAGCAGAAGAATATTAGACCTCACCTTGGAGATCATCTCCCTGCTGAGCGGAGAGGTAAACTTTTCTAGATTTCTCTCCTCTTTATTGTATTCTGTAACAAGTCAGACATCGGGAAGGAGAATCCATCATAGGAAGTGATAGGAAGAGTCCAGGGTCCTGGAGAACGGCCTCCAGACCTTCCAAGTGACGGAGAACCTGAAGATCAGCCACCAGTATGGTCAGTGATGTATCATGGAGACCAATAGTCATGTTGTAGGAGCCATGAGAAGGTAAGTAGGCAGGTTGTACCCAGGAGGAGAGGAAGCAGAGGAGGAGATGGCCGGAGTGTGGCCTGGAGGGAGGATTTCTACTACTAGTCTGACATCTAGATGATACTGGACTATAACAAGGAGGCCTCCACTACATCTAGATGATACTGGACTATAACAAGGAGGCCTCCACTACGTCTAGAGGAAAGAAGGTTTCTCCACCAACATAGAAGAGGAGTCTTTACTGTAAGAGCAGTGAGACTATGGAGCTCTCTGCCAGAGGAGGGAGTCATGGGGCATTCTCTAGAAGAGTCCAGAAGGGGCCTGGAGGTCTGGAGGGTAATAATATTCCAGCTTCTAGTGACTAGATTACTGGAGATGGGGCCATGATCCAGGGAGGGATTCTGAGTGTAGATCTGGAGTCAGGAAGGAATTTCTTTCCCTAAGTGTCTCTCTCCATCCACAGGATTACACCATAGTGAAGAAGACATCGAGGGGGACTCCCATCATCGATGATTCAGTAGGGTGGAGCAGGACCCCCATCACTGAGCCTCCCCCCCTGATACATGAGCAGAAGATCCTAGAACTCACCCACAAGATGATGGAGCTGCTGACTGGAGAGGTGACACTGCTGGGAATGCTGGGAAATTCTCCAGTAACAGCACTGGAGGGGTCTGGGTGATGACGGTGTCATTGTGTTGTCAGGTTCCTGTAAGGTGTCAGGATGTGGCGGTCTATTTCTCCATGGAGGAGTGGGAGTATGTAGAAGGACACCAGGATCTGTACAAGGAGGCCATGATGGAGGCTCCCCGGCCTCTGACATCACCAGGTAAGAAGAGACGAGGTGAGAAGAGGCCGTGTTAGAGCCTCAGTCCGGTCATGTGCAGTGTGTACACGCGTGTAATGACATGTAATGTAGGAGCTCCACATGTTATTCTACGGTCACATCATGTTAGAGCCTACATTTCCCATATACATCACATTTCTCCATAGGCTCCATCCTCCTGACAGATATAGTGTCCTCTTGGCCTCCATCGGCCGGTACAGTAGATGACACTATTCTATACAGAGGATCCTGCAGGAGAACCTGCACCGTGCCGTATACATGGGGCTTATGGGTGACGTCTGCCCCTGTGTGACTATATAGAATGATAGGACTGTACAGGGGAGACGTCACCTCCTTCTATCAGAGATCTACGTTAGGAAACCCTCCTGATATCTACCTCTGATGGAAGGCTCGACGTGGTGTGAACACATCCTTATTCCAGTAGTTCTCCTCCCTTCATGTCTGGGATCCTCTAGTCACTCCACAAGCAGAGAAGACACAAGGTGCTATGTGTGACTGGAGGAGAAGGTGGGATCACCGGGCTCTTCTCTCTCCTCCTCCAGTCTGTGGTCCTGTCAGAGCGGACATGTGTCTTCTAGCAGTAGATGTACGGCCCGGAGTGTTCAGGCTGCGGAGGCTCCACAATATGTCATGGGCTCCGCTTTCTCTTACTCTGAGGATCTGCTCCAGGATACATAGGAGTGGGGTGACATGGGGGGTGCAGATGAATCGGGCAGCCTGAGGGGGTGACAGACGTCCCTGATCAGCAGCCGATCCCTGAGCTCCACACACACGTTCCTCGCTTTACTGTACTGCTGCATTAGGGTGTGTTCACACATGGCAGGTTTGTTGCAGAGGTTTCCGCTCCTGAAATCCGTCCCATATATGTGAATGTGGATGTTCCTGCAGCAGGGGATGGATATAGCGGTGGTGGAGGCTATTGACAGCCTTGTTTGTTGAGTCCTATTTATATACAACTGGTGCAGATTTTGTTAACCAGCTGCCTTCTCTCCATGGGGCCCAGGACGTGTGTGCAAATCTGATGTAGCTTTAGATCGTATTCCTGCAGAAATATAGAAAATTCTGAAAGGTTCACAAACTTTCAGGCACCGCTGTATATTTCTGTTTTCTGTTGGAACCGTTTCTAATTTTGGCCAGCATAATAGAAAGGTTGTAAATTATCTACTAGGTGGTTTAACCACCTCGGCCCCCCTAGCTTAAACCAGAGCACTTTTTACACTTCGGCACTACACTACTTTCACCGTTTATCGCTCGGTCATGCAACTTACCACCCAAATGAATTTTACCTCCTTTTCTTCTCACTAATAGAGCTTTCATTTGGTGGATGCTGCTGACATTTTTACTTTTTTTTGTTATTAATCGAAATTTAACGAAATTTTAGCAAAAAATGACATTTTTTACTTTCAGTTGTAAAATGTTTCTAAAAAAACAACATCTATATATAAATTTTTCTCTAAATTTATTGTTCTACATGTCTTTGATAAAAAAAAAAATGTTTGGGTAAAAGTTATAGCGTTTACAAACTATGGTACAAAAATGTGAATTTCCGCATTTTGAAGCAGCTCTGACTTTCTGAGTACCTGTCATGTTTCCTGAGGTTCTACAATGCCCAGACAGTAGAAAAAAAACACAAATGACCCCATTTCGGAAAGTAGACGCCCCAAGGTATTCGCTGATGGGCATAGTGAGTTCATAGAACTTTTTATTTGATTAATTTATTTTTTTTTATTCTTACAAAGTCTCATATTCCACTAACTTGTGACAAAAAAATAAAAACTTCCATGAACTTACTAAGCCCATCATGAAATACCTTGGGGTGTCTTCTTTCCAAAATGGGGTGACTTGTGGGGTAGTTATACTGCCCTGGCATTTTAGGGGCCCAGATGCGTGAGAAGAAGTTTGAAATCAAAATCTGTAAAAAATGGCCTGTGAAATTTGAAAGGTGCTCTTTGGAATGTGGGCCCCTTTGCCCACCTAGGCTGCAAAAAAGTGTCACACATCTGGTATCGCCGTACTCAGGAGAAGTTGGGGAATGTGTTTTGGGGTGTCATTTTACATATACCCATGCTGGGTGAGATAAATATCTTGGTCAAATGCCAACTTTGTATAAAAAAAATGGGAAAAGTTGTCTTTTGCCGAGATATTTCTGTCACCCAGCATGGGTATATGTAAAAAGACACCCCAAAACACATTCCCCAACTTCTCCTGAGTACGGCGATACCAGATGTGTGACACTTTTTTTTGCAGCCTAGGTGGGCAAAGGGGCCCACATTCCAAAGAGCACCTTTTGGATTTCACCGTCAATTTTTTCCAGATTTTTATTTCAAACTACTTTGCACGCATTTGGGCCCCTAAAATGCCAGGGCAGTATAACTACCCCACAAGTGACCCCATTTTGGAAAGAAGACACCCCAAGGTATTTCGTGATGGGCATAGTGAGTTCATGGAAGTTTTTATTTTTTGTCACAAGTTAGTGGAATATGAGACTTTGTAAGGAAAAAAAATAAATAAATCATCATGTGGCGATACCACATGTGTGACACTTCTTTGCAGCCTAGATGCGCAAAGGGGCCCAAATTCCTTTTAGGAGGGCATTTTTAGACCTTTGGATCCCAGACTTCTTCTCACGCTTTAGGGCCCCTAAAAAGCCAGGGCAGTATAAATACCCCACATGTGACCCCATTTTGGAAAGAAGACACCCCAAGGTATTCAATGAGGGGCCTGGCGAGTTCAAAGAATTTTTTATTTTTTGTCACAAGTTAGCGGAAAATGATGTTTTTTCATTTTTTTTTCTTACAAAGTCTCATATTCCACTAACTTGTGACAAAAAATAAAAACTTCCATGAACTCACTATGCCCATCACGAAATACCTTGGGGTGTCTTCTTTCCAAAATGGGGTCACATGTGGGGTATTTATACTGCCCTGGCATTTTAGGGGCCCTAAAGCGTGAGAAGAAGTCTGGAATATAAATGTCTAAAACATTTTACGCATTTGGATTCCGTGAGGGGTATGGTAAGGTCATGTGAGATTTTATTTTTTTGACACAAGTTAGTGGAATATGAGACTTTGTAAGAAAAAACAAAAATCAATTTCCACTAACTTGTGCCAAAAAAATTTCTGAATGGAGCCTTACAGGGGGATGATCAGGGAGTCTATATGGGGTGATCACCACCCTGTCATTGATCACCCCTCTGTAAGGCTCCATTCAGACGTCCGTATGTGTTTTGCGGATCCGATCCATGGATGCGTGGATCCGTAAAACACATACAGCGTCTGAATGGAGCCTTACAGGTGGGTGATCAATGACAGGGGGGTGATCAGGGAGTCTATATGGGGTGATCAGGAGTTCATAAGGGGTTAATAAGTGACGGGGGGGGGTGTAGTGTAGTGGTGTTTGGTGCTACTTTACAGAGCTACCTGTGTCCTCTGGTGGTCGATCCAAGCAAAAGGGACCACCAGAGGACCAGGTAGCAGGTATATTAGACGCTGTTATCAAAACAGCGTCTAATATACCTGTTGGGGGTTAAAAAAAATCGCATCTACAGCCTGTCAGCGAACGATCGCCGCTGGCAGGCTGTAGATCCAGTCTCTAACCTTCCGATCCTGTGTGCGCACGTTCACAGGAAATCTCACCTCTCGCGAGATGATGCACTGATGCGTCCAGGAGGAATGAATCGACCGCCTCCAGGACGCATCTGTGCGTTATGCGGTCCTGTAGCGGTTAAAAAAAGAAAATCACTAAACCTTTTTTTACTCCTAACAGAACATCACAGTAAGAACTCTGGAGGAACCTTCATGTTATCGCTAGATCATATAGTAGAGGATGAAGATATCAGGCAGCACTCTTCAGGAATAAACCTTGTTACCTGTAATGTACATCCAGGACTTCACAGAACAGATCTGTCATATAATCCTCCTGATCATGAGGAACCTTCTCCTGACCAATCACAGATTGTTACCACAAGTCCCGGGCAGAAAGAGGGTAAAAGATTTCAGTGTGCGGAATGTGGAAAACAATTTGCACATCACTCCAGCCTTTTTGCCCACAGTAGAATGCACACAGGAGAGAAGCCATATTCCTGTTCAACATGTGGGAAATGTTTTATATATAGATCAAAACTTGTTACACATGAGAAGTTTCACGCAGGAGAGAAGCCGTATGCGTGTTCAGAATGTGGTAAAGGTTTTGCACAAAAGTCAGATCTTATTTTGCACCAGAGAATTCACACAGGAGAGAAACCATTTTCATGTTCAGAATGTGGGAAAGGTTTTATTACTAATCACCACCTTAAGCTTCATCTGCGAATTCACACAGGAGAGAAACCATATTCATGTTCAGAATGTGGGAAATGTTTTAATTATAAATCATGTCTTCATACACATGAAAGAACCCACAGAGGAGATAAGCCATTTTCATGTTCAGAATGTGGGAAATGTTTTATCACCAAAGACAAGCTCAAGCTTCATCAGAATAGTCACAAAGGGGAGAAGCCGTATTCATGTTCAGAATGTGGGAAATGTTTTATGCAAAAGTCAGACCTCATTACACATGACAGAATTCACACAGGAGAGTAACCATTTTCATGTTCAGAATGTGGAAGATGTTTTTTTACTAAACACCACCTCAAGCTTCACCAGAAAATTCACACAGGAGAGAAGCCATATTCATGTTCAGAATGTGGGAAATGTTTTACAGATAAATCATGTCTTCATAAACATGAAAGAAGTCACATAGGAGAGAAGCCGTTTAAATGTTTAGAATGTGGAAAATGTAAACATGAGAGAAGTCAGACAGGGGAGAAGCCCTTTTCATGTTCAGAATGTGGGAAAGGTTTTATTTCTAAACACAACCTCAAGGTTCATCAGAGAATTCACACAGGAGAGCAGCCGTATTAATGTTCAGAATGTGAAAAAATGTTTTAATTCTAAACATAGTCTCAAGGTTCATTAGAGAATTCGCACAGGAGAAAAGCCATATTCATGTTCAGAATATGAAACATTTTTTACAAATAAATCAGATCTTGTTAGACATGAAAAAAATCACACAGGAGAGAAGTGATGTTGATTCCCTATATATGAAAAATAAAAAATGTTTTACAGAATTTACACAGAGAAGAATCCATATTCTTCTTTACTCTGAGGACCATTATGTGTAACATATAGAAGCTTCTCATATATTCATATTTTCGTGAATTTGATATTTTCTTGATAGTGAAAAATCGGCAATGTAATATTCGCATAATTCGCACGAAATACAGGCGTGGGTCACTTTTGCTACATTTTCCAAGCTGCTAGAAGTTTCCGGAGACTGGAGAAAATGGTTGGCACAGCAGAACATCAAAAATGGCTTTATATGCAGTTAGAGCGCTGCAATATATTCGCGATTGCGCTAATCGGCACTAATGATGCAAATACTTTGGCGCAATATGAAACTTCAAATTTTAGCAGGTAACATAGTACATAAGGCCAAAAAAAGACATTAGTCCATCCAGTTCGGCCTGTTATCCTGCAATCTAGATGTTTGTATGGACAGCAGAACCTATCACACTACCTAACATACTGCACTGCAACAGCTACACTATATCAGGATATAACCTACACTGACTATCCCCCACTATCTGTATTATATATATCAGCTAACTATCTATCTATTGTGTGGAAAGCACAGAACACAGCAATGTCACTGCTGTCTCTCTCAGAACTTAAAAAAAACCTGTGGAATATGGCTGCTGGGGAGGTTCTTATATAGTAAGGGGTAGGCAACTTTCCTATTGGTTGCTAGGGATGTTGCTAAGCTCAGACAAAGACATTGCAGCCTTCTTATTGGCCCACAAGCAAGAAGGGAGGTTACTGATGAAAAAAAATCTAGAATATTCGAAATTACGAATATATATCACTATATTCTAAATATTCGCGAATTCTCAAAGTGCCGATATTCGCGATTAATATTCGCGATTTGAATATTTGCGTCCAACACTAGTCAGCAATATGGTAGAGAGAGAAGAGGCAGGTTGAGAAGCCTCTGTATGTTACAAATAGCTGCCATTATAGTATAGTACACGGTGAAGACAGGCAGTCAGTAATTCTAAGAGTGCTGCAATGGAGACACTTTCCAGGCTAATAAAATACACACCTTTCCCTAATAAATTATATTACAAAAAGTATTAAAATCACTGTCCCCACGCAATAATAAAAATAAACTGAAATGGCAGGTACATGTTAAGGCCGAATGCACATGGCCGTGTTCTGCGGTCGAGAGCGGTCCGTGGTATGCCGGGCTGGATTCCTGTTCAGAGCAGGAGTGCACGGCATCATTGGTTGCTATGACGCCGTGCGCTTCATGCAGCCGCTGCACTACAGTAATACACTCGTATGACGCCGTGCCCTCCTGCTCTAAACGGGAATCCAGCCCGGCATTCCATGGACCGCTCTCGGCCGCGGAACACGGACGTGTGCATTCAGCCGAAGGCTGGGTTCACACGGTGGAGTCATAGAGCAGACTAGGTGCAGTTTTACCTGGAAAATCACTTGGCAATTAACAATCAATAAAAACCAGACTGATTTGTGGTAAAACCTCTTGTCGGGAGGAAACAGATTCTTCAAACGAAGCAGAGGTCAGAAGAATGGTGAAATAAAAGTAAAAGAAGAAATAGGCGAGCTGTGGTGTCATATCCGGCCTAAGAGACCGTCGGAGAGTTCTGGATTTGTTGTTATAAAATTGGGGTTCGTTCCTATAAAACAGATTGAGAACTGAAAACTTTTTGTCTAATTTTTATTGTATTCTACTATATGTTTCCAGAAGATTGGGACTTAAAATGTATTTCTATGATGTGGATATGGTCAAGCACTGCAGGAGGTGCGGTATCCCCGTTGTGCTTCACAAAGAAAGTCCGTTTGATCCGGAGACTACATCTTATACAGTCCTGATCAAAAGTTTAAGACCACTTGAAAAAGGGCAAAAATATCATATTTAGCATGGCTGGATCTTACCAAGGTTCCAAGTAGAGCTTCAACATGCAACAAGAAGAAATGGGAGTGAGACAAAACATTTTTTGAGCATTCAATTTAATGAAAACAACGAATAAACTGAAACAGGCTGTTTTTCATTAGATCAAAAGTTTAGGACCACACCTCCCAAAAAAACCTAAACCCCCCCCCCAAAACAGAAATCAAACTTCCAAACATGAACTCAGTACTGAGTAGCCTCGCCGTTATTGTTGATCACTTCAAAAATTTGTTTCGGCATGCTTGATGCAAGCGTTTCCATGAGGTGAGTGGGAACATTTCTCCAAGTGGTGAAGACGGCCGCACGAAGGCCATCTACTGTCTGGAACTGTTGTCCATTTTTGTAAACTTCCCTTGCCATCCATCCCCAAAGGTTCTCTATTGGATTTAGATCAGGGGAACACGCAGGATGGGCCAAAAGAGTGATGTTATTCTCCTGGAAGAAGTCCCTTGTCCTGCGGGCATTGTGTACTGTAGAGTCCTGTTGAAAAACCCAGTCGTTACCACACAGACGAGGGCCCTCAGTCATGAGGAATGCTCTCTGCAACATCTGGACATAGCCAGTGGCCGTTTGACACCCCTGCACTTCCTGAAGCTCCATTGTTCCACTGAAGGAAAAAGCACCCCAGACCATTATTGCACCCCCTCCACTGTGGCACGTAGAAAACATCTCAGGTGGGATCTGCTTGTCATGCCAGTAACGTTGGAAATTATCAGGACCATCAAGGTTAATTTTTTTCTCTTTAAAGAATAAAACTTTCTTCCACCTTTGAATGTCCCATGTTTGGTGCTCTCTTGCAAAGTCCAAAAGAGCAGTTCTGTGGCGTTCAAGGAGACGAGGTCTTTGAAGACGTTTTTTGTTTTTGAAGCCCTTCAGTCTCAGATGCCGTCTGATGGTTATAGGGCTGCAGTCAGCACCAGTAAGGGCCTTAATTTGGGTCGAGGATCGTCCAGTGTCTTGACGGACAGCCAATTGGATCCTCCGGCTCAGTGCTGGTGAAATTTTTTGGGGTCTTCCACTTGACTTTTTTGTTCCATAACCCTCAGGATCATTTAAGAAAGTGATGGCGCGCTGTGAGAGACCCTGCTTATGCAGTTCAACAACCCGACCACGCTCAAAAAGGGAGAGTTTTTTTGCCTTTGCCATCACAAACTGTGACTACCTGAAAGAAAATGACAATGAATCCACATCTTTGCACAGATTTGGCCTTTTAAAGGCATGTGGTCCTAAAATTTGGATCAGCTAAAAAACAGCCTGTTTCAGTTTAATCGTTATTTTCAATTAATTGAATGCTCAAAAAATGTTTAGTCTCACTCTCATTTCTTCTTGTTGCATGTTGAAGCTCTACTTGGAACCTTGTTAAGATCCATCAATGTAAAGATTTTTGGCCATTTTTCAAGTGGTCTTAAACTTTTGTTCAGGACTGTATATATGAGACTTTTCAGCTGCTTGTGATAGATTACGTAGACAAAACTTTAATATAGACAGCACTTTAGGTGAGTAACCCCTTCAGGAGATATTGATTTTTCACCTTCCTGACACGGTCAAATTTTGTATGTATTTGTGGTAATAACTTTGGAATGCTTTTACTTATCCAAGCCATTCTAAGATCTTTTCGTGACACATCATACTTCATGTTCGTAGTACATATGAGTCAATATGTTTTAACTTTACTTATAAAGAAAAATCCAAAATTTATGGAAAATTTGAAAATAATTGCTATTTTCACTGCTTTTAAGACAGTAATGAGCCCTGATAAAATAGTTATTCATTAACATTCACCATATACTGTATGTCTGTATGTTTATATTGGCACCATTTTGTCATTTTATTTCTCTTCAGACGTTAGAAGGCAGTTATGAAGTCAGTTTGTGGGGCTTACATAGTAGAAACTACCCATAAATGACCCCATTTTAGAAACTACACCACTCAAACTATTCAAAACTGATTTTACAAACTTTTTTTTAAACCCTTTACGTTTTACAAGAATTAAAGGAACATGGAGGTGAAATTTCACGATTTCACTTTTTTTTTGCAGATTTTCCTTTTCAACCCATTCCTATAAGGCAGTAAGAGTTAACAGGAAATCAAACCTCAATATCTATTATCCTGATTCTGCAGTTTACAGAAACACCCCATATGTGGTCGTAAACTGCTGTATGGGCACACGGCAGGCCTCAGAAGGGAAGAAGCACCATGTGGTTTTTGGAGGGTAGATTTTAATGGAATGATTTTCGAGCACCATGTCACATTCAAAGAGACCCTAAGATACCCATACATTATAAACCCCCAAAAACTGACCCCATTTTGGGGACTACACCCCTCAAGGTATTCATTAAGGGATGGAGTGAGCATTTTGATGCCACAGATATGTTGTAGAAATGTGAAGTGAAAATTGCAATTTTATTCCACACATATGGCATGCAGTGCCCAGCGTGTACCATCTGAGATTCACCACACCCCTTTAATTGATAGGCGCATTATGCTGGGTATTGAAATGCCACAAATATGGATGTAAACTGCTGTTTGGGTGCTCCTCAGGGTTCAGAAGAAAAAGAGCACCATTTGGCTTTTGCAGCGCAGATTTTGATGGCACGGTTACGGGCGCCATGTTGCTATTGATCAGCCTCTGGGGACCAGTGCAGCCATTATCTGACAACCATATGTTTTTAAATTCTCTCTCAACAGAGCTGTGTCAGGACTCATTTTTTGCAGCATGAGTTGTCATCATCATTGGTTCTATTTTGCAGTACATATGACTGTTTGATCACCTTTTATTCAACTTTTTTGAGAACAGGATGTAGAAAAGGCGGCAACTCTGCCATCGCTTTTTGTGTCTTGTTATTGTGGCGTACAACGTGCGGGAAAAATTATGTTATCTGCTGGTCAGTATGATTACAGAGATTTTATATTTTTATTTTTTTTACCTTTCACCACTTTTGCACAAAGCATTTTTGAAAGAAAATCCTGTTTTTGTGTCCCCATTTTCTGACAGCCATATTTTTTTTTATTTTTCTGCCGATCGTCTTGTGTGGGGACTTGTTTTTAGTGGGATGAGTGGATGTTTTGATTGGTACTAGTTTGGGGTACATTGTACTTTTTAATTGCTCGCTATTATACTTTTTGTAAGGCAACATGACCCAAAAATTGCGATTTTGGCACAGTTTTAATTTATTTATTACGGGGTAGATCATGTGATCTAGAGCCGGTCGTTGTGGACATGACGATACCTAATATGTCTTTTTTTATTTTCATTTTTTTTATTGTATATAAATTAAGGGCAAAGGGTACTTTTCTTTTTTTACTTAAAACTTTTTATTATTGGCCCATTGTGAGACATCAACTTTTCAGGGTTTGATCCTTTTTTTCTATGCAGTATAGCACATGCTGAATTGTACTGCATTGAGTTTGTCAGTGTATTACACCGACAGTCTGCCCAAGCCTCTGTAGCTTGAAGGCCTGTGTAAGGAATCGGGTGTCATAGCAGCCATTGGGCCCTCTGTCTTCGCAGCACGCGGACCTGATGGGGTGAAGGAGGGAGCCTCCTCCCTCTGCAAAGACCATAGATGTTGCAGTCAGCTTTGATAGAGGCATCTAATGGGTTAATGTGCCGTTTCCAGCGATGCTGGCAGATGCAGCCAGGACCCTTGATCGAGCAGACGCTGTTTCCGTGCCCGCTTGATCAACTTTGGGAAGTCACTACCCGTTGCGCTGTAAATGTACGCCGCAAGTCAGGACGGGGTAAAGAAAGTGGGTGCAAACACCCCAGTGGTGAGGTCCAGCGCCCACAAGCAGATGATCAAAAGTACTATAGAAATGGAGACGGCACTCCCAAGTGCAAACGCTAGACTAAGTGCACATTTATATAGAAAGTAGTGACATCATCAAATGAGACTCTCCATTAACCCCAGTGACATCATGGAAGTCAAAGCACTAGCCAATGGGAACACTGGCCCAGATGAAGAATAATGTATACAGAGAAGCAGTTACGTTTGATATTACAATGTGTCAAGGGGGCGTAACACAATGTTGTCAGTCCACTGCCCGTACTCAGCGGCTGCGCAGTGTGATGGAGAGATCAGACAGCGCTGACCCTACGGGGCTACCTATGGTCTCAGGTTAGTTCAGTCTTATATCATTGTCAATATTTGCCGTTACATTTTTACAGAAGATCCTTAAAGGGGTTCTCCGGGAACTAAGAAAATGAAAATACTTAAAGGGGTTGGCCACTATATAAGTTCTTTCCACTATATAGTGGGAGGAAGGGTAAAAATGAGTTTCCTAATATACTTTACAAAAAAACCCGAATGGTAATGTTTTTATAATGATCCCCGCCCCCTCAGCCCCACTCTGCGTGCAGCCAGTTCATTCATGGCTGCACGCGACATGGGGGAGCTTTAGAGAAAGCTTGTCTATGGCTTTATTCTAACTGCACATGTGCTGCTTTTTGTAATAAGAGCAGCGCATGCCTAGTCTGCCCCTGCCACTGGCGTGCTTTCTGCTCTGACTCTCTCTCTACAACCGGCTTATTCCTGTCAGAGTTCGGAGCGGGAAGAAAAGTAAGAGCACGTCGGAGATCAGAAACCCAGTGATCCAGTCGCAAGGGGGGACTCCTCTTTGATCACGCAGACAGTTAGTAACAGCTGGTTCTTAGCGCAGGAGCACTCCGGCAGCTCTTAACGCCCCTCAACGCCAAAATACATTGCTACCGATTGAGGACCTGCACCTCTAGTAGCCAGAGACAGTGTTAGGGGCTTATGTGTAAGTGACGCCAACTGTTTCAACCCTGAACAGAAGCCCCCTAACCCCTTAAGGACCGGGCTCATTTTCACCTTAAGGACCAGGCCATTTTTTGCAAATCTGACTAGTGTCAATTTATGTGGTTAGAACTTTAAAACGCTTTGACTTATCCAAGCCATTCTGAGATTGTTTTTTCATCACATATTGTACTTCATGACACTGGTAAAATGGAGTGAAAAAAATTACCAAATTTACCCAAAATTTAGAAAAATTAGCAAATTTCCAAGTTTCAATTTCTCTACTTCTATAATTCATAGTAATACCTACAAAAATAGTTATTATTTTACATTCCCCATATGCCTACTTCATGTTTGGATCATTTTGGGAATGACATTTTATTTTTTGGAGACGTTACAAGGCTTAGAAGTTTAGAAGCAAATCTTGAAATCTTTCAGAAATTTTCAAAAACCCACTTTTTAAGGACCAGTTCAAGTCTGAAGTCACTTTGTGAGGCTTACATAATAGAAACCACCCAAAAATGACCCCATTCTAGAAACTACACCCCTCAAGGTATTCAAAACAGATTTTACAAACGTCGTTAACCCTTTAGGTGTTCCACAAGAGTTAATGGCAAATGGAGATAACATTTCAGAATTTCGATTTTTTGGCAAATTTTCAATTTTTTCCAGTAACAAAGCAAGGGTTATCAGCCAAACAAAACTCAATATTTATTGCCCTGATTCTGTAGTTTGCATAAACACCCCATTTGTGGTTGTAAACTACTGTACGGGCATACGGTAGGGCGTAGAGGGAAAGGAGAGCCGTGTGGTTTTTGGAAGCCAGATTTTGCTGGACTGGTTTTTTGACACCATGTCCCATTTGAAGCCCCCCTGATGCACCCCTAGAGTAGAAACTTCATAAAAGTGACCCCATCTAATAAACTACACCCCTCAAGGTATTCAAAACTGCTTACAAACTTTGTTAACCCTTTAGGTGTTCCACAAGAGTTATTGGCAAATGGAGACGAAATTTCCAAATTAAAATTTTTGGGCAGATTTTCCATTTTAATACATTTTTTCCAGTAACAAAGCAAGGGTTAACAGCCAAACAAAACTCTACATTTATTGCCCTGATTCTGTAGTTTACAGAAATCCCCCATATGTGGTCGTAAACTGTTGTATGACCAAACGGCAGGGCGCACAAGGAAAGGAACTTTCTCATAGCTCTGTTTCCACACCCCTGTGATGATGTCACTACTAGAGCTAGGAGGAGTTCTCTTCCCTGTTTCTCTGCCTCTGTGATGAGGTCTTTACTTTTGGTTTCCTTCCTCCCAGCTGTTCCTCCTGTGTTTGATTTCGCTGCCTTTAAATCACCCCTCCTCCTTTGTAGAGGTGCGGATTATACTCTTCACTTTGAGCTGTATCTCTCGCTTGCGTGTCTTCACCTGTGTTACTTCTCTTCACTGGATCTGTGTCCTGCTGATGCGAGTACTTCAGATATCGTCTGCTGACTTCGGATCTGTTTGCACTCCGGCTGCAGCACCTCAGTTAAGTGTACAGACATTGTGTTTATCTGTTCTTTGCTGACTGGATCCGAGGCGACCCCGGTTCCCTCCATATACTGAGCAGGGCACCGGTGGACGTGCCCCTTCCACTATTGTAGGGGTTTCAGTGGTCTTCAGCCTCAGGTACGCGGGCATGTCTCGATCTACCATTCGGATCCGGACATGCGCATAGCAGCTTAGGGAGAGCTATTAGGGTCTGGCAGGGGTAACCCTTATTCCTCCCTAGAGTGGGTCCGTCAGTTGTTATTCTCTGTGTACACTCTTGTTGCTCATTTACAGCCGTGACAATGGTTTCTGGAAGGCAGATTTTGATGGCCTTTTTTTTGGACACCATGAAACTACAGGATAAGGTGTCAGTTTTGTTGGTACTATTTTAGGGTACATATGATTTTTGGTTGCTCTATATTACACTGTTTGTGAGGCAAAGTAACAAAAAAATAGAAATTTGGAAATTTCATCTCCATTTGCCATTAACTCTTGTGGAACATTTAAAGGGTTAACAAAGTTAGTAAAATCAGTTTTGAATACCTTGAGGGGTGTAGTTTCTTAAATGGGGTCACTTTTTGGAGTTTCTTCTCTAGGGGTATATCAGGGGGGCTTCAAATGGGACATGGTGTAAATAAACCAGTCCAGCAAAAACTGCCTTCCAAAAACCATATGGTGTTCCTTTCCTTCTGCGCCCTGCCGTGTGCCCGTACAGCAGTTTACGACCACATATGGGTTAGATCATGTGCTATTTTTATAGAGCAGGTTCTTACGGACGCGGCGATACCTAATATGTATACCTTTTATTTATTTATTTAGATTTTACACAATAATATCATTTTTGAAACAAAAAAAATCATGTTTTAGTGCCTCCATAGTCTGAGAGCCATAGTTTTATTAGTTTTTAGGCGATTGTCTCAAATTGGGTATTATTTTTGCGGGATGAGATGACGGTTAGATTGGCACTATTTTGGAGTGCATATGACTTTTTGATCGCTTGCTATTACACTTTTTGTGATGTAAGGTAACAAAAAAATTGCTTTCTTGACACCGTTTATTATTATTATTGTTTTTTTACAGTGTTCACCTGAGGGGTTAGGTCATGTGGTATTTTTATAGAGCAGGTTCTTACGGACATGGCAATACCTAATATGTATAACCTTTTTTTTATTTATTTATTGGCACCATTGTGGGGGGCATATGCCTTTTTGATCGCTTGGTGTTGCACTTTTAGTGACAAAACCAATGTTTTTTTAGCACAGTTTTTATTTTATTTTTTTGACAGTGTTTACCTGAGGGGTTATGTCATATGATATTTTTATAGATCCGGTCGTTACGGACGTGGCGATACCTAATATGTATACCTTTTTTTATTTATTTAGGTTTTACACAATAATATCATTTTTTAAACAAAAAAATCATGTTTTAGTGTCTCTATAGTCTGAGAGTCATAGTTTTTTCAGTTTTTGGGCGATTGTCTTAGGTAGGATATCATTTTTGTGGGATGAGATGACGGTTAGATTGGCACTACAGGGAGTGCAGAATTATTAGGCAAGTTGTATTTTTGAGGATTAATTTTATTATTAAACAACAACCATGTTCTCAATCAACCCAAAAAACTCATTAATATCAAAGCTGAATATTTTTGGAAGTAGTTTTTAGTTTGTTTTTAGTTTTAGCTATTTTAGGGGGATATCTGTGTGTGCAGGTGACTATTACTGTGCATAATTATTAGGCAACTTAACAAAAAACAAATATATACCCATTTCAATTATTTATTTTTACCAGTGAAACCAATATAACATCTCAACATTCACAAATATACATTTCTGACATTCAAAAACAAAACAAAAACAAATCAGTGACCAATATAGCCACCTTTCTTTGCAAGGACACTCAAAAGCCTGCAATCCATGGATTCTGTCAGTGTTTTGATCTGTTCACCATCAACATTGCGTGCAGCAGCAACCACAGCCTCCCAGACACTGTTCAGAGAGGTGTACTGTTTTCCCTCCTTGTAAATCTCACATTTGATGATGGACCACAGGTTCTCAATGGGGTTCAGATCAGGTGAACAAGGAGGCCATGTCATTAGATTTTCTTCTTTTATACCCTTTCTTGCCAGCCACGCTGTGGAGTACTTGGACGCGTGTGATGGAGCATTGTCCTGCATGAAAATCATGTTTTTCTTGAAGGATGCAGACTTCTTCCTGTACCACTGCTTGAAGAAGGTGTCTTCCAGAAACTGGCAGTAGGACTGGGAGTTGAGCTTGACTCCATCCTCAACCCTAAAAGGCCCCACAAGCTCATCTTTGATGATACCAGCCCAAACCAGTACTCCACCTCCACCTTGCTGGCGTCTGAGTCGGACTGGAGCTCTCTGCCCTTTACCAATCCAGCCACGGGCCCATCCATATGGCCCATCAAGACTCACTCTCATTTCATCAGTCCATAAAACCTTAGAAAAATCAGTCTTGAGATATTTCTTGGCCCAGTCTTGACGTTTCAGCTTGTGTGTCTTGTTCAGTGGTGGTCGTCTTTCAGCCTTTCTTACCTTGGCCATGTCTCTGAGTATTGCACACCTTGTGCTTTTGGGCACTCCAGTGATGTTGCAGCTCTGAAATATGGCCAAACTGGTGGCAAGTGGCATCTTGGCATCTGCACGCTTGACTTTTCTCAGTTCATGGGCAGTTATTTTGCGCCTTGGTTTTTCCACACGCTTCTTGCGACCCTGTTGACTATTTTGAATGAAACGCTTGATTGTTCGATGATCACGCTTCAGAAGCTTTGCAATTTTAAGAGTGCTGCATCCCTCTGCAAGATATCTCACTATTTTTGACTTTTCTGAGCCTGTCAAGTCCTTCTTTTGACCCATTTTGCCAAAGGAAAGGAAGTTGCCTAATAATTATGCACACCTGATATAGGGTGTTGATGTCATTAGACCACACCCCTTCTCATTACAGAGATGCACATCACCTAATATGCTTAATTGGTAGTAGGCTTTCGAGCCTATACAGCTTGGAGTAAGACAACATGCATAAAGAGGATGATGTGGTCAAAATACTCATTTGCCTAATAATTCTGCACTCCCTGTATTTGGGGGGGCATACGACTTTTTGATCGCTTGCTATTAAAACTTTTTGTGATGTAAGGTGAAAAAAAATTGCTTTTTTACACCGTTTTAATATTTTTTTTTTATACGGTGTTCACCTCAGGGTTTAGGTCATGTGGCATCTTTATTGAGCAGGTTCTTACGGACGTGTCGATACCTAATATGTCTACTTTTTTTTTCTTTACGTTTAACATAAAAAAGCATTTTTGAAACAAAAAAAATGATGTTTTAGTCTGAGAGACATATTTTTTTAATTTTTTGGGCCATTGTCTCATGTAGGGGCTCATTTTTTGCGGGATGATTGGTACTATTTTGGCGTACATACGACTTTTCTGATCACTTTTATTACCTTTTTTGTGAAGTAAGGTGGGCAAAATTTCAATTTCATCATATTTTTATTTATTTTTTATGGCGTTCACCGTGCGGGAAAAGTAACATGACCTTTTTATAGATCAGGTCGTTACAGACGCGGTGATATCAAACATGTGTAGGGAATTTATATTTTTTTAATCAGTGATTATTATTTTTTTTTACTTTTTTTGACCCAGACCCACTTGATTCTTGAATATCCAGTGGGTCTGATGTCTGTATAATACAGTACAGTACACTATATAGTGTACTGTACTGTATTTTCACTTTACAAAGTCTGATCAGACTTCTGCCTTTAGCAGAACTCTGATCAGCACCATGGACAGCGGAAGCCTGTGAAGACGTCCAGTTGCCATGGTAACCATCACTCGCTGCCACAACAGAGCAGCGGGTGATGGGGAGGAAGGGGGCCCGTCATGAATTGGGGGCTGAAAAGGCACAGCAGCCCCCGATGAGAGAGGGAGGGAGCTCCCTCCCTGTTAACCTCTTCCATACAGTGGTCCCTACGGACCGCGGCATGGAAGGGGTTAAACGGCTGACATCTGTGCCAGCACATATGTCAGCCGTTTCAAGCAGAGTGTCAGCAATGTGCTGACACTCTGCTAAAACCGCTCAGCCATCCTGAAGGAGGGGGCGGGCGGATGATCGCACGCCTGCCCGCCCCCCCCAGCACCGCCTGCACTGCCCGCTGGCAAATGACAGCGGGGAACAGAAACCTCCGAAAGCGCCGCAAACCGCAGGTCTGAATTGACCTGCGGTTTGCAGTGATCGCTGATACGGGGGGGTCACAGGACCCAGGGGCATTGACCCAGTGTGCCTGCTGATTGTTTTCAGCAGGCACCCAGTTCCGATCACCGCCCGCCGTGGTGATCGGAACTACACAGGACGTACAGGTACGCCCTGTGTCCTTAAGTACCAGGACATCAGGGCGTACCTGTACGCTCTGTGTCCTTAAGAATATTATTTTATTATAAATATATTCCCAAATACATTTCATAAGTTATAATGGTTCATTTTGTCTGGGGAGCAATCATTATGAGAAATAAAATGGCTGCTGTCCTATTAGCACACACAGAACCTGTCCTAATCACACAGGGGGACAAATTACTCACAACAATGAGCTAAAGAGCTGCCTCATCCTCCTCTCTGCTCTGCTTGTCAGGGATTATGATCCTGAATACAGATGATAAGATCTTTAGCTGAATCTCTGTAGAAATGGAGTTCATGAGGAGACATGAAGGACAGAGAAGATGGACAGGACAGACTGTGGTAATGGAGACTGCATACAAGTGCTGCTGCTCATTACCCTCACCCTCCTCACTGCACTTGATGTCTCCTAATGAACTCCATTCCTACAGAGATTAATCTGAAGATCATATTAAACTGTATTCAGGATCATAATCCCTGACAAGTAAGAGAGGAATATGGCGCGGCTCTTTAACTTGTCCACCTGTGTGATTAGGACAGTGGCCATTTTATTTCTCCTAATGATTGCTCCCTGGACAAAACAAGCCATTATAACTAATGAAAGGTGTTTGGCAATATAGTTATAATGAAGTAATATTTAAGTATTTTATTTTCTTAATTCCCGGAGAACCCCTTTAAGGATCTTCTGTAAAAATGTAACGGCAAATATAGACAATGATATAAGACTGAACTAACCTGAGACCATAGTTCGCCCCGGAGGGTCAGCGCTGTCTGATCTCCCCATCACACTGCGCAGCCGCTGAGTACGGGCAGTGGACTGACGAACATTGTGTTACGCCCCCTGGACTCTTGGACACATTGACGATGTAATATCAGGCGCTTCTGCTTCTCTGTATCCATTATTCTTCATCTGGGCCAGTGTTCTTATTGGCTAGTGCTTTGACCTCCATGATGTCACTGGGATTAATGGAGAGTCTCATTTGATGATGTCACTACTTTCTATATAAATGTGCACTTAGTCTAGCGTTTGCACTTGGGAGTGCCGTCTCCATTTCTATAGTACTTTGGATCATCGGCTTGTGGGGGCTGGACCTCCCCACTGGGGTGTTTGCACCCACTTTCTTTACCCTGTCCTGACTTGTGGTGTACATGTACGGCACAAAGGGTAGTGAATTCTCAAAGTTATTCAAGCGGGCACGGAAACAGCGTCTGCTCGATCAAGGGTCCTGGCTGCATCTGCCTGGAAATGGCAGATTAACCCATTAGATGCCTCTATCAAAGCTGACTGCAACATCTATGGTCTTTGCCGAGGGAGGAGGCTCCCTCCTTCACACCATCAGGTCCCCGAAGACGGAGGGCCCAATGGCTGCTATGGCACCCGATTCCATACACAGGCCTTGGGCCTTACAGCTACAGAGGCTTAGGCAGGCTGTCGGTGTAATACACTGACAAACTCAATGTAGTACAATTCAGCATGTGCTATACTGCATAGAAAAAAGTAATCAAACCCTGAAAAGTTGATGTCTCACAGTGGGACAAGAATAAAAAGTTAAAAAATTTGTTGTTTTTTTATTAAAAAAAATCTTAAGTTTCAAGTGAAAAAAAAGGTACCCTTTGCCCTCATCCAGGTATATACAATAAAAAAAAGACATATAAGGTATTGCCATGTCCACAACGACCGGCTCTATATCACATGGTCTACCCCGTAATAAATAAATAAAAACTGTGCCAAAAAAGCAATTTTTTTGTCACATTGCCTTACAAAAAGTATAATAGCGAGCAATTAAAAAGTACAATGTACCCCAAAATAGAACCAATCAAAACATCAACTGATCCCACTAAAAACAAGTCCCCACACAAGACGATCGGCAGAAAAAAATAAATAAATATGGCTGTCAGAAAATGGGGACACAAAAAACTGATTTTTTTAAAAAAAATGCTTTGTGCAAAAGTGGTAAAACTTAAAGAAAATATAAAATCTCTGTAATCATACTGACCAGCAGATAACAATTTTTCCCGCAGAGTGTACGCCACAATAACAAGACACAATCTGCTGCAAAAAATGAGTCCTGACACAGCTCCATTGAGAGAGAATTTAAAAACATATGGTTGTCAGATAATGGCTGCACTGGTCCCCAGAGGCTTATCAATAGCAACATGGCGCCCGTAACCGTGCCATCAAAATCTGCGCTGCAAAAGCCAAATGGTGCTCTTTTTCTTCTGAACCCTGAGGAGCACCCAAACAGCAGTTTACATCCATATTTGTGGCATTTCAATACCCAGCAGAATGCGCCTATCAATTAAAGGGGCGTGGTGAGTCTCAGATGGTACACGCTGGGCACTGCATGCCATATGTGTGGAATAAAATAGCAAATTTCACTTTGCACGGTCTGCTGTGCATTCATTTCTGCAAAATCCAAATGCTCACTCCACCCCTCAATGAATACCTTGAGGAATGTAGTCCCCAAAATGGGGTCCGTTTTTGGGGGTTTCTACTGTATGGGTACCTTTTACGGTCTCTTCGAATGTGACATGGTGCTCGAAAATCATTCCATTACAATCTACCCTCCAAAAACCGCATGGTGCTCCTTCCCTTCTGAGCCCTGCCGTGTGCCCATACAGCAGTTTACGACCACATATGGGGTGTTTCTGTAAACTGCAGAATCAGGGTAATAGATATTGAGGTTTGATTTCCTGTTAACTCTTACTGCCTTATAGGAATGGGTTGAAATGGAAAATCTGCACACAAAAAAAAGTTAAATCGTGAAATTTCACCTCCATGTTCCTTTAATTCTTGTAAAACGTAAAGGGTTTAAAAAAAAGTTTGTAAAATCACTTTTGAATAGTTTGAGTGGTGTAGTTTCTAAAATGGGGTCATTTATGGGTAGTTTATACTATGTAAGCCTCACAAACTGACTTCATAACTGCTTTCTAACGTCCGAAGAGAAATAAAATGACAAAATGGTGCCAATATAAACATACAGACATACAGTATATGGTGAATGTTAATGAATAACTATTTTATCAGTGATCATTACTGTTTTAAAAGCAGAGAAAATAGATTTTTTTTTCCAATTTTCCATAAATTTTAAGTAAAGTAAAAAAAAATATTGACTCATATGTACCATGAACATGAAGTATGATGTGTCACGAGAAGTTCTCAGAATGGCTTGGATAAGTAAAAGCATTCCAAAGTTATTACCACAAATACATACAAAATTTGACCGTGTCAGGAAGGAGAAAAATCTATATCTCCTGAAGGGGTTAATCACCTAAAGTGCTGTCTATATTAAAGTTTTGTCTACGTAATCTATCACAAGCAGCTGAAAAGTCTCACATATATTAGATGTAGTCTCCGGATCAAACTGACTCTCTTGGTGAAGCACAACGGGGATACCGCACCTCCTGCCGTGCTTGACCATATCCACATCATAGAAATACATTTTGAGTCCCAATCTTCTGGAAAACTATAATAAAATACAATAAAAATCAGACAAAAAGTTTTCAGTTCTCAACCTGTTTTAGAGGAACAAACCCCAATTTTCTAACAACACATCCAGAACTCTCCGACAGTCTCTTAGGCCGGATATGACACCACAGCTCGCCTATTTCTTCTTTTACTTTTATTCCACCGTTCTTCTGACCTCTGCTTCGTTTGAAGAATCTGTTTCCTCCCGACAAGTGATTTTCCAGGTAAAACTGCACCTCGTCTGCTCTATGGCTCCACCGTGTGAACCCAGCCTTAACATGTACCTGCCATTTCAGTTTATTTTTTATTATTGCGTGGGGACAGTTATTTTAATAATTTTTGTAATATAATTTATTAGGGAAAGGTGTGTATTTTATTAGCCTGGAAAGTGTCTCCATTGCAGCACTCTTAGAATTACTGACTGCCTGTCTTCACCGTGAACTATACTATGATGGCAGCTATTTGTAACATACAGAGGCTTCTCAACCTGCCTCTTCTCTCTCTGCCATATTGCTGACTAGTGTTGGGCGCGAATATTAATCGTGAATATCGTCACTTCGAGAATTCGTGAATATTTAGATTATAGTGATATATTCTCGTAATTTCGAATATTCTAGATTTTATTTTCATCAGTAACCTCCCTTCTTGCTTGTGGGCCAATGAGAAGGCTGCAGTGTCTTTGAGCTTAGCAATATCCCTAGCAACCAATAGGAAAGTTGCCTACCCCTTACTATATAAGAACCTCCCCAGCAGCCATTTTCCACAGTTTTTTTTTTAAGTTCTGAGAGAGACAGCAGTGACATTGCTGTGTTCTGTGCTTTCCACACTACAATAGATAGATAGTTAGCTCATATATATAATACAGATAGTGGGGGATAGTCAGTGTAGGTTATATCCTGATATAGTGTAGCTGTTGCAGTGCAGTATGTTAGGTAGTGTGATAGGTTCTGCTGTCCATACAAACATGCAGACCTGCTAAAATGTTAAGTTTCACCTATTGCACCAACATATTTGCATCATTAGTGCTTATTAGCGCAAACGCTAATATATTGCAGCACTCTAAGACCTCTTTCACACGGGCGAGATTTCCGCGCGTGTGCAATGTGTGAGGTGAACGCATTGCACTCGCACTGAATCCGGACCTATTCATTTCTATGGGGCTGTGCACATGAGCGGTGATTTTCACACATCACTTGTGCGTTGCGTGAAAATTGCAGCATGCTCTATTTTGTGCGTTTTTCACGCAACGCAGGCCCCATAAAAGTGAATGGGGCTGCGTGAAAATCGCAAGCATCCGCAAGCAAGTGCGGATGCGGTGCGATTTTCACGCATGGTTGCTAGGTGACGATCGGGATGAGTACCCGATCATTATTATAGCATTCTTAATACAGAATGCTTAGTAAAATAGGGCTGGAGGGGTTAAAAAAGAAATAAATAATAATTAAACTCACCTTAATCCACTTGTTTGCGCAGCCCGGCTTCTCTTCTTTCTTCTTCTTTGCTGTGCAGGAGGAAAAGGACCTGTGGTGAGGGCACTGTGCTCATCACATGGTCTGTCACATGATCCATCACCATGGTGATGGATCATGTGATGGACCATGTGAGGAGCGCAGTGATGTCATCAAAGGTCCTTTACCCAGGTCCTGAAGAAAGAAGAAAGAAGAGAAGCCGGACTGCGCGAACAAGTGGATTAAGGTGAGTTAAATTATTTTAATGTTTATTTTAACCCCTCCAGCCCTATTTTACTAAGCATTCTGTATTAAGAATGCTACAATTCACACAACACCTAACCCAAACTTCTGTGAAGAAGTATGGGTTTGGGTACCAAACATGCCGATTTTTCTCACGTGTGTGCATAACGCATTAAAATGTTTTGCACTCGCGCAGAAAAATTGCGCATTTTCCCGTGACGCACCCGCATCTTATCCGGCCCAAATCCATGACGCCCGTGTGAAAGAGGCCTAACAGCATACAAAGCAATTTTTTATGTTCTTCTGTGCAAACCATTTTCTCTAGTCTCAGGAAACTTGTAGCAGCTTGGAAAATGTAGCCAAAGTGACCCACGCCTATGTTTTGCACGCATTAGGCGAATATTACATTGCTGATTTTTCGCAAATCAAGATAATATTAAATTCGCGAAAATATGACAAATACTCGCCCAAATATTCATGAAATATCGTAAATTCGAATATAGCCCCTGCCGCTCATCACTATTGCTGACCTGTCTCTGCCTATTTGACTTGCTACCAGCATTAATCACTGGACACTGCTAATTTCTCTGTGATTTCTTGTTAGTTACGGAGTTCAGTGAAGAGAAAGGAGAATGGTGCTGCAGTGATCAGCGCTGGTAACAAATCAGATAGGCAGGGAGATATAAGCAATAAGGTATAGAAAATGTGGGGAAGCAGGGTCTGGGTTATGGGGAGAAGAGGCAGGCTGAGAAGCTTCTATATGTTACACATAGTCGTCCTTAGAGTAATATGGATTCTTCTCTGTGTAAATTCTGTAAAACATTTTTTATTTTTCATATATAGGGAATCAACATCACTTCTCTCCTGTGTGATTTTTTTCATGTCTAACAAGATCTGATTTATTAGCAAAATATTTTCCACATTCTGAACATGAATATGGCTTTTCTCCTGTGTGATACCTCTGATGAACCTTGAGGCTGTGTTTAGAATTAAAACATTTCTCACATTCGGAACATGAATATGGCTTCTCTCCTGTGTGAATTCTCTGATGAACCTTGAGGTTGTGTTTAGAAATAAAACCTTTCCCACATTCTGAACATGAAAAGGGCTTCTCCCCTGTGTGACTTCTCTCATGTGCAATGAGATCTGACTTATGAGTAAAACATTTTCCACATTCTAAACATTTAAATGGCTTCTCTCCTATGTGACTTCTTTCATGTTTATGAAGACGTGATTTATCTGTATAACATTTCCCACATTCTGAACATGAATATGGCTTCTCTCCTGTGTGAATTTTCTGATGAAGCTTGAGGTGGTGTTTAGTAATAAAACATCTTCCACATTCTGAACATGAAAATGGTTTCTCTCCTGTGTGAATTCTGTCATGTGTAATGAGGTCTGACTTTTGCATAAAACATTTCCCACATTCTGAACATGAATACGGCTTCTCTCCTGTGTGACTTTTCTGATGAAACTTGAGCTTGTCTTTGGTGATAAAACATTTCCCACATTCTGAACATGAAAATGGCTTCTCCCCTGTGTGACTTTTCTCGTGTGCAACAAGATCTGACTTATGTATAAAACATTTCCCACATTCTAAACATTTAAATGGCTTATCTCCTCTGTGGGTTCTTTCATGTGTATGAAGACGTGATTTATCATTAAAACATTTCCCACATTCTGAACAGGAATATGGTTTCTCTCCTGTGTGAATTCGCAGATGAAGTTTAAGGTGGTGATTAGTAATAAAACCTTTCCCACATTCTGAACATGAAAATGGTTTCTCTCCTGTGTGAATTCTCTGGTGCGTAATAAGATCTGACTTTTGTGTAAAACCTTTCTCACATTCTGAACATGCATACGGCTTCTCTCCTGCGTGAAACTTCTCATGTGTAACAAGTTTTGATCTATATATAAAACATTTCCCACATGTTGAACAGGAAAATGGCTTCTCTCCTGTGTGCATTCTACTGTGAGCAAAAAGACCGGAACGATGTGTAAATTGTTTTCCACATTCCGCACACTGAAATCTTTTACCCCTTTTCTGCCCGGTACTTGTGGTAACAATCTGTGATTGGTCAGGAGAAGGTTCCTTATAATAAGAAGCATTATATGACAGATCTGTTCTGTGAAGTCCTGGATGTACATTACAGGTAACGAGGTTTATTCCTGAAGAGTGCTGCCCGATATCTTCATCTTCTACTATATGATCTAGTGATAACATGAAGGTTCCTCCAGAGTTCTTACTGTGATGTTCTGTTAGGAGTAAAAAAAGGTTTAGTGATTTTCTTTTTTAAACCACCAAGTAGATTAATTTACAACCTTTCTGGTCTTTTCTCATGGCTCAGTTTTCCTGCATCTAATCTGCCAACATGTAATCCCCCACTCAAGACCCCATTATATACAAATTTGGGCTTCCTAAATCTCCCACCGCAGAAAGACACCATCTGGAGGTCTCTAAGCGGCTGTCAGCCGAGTTCCAGACGAGGCCTAGCTGGCTCAGCGGTGCCTTGGCCTTAATTTCGGATAGCGGCGGTGCGGCTTGTGAACCGGAGCGGGCCTAAGGAGATCCCAGATGTCCTAGGACCTCCCGATTCAGATAATGGAGGAAGTATAGCAGGATAAGAAGCCTGGGGGATCGGATTGCAGTTATCAGCCCACCCTACCTGTCCCACGCTCCCAGCGCTGTGGGGATGCCATCCTGGAGCACAGCCTCACCTCCGGAAAAATCAAAGCCGGTAGTAGTGGACACAATTAACACACCGAACTCCGGATCCTCCAGCCAGGACAAGGGAGAGAAAGTGCGTCCTCCTCAAGAATCTAGAGCAGTGAGGGGTTACCTACCTCCATTAAGGTACTGTAATCCTGATCTCTCTCATAGAGAACTGTGACTCTACAGGTGTCCATATAATATCTCAGTTCACCTGCCATCATCACCATAGCAATACAGGGGGTGGTGAACCTTCATCACTGAGCACCAATACTGACTCTCATTGTGAAATACTTGATGGACTTGGTCCTAATGTTTTAAACGCCCCTCCTTTCCATAAGGGGATCTACCATGTCAATTATTCTGCTCATTTGGAATCCCACTCCTTTACAGAGCCTTGGGCTCAATGTTTTTAGATCTTTAAATCAGATCACAGCCCGGATGGTCACCTTGCTAACCATATCTGAGGATATTTGATGCACACGAGTATTGCAGCACAGCGTAGTGTCCTGTTCTTTAATCAATAGACATAGCTCACCTCCTCTAAGATGGTGAAATACGGACAACCCGCAACAAAAGACTTTATCACACCTAAAAAAAAAACTCATCCCAAGGGTAATATGGAGAGGTTTGTTACAAAGGCGTCCACATGTGTAGACCCACCCGCCCAAGAGAACCTGCCTCTAAACCAAGATGATATAATGCAAGATGAGGTCCAAGATACAGCGTCATCTGACCTTCCTTTATCAAGGGCCTTTTTTCAACAAACCCTTACTAAGGCACTGTCACCATTGGCACAGGACTTGCAAGAGAGTAAACAAGATTTGCGTCACATTGGACATAGTGTGGACTGCTTAGAGGAAACCACTGCAGAGCCATGTAACCACACCAAGGAGGTAGCTACCTATTTCCAAACCTGCTAAGATCACTTAAACCAACTCTACACTCATATAGAAGATCAGGACAATCGCAACCGACGCAACAATTTGAGAATCCAAGGCTTACCCGAAACATATGCTTTGGAATCGCTACTTTCTACAGTGAAACAAATAGCTGTTGTGCTCCTTGGAGCACACTACCCCCTTTCTATTGATATAGAAAGAGCGCATAGGGCTCTAAGGCCTAGACCTGGCCCATCTGAACCACCCAGAGATATAATTTGCTAATTTCTGGACTGAGGAAAGCAAGAGAAGATCCTAATTGGATTTTTGATGAACACCAGCTAACGTTATTTCAAGACCTAGCTCCTATGACACTCTACAAAAGGAAACAGTTAAAACCCCTAACTGACATACTGCACTCGAAAAAAATCTTGTATCGCTGGATGTTTCCCTTCGGCCTCACCACTACAGTTGCAGGGAAAAAAATTCACTGTCCGTCGACATGAAGACCTCACGGAGTTACTGTCAGCGTTGGGAGGCCCTATGATTTCCATAGGGGATTTGTGTACTGTTCAAGATCTTCATGCCCTTCCAGTACTGCCAACCCTGATCCCGTGGTCTACAGCCCATACTGGCAGAACTGGGAAAAGTAGCAAGAGGAAAGGCGGGCAGATATCCTCCAAGAATTTGGACGGTGAAATAACCTGAATGATTTCTCTATATGTAGATAATCCTACTTTGCAGGCCATTTTATGATCCTTCATTAGGAAACTCTGATCTCTTGTATTTTTTATGTGCTTTCTACTACAGCTGTCTCTTGGCCTATTCAGCTCCTCCACTTCTGTCTATGGGGGGGGGAGGGGAGGGGGTAGTGACCCCACTTGCGTGCAAACTATTTCTCATTTCTCTCTATGTACCTCTATCCTCATTCACCCTTTTAGAATATAAAGGTGACCCATAAAGGGTCTTGTCATTTACCTATCACAACCTTTGCGCCACTGAAACACATGGGCGCCAGTCAGTGTTTACTAAACCATTATGGGCTCTGTTGCCTACCTTTTCTACCTGGTTATGTTTATTCTCATGATTGTTGTGTTTTCCAACCATACTGTGATACTGACTCCGACGTGTCTGCTGCCACTCACTGTCCTCCCTTGGGTAATATTGTAAGGCCGATGGTTTTTGATAATCTAAGATGGTGTTGAAATTAATGTCTATAAATGTGAGGGGACTTAACTCCCCCTACTAACGCTCTGCATTATGGAATGATGCCAATGAGGGTAAATATGACATCTTGCTAGCTCAAGAAACCCACTTCTTAGCCAAAGACAATTGCAGGTGTGCTAACAGACAATGCCCTCACCTTTTCTTTGCATCCTCAGTACTTTGGGGGATAGAGCTGGAGCAATGCTGGCACACAGACTCAAGAAAAGGAAAGTAGTATCTCGTATTGAGTCAATGAAACAGAATAACGGGATGATTACAACACACCCAATAGATATTGCAGACACATTCGCGGACTACTACAGCTCCCTTTATAACCTAAAAGATGACAGCGCCACCCCACAACCTACCTCTCAACTCATCTCAAAATTCCTGGACTCAGCGTCTCTCCCGACTTTATCTCCTCAGGATATTATGTCTATTAATAGCCCCTTCTCGGAAATTGAGGTGGATGCAGCTATAAAGACCTTAAAGCTGCATAAAGCCCCAGGCCCAGACGGATTCTCCAGACTACTATAAAACCTTTAAAAAGAACTTATTGCCATATCTTACTCGACTCTTTAACGCATTTCTCCTCCCTGGTATTATATCTAAGGAAATGTGTGCTATTATTACAACAATCCCTAAACCAGGAAAATCTCAAGATGTCCCATCGAACTTTCGTCCCATCTCTTTACTTAATAGTGATTTAAAATAGTTTTCCAAACTTCTGGCTTTAAGGATACAACCTATCCTTCCTAAATTAGTCTCCCCAGACCAGGCAGGATTTATTCCAGGTCGCCAATGCAGGGATGGAACTAGAAGAATGATTGACCTATTGCAGTTGTCGGAGACTTCCGGTGCACCTATGATTTTTGTATCTTTAGATGCGGAAAAAGCATTTGATAGGGTGCACTGGGGGTTTCTGGCTGAGGTACTGGGTGATTCGGATTCTCTGGCCCTATTTTGTCCGCTATATTAGACCTGTACTCATCCCCATCCGCACGAGTGTTCGCATCCGGCTTTTACTCCAAGAGTTTTAACATATCAAACGGAACTAGACAGGGTTGCCCATTATAACCACTAGAGTTTGCTTTGGTGATAGAACCCCTGGCAGAAAGAATCTGAGTAGACCCACATATTACCGGAATACAGATAGGTGCTACAACACCCAAAATTGGCCTATACGCAGATGATGTTGTATTGTCTCTTACACGTCCGGAAATCTCTCTTACAGAAGTCATAGTAGTACTGCAGGAATATGCACAAGCCTCCTTATATAAACTGAATATCACTAAATCGCACATACTTCCTTTTGCAATTCAGGAACCTCTTAAAAAACGACTTTTGGAGAGAGCGCCGTTTCAGTGGTCATCAGACAATATAACATACTTAGGTATTACCTTAACGACCGGCTAAAAAACTTGGTATCGATGAATTTTGCCTCCTTACGAACAGAATTGCTAGCAGACTATACTAAATACTCCCAGCACTTTATGTCATGGATTGCCAGGATTAATGCGGTCAAAATGCTAATATTACCCAAAATACTTTACAAGTTCAGGTGTATTCCAATTCTCATTCCCTCTAAAACAATCCGCTTGTTACAGGCAGATTTCCTAAAATTTATATGGGGCAATAAGGCCCCTAGAGTGAACTGACGAGCCTTATACCCAAATTTGCGAGATGGTGGACTGGGCGTCCCGGACCTGTTGCGATATTATAAAGCCAATCTTATTGAACAAACTAGCGAATGGTGGTTGCCTTCTTCGAATCAGATGTGGCTAGAGATAGAGTCCACTTTTGCAATGAAGGGTTCTCTCCCAGGTCTTCTCACTGCCCATTCTTTAGCGGCACCCAGGGGACTGCCCTCCCACTTGACCATGTGAGCTGCTGTATGGACTTGGTGTCGTTGGATAGAAGGGGAAAAACTGTTCTTTCCTACGAGGTCGGAAACCCTGCTAGGTGCGCTTACCTACAATATCCCAGATCTTTCGATAAACAAATGGGAGAAAGCTGGTATATTGTATTTGGACCAAATATACGATGACTCTGGCATAAAAACCTTTGAAGCTTTGCACCAAACTTACCAATTGCCTACCTTTTTTTTCCCCAATACCTTCAAATTAGACATATGTTAAGTAACAGCCGGTTACCTCCTGATCGGCTGTCCAGGGGCACCCCGATTAGCAGATTTGTTTAGTAGCCGAGGATGTTCCAGAAAGGGACTATCCATTGCTTACCAAGCTTTGGAACCAAGTTCAGACACTAAGATGAGCTTTATGGTGAAATGGGAAGAAGAATTGGGTAGTTCCTGGACAGCTGAAGAGTGGAGTGATGCCTTCCACTGGACGATAGCTAACTCCAGGTGTATCAATGATACTGAACAAAATAGGAAAATACAGCTTAGATGGTACCTGACTCCAGCTCGTATAGCCCATATGGACCCCACATATAGCCCATGCTGCTGGTGAGCTCGTGGGGAAAAGGGAACCCCAACACATATGTGGTGGTTTTGCCCCGTTATACTTCCATTTTGGAAAGAGGTCTTTGACCTTTTATCGTCGGTTGCTGGGTTCCCTGTTCCCCTTTCACCATAATTGGCTATTCTCTTTATCGGAATAGGTGACTTCCCATATAGTCATAGACCGGTCATAGCAGGGGTTCTGACGGCAGCAAGAAAGCTGATAGCTTCCTTGTGGAAACTACCAATAACCCCAAAAGTTACGGATTTAACTCTTCTATTCAACCAATATGTACAATATGAGTGTATATATGCAGACTCCTATTGGGAACGTGCTCAAGCACATAAAATAATAATAATAAAATGTATTTATATAGCGCCACCATATTCCGCAGTGGTATACAAAACAAAAATAACTGGATAATATACAATTGAAACACTAGGAGTCAGGGTCCTGCTCGCAAGAGCTTACAATCTATGAGGAATTGGGGGTGACACATAAGGTAGTTCATTGTGAAGTAGGATTTGAGCAATTATTGAACTGACAGGAGTGGTGCCGGCCGATCTGCTTCAGGTTTGGGACTACTAGAGGATAGAGTTTAAGCCAGAGGAGTTGGTAGAGGAAGGTTTAGTCTGGGAAAAAATCATTTTAGGTGCCTGAAAAGATGTGTTTTTAAGCACGTTTGAAGGTGGAGAAGTTGTGAATTGACCTAGTATTCCGGGGCAGAGTACTCCAGAGAGTAGGTGCAGCTCGAGAAAAGTCTTGAAGACGGGAGTGAGAGGTACGAATTATGGAGGCTATTAATCTTAGGTCGCTAACAGAACAGAGAGCACAAGTAGGGTGGTAGATGGAGATGAGGGAGGAGATTTATGGAGGTGCAGCACTGTGGAGAGCTTTGTGGGTGAGGGTGAGAAGTTTGAACTGTATTCTGTGGTGGATGGGCAACCAGTGAAGTGACTGGCACAGACTAGTAGCATCAGTGTAGCGGTTGGATGGATAGATGAGCCTGGCTGCAACATTTAGAACAGACTGAAGGGGGGAGACTTTAGTGAGAGGGAGACCGATTAGTAATGCCTTGCAGTAGTCAAGACGAGATGGGATCAAGGCAACAAGAGTTTTTGCCGTTTCCACCGTAAGAAATGGGCAGATTCTGGCGATATTCTTGAGGTGCAGACGTCAAGAGCGTGTACGTGATTGAATATGGGGAACAAAGTAGAGATCAGAGTCAAATGTGGCCCCAAGACAACGGGCATTTTGCCCAGAAGTTATGATAGTGCTGCAGGCCGAAATTTAAATATCAAGTTTAGGTGAGTTAGTAGATGGGGGAAAGACAAGAAGTTCAGTTTTGAAAGGTTCACTTTTAGATACAGAGAGTACATGATGCTAGAGACAGCTGCCAGACAATTACTGGTGTTTTGGAGTAAAGCAGGGGTGATGTCAGGGGATGAAGTGTATAGTTGGGTGTCGTCAGCATAGAGATGGTATTGAAAGCCAAATCTACTAATAGTCTGTCCGATAGGGGCTTTATAGAGGGAGAAGAGTAGAGGACCTAGTACTAAGTCCTGAGGAACTCCAACATCAAGAGGAATAAGAGAAGAAGAACAGCCAGTGAACGATACACTAAAGGATCGGCCAGAGAGATAAGAAAAGAACCAAGAGAGAGCAGTGTCCTTAAGGCCAATTGAGTGGAGCATGGTGAGTAGGAGTTTATGGTCTAAGATATCAAATGCTCCAGAGAGATCCAGCAGAATCAGTACAGAATAGTCACCATTTATTTTTGCTGTTAGATCGTTAGACATTTTAGTAAGGGCAATTTCTGTAGAGTGAAGAGGGCAGAAGGCAGATTTTAATGGGTCAAGTAGAGAGTTTGCAGAGAGATAGCATATTAAGTGAGAGTAGACAAGACGTTCAAGGAGTTTAGAGATGAAGGGGAGGTTAGAAACAGGTCGGTAGTTTGCAGCACAGGACAGGTAAAGAGTGGGGTTATAATAGAGTGTTTGAAAGAGGAGGGAAAGATATCGGAAAAGAGAGAAAGGTTAAAAATTGTAGTTAGGTGAGTGATGACGGCCAGGGAGAGGGACTGGAGGAGGTGTGATGGAATAGGATCACTGCTACAGGTTGTGGGTGGAAAAAAAAAGATAAGCCTGGATACTTCCTCCTCTGTTATAGGGTCAAAAAAGGAGAGAGAGCATGTGGAGAAATTGGAGGGAGGAGGATTGAAATGATTTGGGGACTGGGAGATTATTTCCTGCCGGATACTGCCAATCTTGTCTCTGAAGTAAGTGGCCATGCCATCAGTGCAGAGGTCAGTGACAGGTTCTGGAACTTTAGAGCTTAGAAGGGAGTGAAAAGTGTCAAAAAGTTGTTTTGGGTTATTCGAGAGAGGCAAAGTACTTTTGTTTTGCAATATTGAGAGCTGAATTATATGTTTTGAGCATAAATGTATAATAGAGGAAGTCTGCCGATATTCGTGATTTTCTCCATAAGCATTCTGCACATCTGGAGCAGCGCTGGAGAAAACGTGTTTCAGGTGTGTGCCAGGGTTGCCGTGTTCTGTGTCGAGAGGGTCGGATTGATATTGGAGCAACCAGATCTAGGGTGGTTTTGAGGGTCTGGTTGTAATGATTGGCAGCCAAGTCTGGACAGGAGAGGGAAGTGATTGGGGTAAGAGCTAGTTGTAGGGTGTTAATAAGTTGCTGGCAGTTAATGGTGTGTAGGTTTCTGTAAGTGTGAAAAGTAGGATTGTCATGAGAAAAGTAAGAGGTCTTTATGGTAAATGAAAGAAGATTGTGGTCAGAAAGTGGGAAGGATAAGTTACTAAAGTTTGAGACTGGGCAGTGACGGAACAAGACTAGATCAAGTATATTGCCCTGTTCATGCGTGGCAGAGGAAGCAAGTTGTGATAGACCAAGAGAGGAGGTTAAAGAAAGAAAGTGAGCACCTGATGGGGAGATGGGATCATCAATGGGGATATTAAAATCACCCATAAAAAATGGGAAGTGTGGAACACTTCTTCGTATGCCTCTAAAATACCATCAATAGCTTTTTAGGATTTGGCAATTTACTAGTGGCAGTGAGGGGGGACGGTGAGTGAGCGGCTATGCAGTGACACGAACAGTACACTTATATTTTAATACGATTCATGCTCAGATTTGAGTGGATAGGATATTTTATGCTCTAACTATGTATCACAGGTTTTGAATTTGTTAATTCCATTGTTATACCTTAATAACTATATATGAATATGTTGTATTACTATCATAGATGTCAGACACATGTGTTTTACTTCTCATTGACTTATCTATGTGACTTATCTGATGTTCCTTTACTTAAACTGGAAAAACAATAAAACTTGAAAGTTAAAAAAAATATATAAATGTACAACCTTTCTATTATGCTGGCCAAAATGGATCCAACAGAAAAGAGAAATATACAGCGGTGCCTGAAAGTTTGCGAACCTTTCAGAATTTTCTATATTTCTGAAGGAATCCGATCTAAAGCTACATCAGATTTGCACACACATCCCAAAAGTAGACAAAGAAAACCAAATCAAAGAAAGGAATCACAAGTATTAAACCAAAATATTAGCCTAACATAACAGACTAAAAACCGGATCTAGTACTCACCGGTAATTCTTTTTCCATGAGATCACCACGATGGCAACACAAGGAGATTGACCCCTGACCTCTGTAGGGGCAGGAAGCAGAGAAAGGTTTAAATACCCCCCTCCCACCACCAACACCCGTGATTCCAAAATACAAGAGTAGAAAGGTGGTGGAAAACCCAGTGATTTTATAACATCCGAATAAAACCAAAAGAAGGGAAAGTATTACTCTATAACGATCCCCAAAAACAAGAACATAACGGGAGGGAATTTATATGCCGTCGTGGTGATCTCATGGAAAAAGAATTACCGGTGAGTACTAATTCTTTTTTTCCATAGCATCTCCACGACGGCAACACAAGGAGATATACAAAATATGATCGGGGGGGGGGAACAGCCTGAAGGACTTTTTGTCCAAAAGACATGTCTGATTCTTTGAAAGGTCTAGTCTATAATGTTTAATAAAGGTATGGATACGGCCTTACAAATTTCCTCTAAGGAAACACCCGCTCTCTCCACTTGGGAGGAAGACATCTCTCTGGTAGAGTGAGCCTTCAGATTATCTGGGCAAGAGAGATTTTGAATAGTATAGCAAGTAGAGATAGCATTCTTAATCCATCTAGCGATTGAGTATTTGGAAATTTTCTATCCTCTGTTTTTGCCCCCAAATTGAACGAAGAGACAGTCGGACCTCCTAATCTCTTTTGTAGAGTCTATGTAGTCCAGTACGGCTCGTCTAACATCTAGGGAATGGAAGGATAGTTCTCTGTTGTCGGAGGGTTTATCATAAAAGGACGGGAGCATCATTTCCTGATCTTTGTGGAATTTAGACACACCTTTGGCATGAATTCTGGGTCTAGCCTCAGGATTAATCTATCGCTTTTGACCAGGAGGTAAGGTTCCCTCATGGATAATGCTTGTAGTTCACTAATTCATCTGGCGGAAGTGATGGCCACTAGGAAAGCTGTTTTGAATGATTTTAGTTTCAAGGAGCATTCATTCAACAGTTCAAAGGGGGGACGTGATAATCCTGTAAGAATTATGTTTAGGTCCCAAGTAGGGATACGAGATTTTAACGTTGGATGTATTCTGGTAACCGCTCTCATAAATCTTCTAATCCATTTATGGTTCGCTAGTTCAGTGTCGTAAAAACAACTTAAAGCGGATATTTGAACCCTGAGGGTAGCAGGTTTTAACCCCATATCAAAACCATTTTGTAAGAAACCTAGAATTGACTGTATATTAGGAGCGGATTTGTTGGGAGAGGGTGATCCTGACTAAGAACAAAAATTCTTCCAAATCTTTAAATAAATGGCGAAGGTGACTTTCTTTCTGGAGTCCTTTAGAGTAGAGATCACTGGATCCGAAAGACCCTGAGATTTCAGGATTTGGGATTCAGGATCCAAGCTGTCAAATTTAAGAATTCCGGGTCCGGATAAAGAATTGGACCTTGATGTAGAAGGTCCCTCCTCTTTGGAAGGGGCCAAGGACCTTCGATGGCCATCTTCCGAATAACGGGAAACCAGCTCTTTTTCGGCCAACAAGGTGTTATCAGTATGACATTTGCGCCGTCCTGATGGATCTTCTGCACCACCTTTGGTATTATCGGAAGTGGCGGGAAGGCATAGTACAGTGCTTGGTCCCACGTGAAGGAGAAGGTGTCTAGGATCCACGGATTGTCCCTGGGGTCTAGGGAACAAAATGCTGGGACTTTTAAATTTCTCCGAGAGGCGAACAGATCCACTTCCGGTGTGCCCCATTTGTCTGTTATTATCAGAAAGATTTCTTCGTTCAAGGACCATTCCGATTGGTCTATTTTTTCCCTGCTTAATTAGTCGGCTTCTATGTTCAGGGATCCTTTTAGGTGAACCGCTGAAATGGATTTTATGTTTATTTCCTCCCAGCTGAAAATTTCTGAGGATAGTTTTAGCAGACTCATAGATTTTATAGCTCCTTGATGGTTAAGGTATTTTATTGTCGTCGTGTTGTCTGATAGTATTTTTAAATGACGACCCCGGAGAAGGGGTTCTGCAATTTTTAGAGTTTCCCAAACCGCTCTCAGCTCTCGGTAATTCGACGAGTGACTCCTGATTGAACTGGACCAAAGTCCCTGGTAATAAATTTCTCAGACTTTCGACCCCCAGCCCCACTGGCTTGCATCTGTGGTGATTTGGGTGTGAGGTATCTTTCTGCATGTTACCCCTCTGGTCAAGTTTTCCTGGATCCTCCACCACTGAAGTGAGGATTTTATCCTCTGAGGTATGGTAACCATGTGATCTAACGAGAAAACTTTTTTGTCCCATACTCTCAGTACTCACATTTGAAGAGGTCTGAAGTGAATTTGACACCATTAAACTGCTTGGATGCAGGAAGTGAGGACACCTAGAAGACTCATAGATTTCTTATGGAAAAGGTTCTCTTGGATGTAAATACCTTGATCTTCCGTTGGATGTCGGATACCTTGTCCCGAGGTAGACTGGTCAGTTGTTTCTGAGAGAATATTTTGGCCTCCTCTTGATCAAAAAGTAGACGGCTCTGATATGATCTGGAGATTCCTAGGTGTTTTTCCGATTAAGACCATTCATCTAATATCAAACCTTTAATATTTTCATTAATAGGGAAGACGCAGACCCCCGAACATTTCCTCCTGAACGGAAGAGGTTGGTAAGATTTCTTCAACCCCCATCGTTGCCCTCACTGCTTTGAGCAATTCTGGCATATCCTCTGAAGAAAAATAAAATCTTTTTCTACCTTCATGGATATCCCGTTCGGATTGTTTGTCCTCCTCCTCCCATGTTTTGGAAGAAGAGGCACCGTCGAATTCATCTGACTCAGATGAAAGGGAATCCCCTGTTCGCGGCCGCTTGTGTGGGGGCTCAGACTGAGGAGGAGTATCCTTGTGAAATCTGGACAGGGATGCCAAAGAGGATTTGATTTCCTCCTGCATCATGGTTCTGAACTCATCCATTAAGGACGGTTGTTCGTCTCGTATAATCTTGGTAATACAATCACTGCATAACTTTTTCTGATAGTCCTCAGGCAGACGTTTAAGGCAGGAGATAAATTTTATGGACTTTTTGGGCTTCCTCTGCGCTTCTTTAGAAATCAAAGGGCAGATGGAAAAGCCCCATTAGAAAGATAAAGAAGCCCAGTATACTCCACATGAGACCAGAACAAGAAAAAATAACATAAGATTAAAATTTCCCGCACAGGGGGACTTACAAAAGGAGGCACAGGGGCTTCTGAGTGCTCCGGTGCGGACATTCTTGAGGGATAAAGAACACCAACACCGCAACCAAGAACGCTGGGTGAAGGAGAGAAATTCAAATTCACTTCCTGGTCCCGCCGAATATGCGCCCCAGATAAGACCAGAGCGAGGCCTCCCAATCCGCTCCCTACCATGTGGAAATGGTGTTCCAGGTGCGCAAAAATCTTCATCTTACAAAACCTTTCTCTGCTTCCTGCCCCTACAGAGGTCAGGGGTCAATCTCCTTGTGTTGTTGTCGTGGTGATGCTATGGAAATACTTCTCAGATAAAGCAGTCATTATTGTCCACAGCAGCATCTGCTGAGCAGCTACACAGCCGGGATCAGATTTACATCCAATCCTGGGCCCTATGGAGAGAAGGCAGCTGGTTAACAAAATCTGCACCAGTTGTGTATAAATAGGACTCAACAAAAAAGGCTGTCAATAGCCTCCACCGCTGTATCCATCCCCTGCTGCAGGAACATCCACATTCACATATATGGGACAGATTTCAGGAGCGGAAACCTCTACAACAAACCTGCCATGTGTGAACACACCCTAATGCAGCAGTACAGTAAAGTGAGGAACGTGTGTGTGGAGCTCAGGGATCGGCCGCTGATCAGGGACGTCTGTCACCCCCTCAGGCTGCCCGATTCATCTGCACCCCTCGTGTCACCCCACTCCTATGTATCCTAAATCATATCCTCGGAATTAAGAGAAAATGGAGCCCATGACATATTGTGGAGCCTCCGCAGCTACAACACTCCGGGCCGTACATCTACTGCTAGAAGACACATGTCCGCTCTGACAGGACCACAGACTGGAGGAGGAGAGAGAAGAGCCCGGTGATCCCACCTTCTTCTCCAGTCACACATAGCACCTTGTGTCTTCTCTGCTTGTGGAGTGACTAGAGGATCCCAGACATAAAGGGAGTAGAACTACTGGAAAGTGACTATGGAATAAGGATGTGTTCACACCACGTCTGAGCCTTCGATCAGAGGTAGATATCAGGAGGGTTTCCTAACGTAGATCTCTGATAGAAGGAGGTGACGTCTTCCCTGTACAGTCCTATCATTCTATATAGTCACACAGGGGCAGACGTCACCCATAAGCCCCATGTATACGACACGGCACAGGTTTTCCTGCAGGATCCTCTGTATAGAATAGTGTCATCTACTGTACCGGCCGATGGAGGCCAAGAGGACACTATATCTGTCAGGGGGATGGAGCCTATGGAGAAGTGTGATGTATATGGGAAATGTAGGCTCTAACGTGATGAGACCGGAGAATAACATGTGGAGATCCTACATTACATGTCATTACACGCGTGTACACAATGCACATGACCGGACTGAGGCTCTAACACGGCCTCTTCTCACCTCGTCTCTTCTTACCTGGTGATGTCAGAGGCCGGGGAGCCTCTATCATGGCCTCCTCGTACAGATCCTTGTGTCCTTCTATATACTCCCACTCCTCCATGGATAAATACAACGCCACATCCTGACACCTTATAGGAACCTGACAACACAATGACACAGTCATCACCCAGACCCCTCCAGTGCTGTTACTGGAGAATTTCCCAGCATTCCCAGCAGTGTCACCTCTCCAGTCAGCAGCTCAATCATCTTGTGGGTGAGTTCTAGGATCTTCTGCTCATGTATCAGAGGGGGAGGCTCTGTGATGGGGGTCCTGCTCCACCCTCCTGATTCATGGATGATGGGAGTCCCCCCTGATGTCTTCTTCACTATGGTGTAATCCTGTGGATGGAGAGAGACACTTAGGGAAAGAAATTCCTTCCTGACTCCAGATCTACACTCAGAATCCCTTCCTGGATCATGGCCCCATCTCCAGTAATCTAGTCACTAGACACCCTAGCCCTAACACTAACCCTCCAGACCTCCAGGCCATAGTCTCACTGCTCTTACAGTAAAGACTCCTCTTCTATGTTGGTGGAGAAACCTTCTTTCCTCTAGACGTAGTGGAGGCCTCCTTGTTATAGTCCAGTATCATCTAGATGTCAGACTAGTGGTTGAAATCCTCCCTCCAGGCCACACTCCCGCCATCTCCTCCTCTGCTTCCTCTCCTCCAGGGTACAACGTGCCTACTTACCTTCTCATGGCTCCTACAACATGACTATTGATCTCCATGATACATCACTGACCATACTGGTGGCTGATCTTCAGGTTCTCCATCACTTGGAAGGTCTGGAAGCCGTTCTCCAGGACCCTGGACTCTTCCTATCACTTCCTATGATGGATTCTCCTTCCCGATGTCTGACTTGTTACAGAATACAATAAAGAGGAGAGAAATCTAGAAAAGTTTACCTCACCACTCAGCAGGGAGATGATCTCCAAGGTGAGGTCTAATATTCTTCTGCTGATCTCCTTCCTGTCCATCCTTGGTGGTCATTCAGGAGAAGAGGAGAGAACTGGAGGAGCTGGAGGCTTCTAGTACTGCAGGCGCCTTTATGAGGAGAGGAGAGGCTGGAAATCCTCCAGGGACAAGAGCATTAGTGAGATCCAGAACCGCACTTACTGCTCCTGGAGAGACCCCGCTTCTCAGAGCCCCCAGCACCGGGGATAAAGGGGGATTCTGGAGAAATGGCTGATACCAAAGAGAAGAAGAGGCTCCAGCCACCACAGCAGTGACTACCGACCAGGACCTGCTCTGTATCTGCTGCACTGCAAGAGCTGAAAGATCTGGGATGATGTCACTGTCATGTGATCAGTGCAGGGGCGGAGCTCAGCGATGGAGAGTAGTGCTGAAGGACCTGGGATGATGTCACTGTCATGTGATCAGTGAAGGGGGAGGAGCTCAGTAGTGGAAAGAAGTAGTGCTGAAGGACCTGGGATGATATCACCATCATGTGATCAGTACAGGGTCGTGGGGATGAGTAGTGGAGGGTGTGATGATGTAATGTCTGTGTGATCAGTAAGGGTGAAGCAGTGATGGGGTTTGGTAAAACCTGTGATCATTCTGGTCAGCTAGAACATCAATAGGAGAGTGATACAGGTGTAATGCTCTGCAGGGACTGAATATACTGTGGTGTAATGCTCTGCAGGGACTGAATATACGGGGTGCAATGCTCTGCAGAGACTGTATATACTGGGGTGCAATGCTCTGCAGAGACTGGATATACTGGGATGCAGTGTTGTGCAGTTCTGAGGTACCAGTCGGAATCAAAGCCAAAGTTCGGATCCAAGATTAAATATCAAATACCGAAGTTACTCACCGAAGTCTCGAGAGATTCCAGGAATTGCTGACTTCACCTTGTCGGGAGGACGGATCTCCGTACAGCATTAAACCGAAGTTTTGAACGAAAAGACTTCAGATTATAGAATACAAAGCACGCTTCGCGCATCACTAGTTACTAGTAACGCTCGTTAGCGATGACCTGGCGGTGTAAATGCACTGCTGATTACCCGATGAAAAAGCAAAACGCTCATTCATCAGGTAAATGTATCTTTTGTGCAGCACAAATGATCATTTACCGGTGACATATCGTGCCGGGACACGAGACAGTATGGGGGCGAGCGATGGCATTAGCGGTCACCTCTTCCCATACTGTGGAGGAGATCGCTGCATGTAAATGTGTCTCCTCCACCAGCGATCGGCAGGTTGTCGGGAAGGAAGCGTTCCTTCCCGACAATCTGCTAAATCGCTGTCCCGTGTAAAGAGACCATAAAGACATAGTCAGTGTAAACAATGTTCCTGCTTCTCGCAATCTTCACCCCTATTCTCTTCCACTTCCTAAAATTCCCCCACACCCAGAAAAGACCTGTTTATCTCTCCCCCATCTTACCCTCTCATCTGAGCCCCTCCTCAGTTCTGTTCCTTATCATACAAGCTTCTCTTTCCAAATACATAGCCTCCTCATGCCCTCTCCTGCTCCCAACTACTAAGACTTCCTTCCTCTGCTTCTCCTTACTACTGGTGATATATCTGTAAATCCTGGCCTCCTGTTTCCCTTACTCCCTCTGTCCCTTTTTCCCCCTGTTTCCCCCTGACCCCTGTTTCCCCCGACCCCTGCTCCACCTGTCCCTTTTCCCCCCCGTTTCCTCCTGATCCCTGTTTCCCCCTGACCCCTGTTTCGCCTGACCCCTGCTCCCTTGGTCCCTCTTGTAGGAGCATTATAGTTTGCAATAAACTTTCCTACATTCATGACCTTTTAATCTCTCACAAACTTTCATTCCTGGGCCTAACTGAAACATGGCTGAAACCCTCTGACTCTGCTTCATCTGCTGCATGTGCCAACCACCCGCCAATCCCGTCATACTATGCCACAGTTGCCATACAGGTCTCGTCCACTAGAGACTTTTGGAGGCGAATCCACTGTGAGCACAGTAAACGTTTAAGATTGGTTGGTGTGCCCATACATAATACAATCGCGATTGTATGTACAATCGGTAAAATAAAATTATCGTTTTTGCGCGGGAAATCAACTTAATTTGCTGCCACCACTCTTTGTATTGAATCAGGGCGAAGAGACCCCGGCTAGCTATTCCTAAAGGGAAGAAATGGTTATTTGCAACCTAACTAACCAATCAACAATTTATAAAAAGAAAAGAATGCGGTAGTATGTCTCTTCTGAGGACAGAGTTCTTAGCATAGACCAAATAATCAGGTAACAAGGGCAAAACTAGAACGATTAAATCGTTAGTTTTATTATGAAAACCTTTACACAGAAATATCCATTAAAACTGACAGATAAATATACCCGCCAGTCGAACAGATTGGTTGGATAGAAATAGGTAAGAGATGAAAGGGAATAGAATGTCTGTAAGTTCAGAATTACCGTGGTAGAGTCCAGCAAAAGATAAAGTCTTTGCAAGGAATAATCCAAGATGGTGGGGTGCCTGTGTCAACCAACTTCTGGGTTAAGAAAGTTTTAACTCTTTGTGTGAATGAGAGGGCTCTTGTGATTCTGTCATTTTAAACCAGGAAGCAGTCGCGATTTCTTCGGTAATCGGTATTGTCGAGATCACAAAGCATCACACCCGGCTTCAGTCACTGCTGGTCTCCTGTACCAGTGCAGGATTAATAGTTCCAATGGCATGGACGGAATAGACTAAACGGGCTGTGTGAACGCAGCGCTCAAGACCAAAGAAATTCTCATGCGTAGAAACACACAAAAGACTTTTTCACAGAGTAAATTTGTCTGTACAGGCAGCCAAGACGCTTGTAAAGGTGTTATTGTGACATCAGGTGCCAGGTATCCTGTTGTATCAATAATAGTGTGTAGGAAGTGTATAGCTATGAGGGCGATGCAGGCTCCCTGGTATGAATAGGTATCTTGCTGAAATATATACTCACAGCTGGTGGTAGTGCTAGGTACAGACTGCCCTCCTGTTGGACAGAAGTAGCGCTGGTGGAAAGGAGCGGGAACCAGAGGTGGTACCTACATCTATCAGACATTGATGGTACTTCCTGTTCATATGCCATAAACACCCAAGTCCTTACAATCATTCTTCCAACCTTCAGATTATAAGTTCATGGAGCCTGCAGTATCTAAAGCTGGCCATTCTTTTGATATAATGATCTGCCGCATTGCGACCGATCAGTCGTCTAGGGGATCGTCCGCATGAACGACCACACCAACTAAACTGCCCAACCAGGGTGTCAGTTTTTCATAAAAACAGACTCCTTGAGCCCAATAGCAAGTGAATTCAGGCAATCGTGCCATCAACACGCAGTTTTGGCCGATGAACGGCCGAGGTTTTCCAGCACGGCGGATTGCATTTTTAGCAGACAAATGACAGTTGGCAGCAATGGCCGAAATCTGCATTTCTGGCCAACTGTAATCTTATGTGAATTGCAACCTTAAATCTCTGACTAGTCATATAGAAATGTAAGGACTCCCATGTACATTGTGTATGTGAACATATCAATATTTAATCGCCAGGAGTATAAAAAGATTCAAAAAAACACTAAAAAAACAGACATCACAATTACTCATTAGAAGAACAATTCACACAACTTTATTCCACAGATGGAAATGTCATAAGTACATTCATCACTATTTTAGGATGGTTTCACATGCTGTAGGAACAAAATGGCTAAGGTGTAAACGCAGTGCGGCCAAAGCTGTGAATACGAAATGGTGTCTCCTTTGCAGCACAAATTACTAAGAAAAGTCTGCCTTTACCATATACTATAGTCTGAGGACAGCTGTGTGTAACATACAGAGAATTCTCAGCCTCTCTTATATCTCTACCTCAGCCCCTGCTTCCTTTAATTTGCCCTACCATATTTCTGACCTCTCGCTATCTATCTGGCCTATTTCACCTGCTGCCAGTACGAATTGCTGGAAACTTTAATTTTGTCTTCCCTGCACTTTTCTGGTAGATCCTGAGTGAAAAGAAGAGAGATTAGAACAGCGCTGCATCAATCATTGCAGGTAGCTTGTCAGATAGGCAAGGACTGGTACAGAATATGGTAGGGCCCATGTATAGCTGGAGTAGATTAAAAAAAAGCCTGTGTATGGTACACCTAGCCATTCTAAAGTATAGTTAAAGTACCTTGCTTTCTCTTATAACACTTCCCGTAATACAAACAAGAACATGGTTTCTTCTCTGTGTGAATTCCCTAATAGAGTTTTAAAACTTAAATTATTTGCAAAGCATTTTAATATATAGCAAATCAAAATGGTTTCTCTCCTGTGTAAATTTTCTCATGTACAATGAGACTTCACTTTTTTGTAAAACATTTCTCACATTCTGAGCATGAATACGGCTGCTCTCCTGTGTGAATTCTCTGATGACGGTTGAGGTTGTATTTGGAAATAAAACATTTCCCACAATCTGAACAGGAATATGGCTTCTCCCCTGTGTGGTTTCTCTCATGTGTAATGAGATCTGACTTTTGTGTATAACATTTTCCACATTCTGAGCATTTAAATGGATTCTCTCCTGTGTGAATTCTTTCATGTGTAAGAAGATATGATTTATATGTAAAACATTTACCACAATCTGAACAGGTAAATGGTTTCTCTTGTGTGAATTATCTGATGAACCTTCAAGTTGTCTTTAGAAATAAAACATTTCCCACATTCTGAACATGAGTGTGGCTTCTCTCCTGTGTGAATTCTCTTATGTCTACCAAGATACGATTTATCAGTAAAACTTTTCCCACATTCTTTTTTGAATCAGATAAGTTTTTATTGGTTTATGAAAATAAACATTATCGTGTTACAAACTTCTTGCATCATATGCTTTGTTCAGTATAGTGCAAAAATAATATTTGTACAATGCAAAGCAGCCAACATACAACATTTTTTGTATAAAAACCCCAACAAAATCCCCCCTGCCCACTGTGAGACCTTTAATATGATTAAGGGACAACCATCATACGCTTAAAACACATTCATTATAGTAGCAGACTATTATACCATTTTCAGAATACGAAGTCAAGCAAACTGAAGTTAAATACTCCCAAATCAACCTTAATCACCCCCTCCAGAATTAGCCAGTGAAAATCCTAAGACTACTTTGCAAAGTAGCAAACTCCGGATTTGTCTACCCATGGGCCCCAAATATTTTCACACTTTGAAAGGCAGTTACGCTTCATATAAATTCCCCTTTCCAATCTTATAATCATATTCATTCTTGCAATAAATTCACAGATGCTTGTGGGGAAGCGGCTGTATCCACTTAGAAGCCAGAGTTTTGCGTGCCTGGTATAGGATCCTATTGATTCCAATTATAATATTCGGTTGCAAATTATCTGAATCAAATAACCCAAGTAAGCATAATCTGGGATCCAGTTTATAATTAGCACTATATATTTTGTTTATCAAGTTGACTATACCCGCCCAATATCCTTGTAGGGCATTCTAACTCCACATCATATGGAACAAACCAGCCCCTTCCTTCCTGCATCTAGGACAAAAGGAGTCAGACCTATATCCCACCTTCCATAAAAAGATTGGGGTTCTATATACCCTATGTATCATAAAAAGTTGGGATAGTCTAGCTGCTTCACTAAGGGACAGAATAGGAGTCAGTGCAAGAGTGTCCTCCCATTGGATGTCCAAGATAGGGCCCACATCCTTCTCCCACTTCAATTTAACCTTGAGTGGGAAATTTTTCAGCTGTTCGCTCTGCAAAGCCTTATAGGTGCCAGAGATAGCTCCCTTCACAGGGCCTGGTTCCACCAATTTTTTAAGTATTTGGTGAGGGACAAATTGCAAAGAAGACACTCTAAATAGTGAATTTATAGCATGTCTTAATTGTAAGTATTTATAGAAATGAGTAGACACTGAACCGAACTCAGAACAGAGTTGCGTGAATTGTTTCAGGGTGCCTTGTAAATAGAGTTGTCCTATATTCCATAGACCTTGTCGCTCCCATGATGAAAATCCCTGAAGTTTGGAAAGTTCTATTAAATTTGAGTTATTCCAGACAGGTGACAATTCAAATTGGTCCGAGACTCCCAGAAATTCCCTAGATTTTCCCCAGACTTTCCTCATTAATCCCACAATTGGAAGGGATTTAAAAGAGTCAGGTAAGTCTTTCTCTAGAATTGAAATAGAAGGGCAAAACCCAGACGCCCACTTTACCAGTTCTCCATTCCTTCCCACCTTTCCGGACATGCCCCAACCTTTAAAATGTTGCAGCTAAGCTGCCTGAAAATATAGGAAGGGGGTTAGGCAACGCCAATCCCCCCGCTTCCTTATCTCGCTGTAATATTTCATACTAGATCCTACTATGTTTATTTTTCCACAACAAGGATCAAAATATTTGCTGTAATTTATAATAATATTGCATGGGTATCCATACTGGCGAGTTATGCAGGATGTAGAGTAACTGCGGCATTAATATCATTTTAAGGTTACTTCTACCCATTACTGATAGTGGAAGTTTATGCCAAGTGGCCGCTTTCTTTTTAAACCTAGCCATTAACAGAGTCAGGTTATCTATAATATATGACCGGGGATTATCTGAAATGTTAATTACGAGATATTTAAAAGAGTAAACCACTTTCAAATTAATGTGATCCAAACAGAGAGATTGCGAAAGGGGGGACAATGGGAGAATAACTGACTTGTTCCAATTAATTTGTAAACCAGATTGTCTTCCAAAATATGATATCAATGATATTATAGGATCTATCAATGAAGCCAGATCACCCACGTATAGCAACATATCACCCGCGTACAACGAAACTTGTTCCTCCACGTCCCCCCTTCCCAAGCCTCGAATCAACGGGGTAGAACGTAAAATACAAGCCAAGGGCTCTAAAGCAATGGCAAATAAAAGGGGAGACAAAGGACATCCCTGCCTGGTGCCCCTGTCCATTGTCAACATTGGGGACAACTTACCATTTATTCGAAGTCTTGCTCTCGGCTGGCTATAAAGCAGTTTCACCCAATTAATATACACAGAACCGAACCCTAGCTTTGACATGACTGCCCATAAATACTCCCACTCAACGCTAAAAAAGCCTTTGCAGCGTCTATTGAGACCACCGCAGGGCACCCCGTCTCCTAGTCCTTCCCTCCCATCTGGAGATTGAGGAACAAACGTCTTGAGATTTAATGACATGGACTTTCTGGGCATAAAACCACATTGATACTCATGAATAATGTGGGATATAACAGTCAGGAATCTATTAGCTAGTACCTTGGCCAACACTTTAATATCTACAGTTAAAAGCGAGATAGTCCTATAAGAATCTACCATGTTGGGGTCCTTACCTGGTTTTGGAAGCACCACCACCACTTCCTCCCTCATAGAGCATGGCAAAATACCTGCCCTGTAGGATTCATTAAACCATTTTAGGAGACGCGGGAGTAAAACGTCTTGATGTTTTTTATAGAATTCCCCAGGCAAACCATCTCCACCAGGCGCTTTCTCATTAGGGAGGGATCGCACTGCTATTTCCATCTCCTCTAGTTGAATATCCCCATCTAGCATTACCCTATGCTCCTCTGACAAACTGGGCATCTGAAAATTATGTAAATATTGTTCCCTTTTTCTTCGATTAATCTTCAGCCTGCACCTATAGACATCTTCATAATGAGCATGGAAAACATTTATTATATTTTCATCCCCCGATACCTGAGCACCCAATGCATTTGTAATAACTGGTACACAAGATGAGCCTGTTTGGGTCCTTATAATAGTGGCTAATAAATGGCCTGTACTTTCCCCTTCCATATAATAGTGTTGAGTTTTAAAAAAACTGCTTGTCCCTAGCCCTACTAATTAGATGTTCCTTTAGTAGATCCTGCGCTTGCATCCAGTGTGAAGAATTTTCTAGTGAAGGGTTAGTAACTTATTTAGCTTCCGTAGTCTGAAGAGCCCTGCTTTTAGTTTTATGAGAACTAATCCATTTAATATAAAGCCCTCTAGTATAAGCCTTCATCGTGTCCCAAACAACAGAGTGGCTAGCTGAGCCCTCATTAGTGGCAAATATTTTTTTCAAAAGCAGCTGATATTATATCGCCATTATCTACTAACTGGATCCAAAAATGATTCAGCCGCCATGTCTGTCTTGCATTTAATAAACCTTTCCCCAAATCCAATATTACCAATACCGGGGAGTGATTAGAAATACTGCGGGGTAAGTATTTAGTATCCCGGACCCTATCCAACATTACTGTAGGCCCTACAGCCAGATCAATTCCAGAAAGAAAATTATGCGATGGAGAGTAACAGAAGTATTGTTTCACTCCTGGATTTCTGATCCTCCATAAATCATACAGGTCCACTCGTTTCCCACATTCTGTGCATTAATAAGGCTTTTTTTCTGTGTGGATTCTCTCCTGTTTAACAAGATATGATCTACCTGTAAAACATTTCCCACATAGTGAACATGAATATGGGTTCTCTCCTGTGTGACTTCTCTGATGAATCCTGAGGGTGGCTTTAGAAGCAAAACATTACCCACATTCTGTACATGTAACTGGCTTTTCTCCTGCTTGAATTTTCTCATGTTCCTCGAGTTTATCTTCAGTAGTAAACCATTTTCCACCTTCTAAATATACTGTAAATACAGCTTCTCTCCTAAGTGAATCCTCTCATGTTTAACAAGATAGGATTTCTTTGTAAAAAATCTCCCGCATTCTGAACATGAATACAGCTTCTCTCCTGTGTGAATTCTCTGATGTACAACAAGACGTGATTTATACATAAAACATTTTCCACAATCTGAACAGGAATATGGCTTTTCTTCTGTGTGAATTTTTCTGTGGCTAAAAAGACCTGAGTGTTGTGTAAATCGTTTTCCACATTCAGCACATGAGAACGGCTTCTCTCCTGTGTGATATCGCTGATGTTTGACAAGACCTGATTTCTCTGTAAAACATTTCCCACATTCTAAACATATAAATGGTTTATCTCCTGTATGACTTCTCTGATGAACCTTTAGTTTGTCTTTAGTAGTAAAACATTTCCCACATTCAGAACATGAGAACGGCTTCTCTCCTGTGTGATATCGCTGATGTTTGACAAGACCTGATTTCTCTGTAAAACATTTCCCACATTCTGAACATATAAATGGTTTCTCTCCTGTGTGACTTCTCTGATGAACCTTTAGTTTGTGTTTAGTAGTAAACCATTTCCCACATTCTGAACATGAATATGGCTTCTCTCCTGTGTGAACTCTCTGATGATGATTGAGGGTGTCTTTAGAAATAAAACATTTCCCACAATCTGAACAAGAATATGGCTTCTCCCCTGTGTGGTTTCTCTCATGTGTAATGAGATCTGACTTTTGTGTATAACATTTTCCACATTCTGAACATTTAAATGGCTTCTCTCCTGTGTGAATTCTTTCATGTGTAAGAAGACATGATTTATCTGTAAAACATTTCCCACATTCTGAACATGAGTAAGGCTTCTCTCCTGTGTGAATTCTCTGATGTACAACAAGACGTGATTTATACATAAAACATTTTCCACATTCTGAACAGGAATATGGCTTTTCTCCTGTGTGAATTCTTCTATGGCTAAAAAGACCTGAGTTTTGTGTAAATCGCTTTCCACATTCAGAACAGGAGAACGGCTTTTCTCCCGTGTGATATCGCTGATGTTTGACAAGACCTGATTTCTCTGTAAAACATCTCCCACATTCTGAACATGTAAATGGTTTTTCTCCTGTATGCCTTCTCAGATGAACCTTTAGTTTGTCTTTAGTAATAAAACATTTCCCACATTCTGAACATGAATAGGGCTTCTCTCCTGTGTGAATTCTCTCATGCTTCACAAGCTGTGATTTATACATAAAACATTTCCCACATTTTGAACAGGATTTTGGCTTCTCAACTGTGTGAATTCTGTGTGTATATAGATTTGAGCTGTTTTTGTACTGTTTTCCAGATTCCCTTTTACCTTCTTTCTGCTGGGTACTTGTGGTAGCAATCTGTGATTGGTCAGAAGAAGGTTCTTCATGATTAGTGGGATTAGATACTAGACCTGCACTGTGAAGTCCCGGATGTACATTATAGGTAATATTTTTTTCTCCTGAAAAGCGCTGCCCGATATCTTCATCTTCTGTTTTATCTAGCAACCACATGAAGTTTTCCTCAAAGTTCTTACTGGGATTTTCTGTTAGGATTACAAAGAAACACAGGCGTCTTTTTTAGACAGACTTCGAACTAAAATGAGACTTTGAACTAACATTCTCTATTCCTTTTGAATCCTTTCCTGGCTTTGACTCAAAACCTGCCTGTGTAACTCCTACCTTATAAATCTTTATATAACACTTTATTATGGATGAATGATACAGTTGAGGATTCTGCTCTACACACATTGATTACTTCTATTACACAAACCCAGACCTGATAACATTCAGAAATCTGGAAAACCACAACCTTCTCTGACAATCAGGCCTGTCCTATGCCAGGACATTAGGAACATCAATGCCAGTTCGGCATGATTTTAATAAAATACGTTAACCCCTTTATGACTAATCCTTTTTGGGCCTTAAATGAGTTCTCTGGTTTCATAATGAATTTGTTTTTATCTTCCCAGAGATGCTCCATATACCTACTTTTCACATCAAAACTTTTCTTCTCCTGTCCCTGGCATCAGCTCATCTTGGAAGGATGTTTACATACTTCCTGAGGTTCCTCAGCTTCCTGCTGGGTTTTCTTAAGCAAACCCAGCATGCTTTGCTCTGTGATGTTTCACAGGGCCAGTGAACCACCTTTCACTAAACAAGTAACTTTTTATTGTCCCATTCTGAGTTCAGGGAGGAAGAGTTGAAGGTGAATTATCAGCTTGCTGAGAAATCAGGTCAAGGCCTCTTTCACATGGTCACTATGTTGCATCAGTGTTTGTGGGTGCAAAACACAGAAGAGGCACACATATTTCTATTATAGCTTTTCTCTGTAGATTCCACTTCTGACATTATGTCAGTGTTATCCAAATACATTCCAGAACTCTAAGGGTTACATAGCATCATAAATCAATATAATGCTATGCGACCCCATCAATGCTGGGAGGTGAGGACGGGAGCTGCCACAGACACATGCTGTGAGTCTGATGAGTGGAAACCACTCGTCTGAAAGGGTCCTTACTTCTTTCTGGAGAAAAAGTCACTTTAATCCATATGCAAATTAGCACTTCAGTTCTGCCAGGACAGCACAATGCATTCTGTGCACTTCCTGCTTCCTCTGTCACCCCTCCCTACAGTTTCCTCCGACTGTCCTCCCTCCCGCTTCCTCTGACCGCCCCCCCTCCCCCTTTCTCCGACAGTCCTCCCTCCTGCTTCCTCCGACCGCCCTCCCTCCCGCTTCCTCCGACCGCCCTCCCTCCCGCTTCCTCCGACCGCCCTCCCTCCCGCTTCCTCCGACCGCCCTCCCTCCCGCTTCCTCCGACCGCCCTCCCTCCCGCTTCCTCCGACCGTCCTCCCTCCCGCTTCCTCCGACAGTCCTCCCTCCCGGTTCCTCTGCCTGCCCTTCCCTTCTGACCGACAGGGCCAGGCAAGATGACCAAACGGCAGTCTGGACCAGATCACTAGTGGGTGAGGGCGAGAGAGAGCCTCTTTCTTCTCTCTAACTACTTAAAAGAAATGTGCCAATTTTTTTTTTCTGCCAGTTAAAATCAGATAGCACATGTGCTTTTTTTCTAATCTGTTATTTTCTGATTGCAGATTTATTTATTCTGTTACCTGAACATGATTATGGGGCAGCCGTTTTGCCCAAGATAAAAATTGCTTTATGGCAGCTCCATAAAAAATTGCTGACTTACTGTTTTATGAAAAACGCTGTCCCCGCAAAAATATTGAATAAAAAGTGAACAAAAAGTTGTGTGTAACGCGAACTGATAGAAAAAAAAGCCCTCACACAGTTCAGTAGACGACAGTGGTGATGTAATCTCGCCTGGTGCACACCCAGTACAGCCGATTACCACACTGGCCAGTATACGGGCTGAACTGCGCGTGCGTCGATACTGAAAGTGAAGGCACGTGTGCGAGAACTAGAGAGGAGTCAAGTTTAGAAAAATTCTATTTGACGATTTCTTCAAGAAATTTGTTTTGTTCCGAATTAATTTTTCACGAATCGTGATAAATCGGGTAGATCCAGGCCCCTCTGCCTAATCATATTCATCCCACTTAGTGGCCCTCAGTGTGAAGGCTTGGAACTGAAACTGCAGAGAGAGTGCATCGCCGTGTGCATTAGGTTCTAGTGCACCCACATTTATTGTTAATCCGTTCTGTAGATACTTTGCCGCCAGTATTACAGGTGTGATTCCACAGCTGACACACAGGGCCGGGCACCAAGATTCATAGACAATCACTTACCTGTGGAATCACTGTGCATCGGTATTACAGGTCAATAAAAGTGTCAGGTCTAATTTATTGCCGTGGACTAAACCGTGCAGTGCCCCAAGATTCAAGGAGTGGCCCCATGACAAAGTGGGAAGGACAGAATGGTGGGGCCTCATGACAGAGTGGGGAAGGTGGCAGCGGCAGTAGTAGCAGTAGTGGCCCCATGACAAAGTGGCAATGGTTTCAGGGGAAACAATAGCCTCATGACGGTGGTGGTGAGGGGGGGGGGGGTTAGCAGTAGTGGTGTCAGAATTATTGAATATAAAAATATACGAATTACAATATAGACAGATATATGTGCTGTTTGGGAGCCATCTTGTCAGATTGTAAAAGGGCAAGGGGAGTTCAATGTCCTTTGGACTGAAACTCACACACCAAGAGATTAAGGATCTAAGTAGAGACTTAGGAAGGTTTGTACAATCTGCTCTGGTGAGAAGAAGGTTTCGACAGACACAATAAAAGGCATATGATTAGATAAGAAAAGTAGGACGAACCTAAAGTTACTATGTATTGTAAGATTTATATTAGTAATCATGTGACTGGATTTCGGGTTTTATATCATAGCTTATAAATACGTGGATTTTAAATGACTAGAAGTGTGGTGAAGACATATTCATTTAGTGTTAGATAGAGGTGACAATTCCAATGTAGTTTCAGAGCGTTATGTCAGAGACCAGGGGAGTTAATTAGTTAGTTTTTAGAAAATCCCTTGAAGGGGAATTGTAGACACAAGGGTTCAGAAGCAAACAAGGGATTTTCACAGAGACAATGAGGAGAAGCGTTTTACGAAACTGTTTTTCTCTAAATTAATAGAAAAAAAGGCAATTGTAATGTGTGTTTTTAATAGAAAAGGTCTTAGTCCTGTCTGGGGGTGTATACTTAGGATGTCTGTGGGAATAGAGGTCTAATCCCTGATACACATTCATGTTTGCGTTCTATTGTTAGGAAGTGTTGGTCAGGAATTTAGGTTGAAAGTTAAAATTTTCCCTTAAGAAAAACATAAGAGCTAGCTATAATTGCAAAATTGTGTTAACTAGACCTCCAGTGCCGTCTATTGGTGGGGTTGAAGTAAGACATGAGTTGTGAAATAGATGGGGGAGTAACATAAATGATGTCATTAGTTATTGATAAACCTGACCAAGCCCCATTTCAGAGAAGGGTAAAAGGTGGCATGAGTTGACAGGGGGGATCCATCCAGGTTCACTCAAACTCATCCATTGAGTTCTATCCAGGGAGATCAATCGATTTAGATTGAACCATACATTCAGATGATCCACCTATTGATCCATTAGTCAACCCATCCAAGGAGGCCACAACAATCAGACTAATAGGACCAGACCAGACTACACTCCTGAGCCGTAACGCTGATCTCTTCCAGTCAGATTCTGTTATATAGTATACATTTCTATCTATTTCAGGAAATTAATAATATTTTATATATATATATTGTATCAACCATATTTTGTGGGTAGGATCTAGACTGAAAGGAGGGGTTGTAACTGCAGTATTAACTGCATCCTCTATCTCATTGATATATATTTTCCTATCACTGTATCATCTCCAAAGAACAGTTTTTAGTTCAAGTCACATATGGTTGAATCTATATACAGTACAGACCAAAAGTTTGGACACACCTTCTCATTCAAAGAGTTTTCTTTATTTTCATGACTATGAAAATTGTAGATTCACACTGAAGGCATCAAAACTATGAATTAACACATGTGGAATTATATACATAACAAAAAAGTGTGAAACAACTGAAAATATGTCATATTCTAGGTTCTTCAAAGTAGCCACCTTTTGCTTTGATTACTGCTTTGCACACTCTTGGCATTCTCTTGATGAGCTTCAAGAGGTAGTCACCTGAAATGCTCTTCCAACAGTCTTGAAGGAGTTCCCAGAGATGCTTAGCACTTGTTGGCCCTTTTGCCTTCACTCTGCGGTCCAGCTCACCCCAAACCATCTCGATTGGGTTCAGGTCCGGTGACTGTGGAGGCCAGGTCATCTGGCGCAGCACCCCATCACTCTCCTTCATGGTCATATAGCCCTTACACAGCCTGGAGGTGTGTTTGGGGTCATTGTCCTGTTGAAAAATAAATGATGGTCCAACTAAACGCAAACCGGATGGAATAGCATGCCGCTGCATGATGCTGTGGTAGCCATGCTGGTTCAGTATGCCTTCAATTTTGAATAAATCCCCAACAGTGTCACCAGCAAAGCACCCCCACACCATCACACCTCCTCCTCCATGCTTCACGGTGGCAACCAGGCATGTAGAGTCCATCCGTTCACCTTTTCTGCGTCGCACAAAGACACGGTGGTTGGAACCAAAGATCTCAAATTTGGACTCATCAGACCAAAGCACAGATTTCCAATGGTCTAATGTCCATTCCTTGTGTTCTTTAGCCCAAACAAGTCTCTTCTGCTTGTTGCCTGTCCTTTAGCAGTGGTTTCCTAGCAGATAGTCTACCTTGAAGGCCTGATTCACACAGTCTCCTCTTAACAGTTGTTCTAGAGATGTGTCTGCTGCTAGAACTCTGTGTGGCATTGACCTGGTCTCTAATCTGAGCTGCTGTTAACCTGCGATTTCTGAGGCTGGTGACTCGGATGAACTTATCCTCCGCAGCAGAGGTCACTCTTGGTCTTCCTTTCCTGGGGCGGTCCTCATGTGAGCCAGTTTCTTTGTAGCGCTTGATGGTTTTTGTGACTGCACTTGGGGACACTTTCAAAGTTTTCCCAATTTTTCGGACTGACTGACCTTCATTTCTTATAGTAATGATGGCCACTCGTTTTTCTTTACTTAGCTGCTTTTTTCTTGCCATAATACAAATTCTAACAGTCTATTCAGTAGGACTATCAGCTGTGCATCCACCTGACTTCTCCACAAGGCAACTGATGGTCCCAACCCCATTTATAAGGCAAGAAATCCCACTTATTAAACCTGACAGGGCACACCTGTGAAGTGAAGACCATTTCAGGTGACTACCTCTTGAAGCTCATCAAGAGAATGCCAAGAGTGTGCAAAGCAGTAATCAAAGCAAAAGGTGGCTACTTTGAAGAACCTAGAATATGACATATTTTCAGTTGTTTCACACTTGTTTGTTATGTATATAATTCCACATGTGATAATTCATAGTTTTGATGCCTTCAGTGTGAATCTACAATTGTCATAGTCATGAAAATAAAGAAAACTCTTTGAATGAGAAGGTGGGTCCAAACTTTTGGTCTGTACTGTATATATGGAAGGAAATATGATGAAAACCTGATGTCAGCTCAAATCTGATACGTCTATTGGCTGCGAGAAATGAAGTGTACGGGTAAGGATTTATTCAGATATCCAACTATATTATAGATTTTATATTCTTTGGGTTATTTTGGGTTTGTTAATTGCATATCATTGTTTATCACCATTTTATTGTCAATGATTTTATATTTTATTTGCACTGAATTATTATTAATAAATTATATATTTTGTATATTTTTTGTTGTTGTCTTCAATGCAGCGCAGATAACAGATCTCTAATTAGCTCTTGTTTTGTTTATGGAAATAAGTTGGAATCTCCTTTATTACAGATCCTGACTCATTTACATAAATAAAAGACTGTTTTTTGGAGCAGTATAAATATTCAGACAGTGCCTTATGATGGGGGGGGGGGGGGGGGCAGCAGCAGTAGTGGCCTCATGACAGAAGGGGAGGGTGGCAGCAGCAGTAGTGGCCTCATGACAGGGAAGGGGGGTGGCAGCGGCAGTAGTGGCCCCATGACAGGGGGAAGCAGCAGTAGTGGCCCCATGACAGAGAAGGGAGGGTGGCAGCAGCAATAGTGGCCTCATGAAAGAGGGGTGTGTGGCAGCAGTAGTGGCCCCATGACAGAGGGGGAGGGGGGCAGCAGCAGTAGTGGCCTCATGACAGAGGGGGAGGGGGGCAGCAGCAGTAGTGGCCTCATGACAGAGGGGGAGGGGGGCAGCAGCAGTAGTGGCCCCATGACAGATGGGGGCAGGTGGCAGCAGCAGTAGTGGCCCCATGACAGAGGGGGGCAGGTGGCAGCAGCAGTAGTGGCCCCATGACAGAGGGGGGCAGGTGGCAGCAGCAGTAGTGGCCCCATGACAGAGGGGGGCAGGTGGCAGCAGCAGAAGTGGCCTCATGACGGGGGGGGGGGGGCAGCAGCAGTTGTGGCCCCATGACAGAGGGGGGAGGGTGGCAGCAGCAGAAGTGGCCCCATGACGGGGGGGGGGGGGGGCAGCAGTGGCAGTAAGGCTGTGTTAACATCACTGTTTTCGTCTGATCCGTCAGAAGAACATAAAACAACAACAAAAACCAATCCTGTATTTTGAGCACCCATAAAGCCTCTTCCAGACGGTCAGTATCTGGTCAGTGTTTGGCTTCAGTATTTGATCAGTGGGTCCAAAACACAGATAAAATGTAATAGAAATATTTGCATCTCATGTGTGTTGGAGCCACTCCTGCTTTTGGCTTACAAATACTGATGCAAAACACTGACCAAACACTGACTAAATGAACATATTAGCTATGATGAATTTTGGTCTCGTTAGAGGAGCGATTTGTGTGGTTCACTCCGATAACCAAGGACGCGCTTCCTTACGGCAATCATCCAGCTGCCATGTTTGGTCCATCCAGCAATTTCGGCCCGTCTGGTTTTAACCCTAATACAAGGAGTTATTTGACCCCAGGCGGTCAGCGTCCAACCTCCTGGAGGCCACGAGGCCTTCACCACTAACTGTTCTGTGAGGACCTTACATGTCCGGGCTGCACTGAAGGGATCGCCGCGGGTCTACCCTTTGCCGACAGGCCAGCTCAACGTCGCTCGTCATAGGGATCGGGGATTGTAAGACTGGAGCAGACTCAGTTATTCTCTAAAAGACTCATTTTTTTTCACTACAAGAATAATTTTTCAGATAAAAGAATAATTTTTCCGACATAAAACGACGATCAACTTGTGGTCAATTCTGCTGTACGAAGAATCAATGTATTTGCACTGCCCACAGAGGGTTAAACGAGACCGCTCTGTAACACTACAGTCAGGACTCATCTAATCTGCAAAAGAAACAGATCACACGGTGATCTGAGGGAACCCTAACTGTTTGGCTAACAAGTAGTTAAATATCAATGTGGACAGCAATAATTAGAATTCAACATGAAGTACAGCGTGTCACAGAACAATAGTCTCAGAAAGTAATCAGAAGCTATTACCACATAAAGAGACTCCGGTCAGATCTGAAAAAGGGTTAACTAGAGCTCTAAGGTGGAGCCTCACCTGAAGAAACCTCCCAACTCCCTTCCTCCATTCATGATTCCATACCTGTGGTCACATGGACTGGAATGTCCTCCTCCACCTCACTCTTACACGGGGGATCGCCCATCATCCGCTCTTCTTCATCCTCCACTTTAATATCAGTCACATCTTCCCCCTGATTTGTCATCTGTAACAATTCAGTACAATACAGCAGACAGGTGGGAAATCTAACAGATCCACAGAAGAGACCCCCACAATCTATGACCCCTCTATGGCTGCAGGACCCCCCTATATAGATGTGTACAGGGCTCAGCTCCATCTACCTGATGGTTCTCTGGGAGCTTCTCCTCTGGACAGTCCTGGGAACACATAGGACGGGAACATCTCTCCGGGGGATTTCTCCTCCTGGATCCATCTGTGGAGACACAAGCACACAGTGACTGAATACATGGCCTCCTGTAGATCTGTCTATAGATCAGACTCTTCTCTCAGCTCCTTCACTTCTAGGTTTAGTGATCGGGGTCTAAATAACAATGTTCTGCTCCTCACCACCTTTTTACTAAATCACACTACATAATTCCATGCATAACTGGTAGTTAATAGGTTAAGTCCCCATTATCCACAGATGACTCCCATCCTCCGGCTTCTTACAGGAGAGGTCGGATCATTTATAACCAGAGCAGACTGTGCTCCGCTGCTGATAACAGAGAGGAATAACCCCGGCCGGTCTGATGGCCTCCACCATCTGTCATCCCCTCAGGCTGCCCGATTCATCTGCACCCCCCATGTCCCCCCACTCCTATGTATCCTGGAGCAGATCCTCAGAGTAACAGAAAGCGGAGCCCATGACATATTGTGCAGCCTCCGCAGCTAGAACACTCCGGGCCGTACATCTACTGCTAGAAGACACATGTCCGCTCTGACAGGACCACAGACTGGAGGAGGAGAGAGAAGAGCCCGGTGATCCCACCTTCTTCTCCAGTCACACACAGCATCTTGTGTCTTCTCTGCTTGTGGAGTGACTAGAGGATCCCAGACATGAAGGGAGGAGAACTACTGGAATAAGGATGTGTTCACACCACGTCTGAGCCTTCCATCAGAGGTAGATATCAGGAGGGCTTCCTCACGTAGATCTCTGATAGAAGGAGGTGACGTCTCCCTGTACAGTCCTATCATTCTATATAGTCACACAGGGGCAGACGTCACCCATAAGCCCCATGTATACGGCACGGCGCAGGTTTTCCTGCAGGAACCTCTGTATAGAATAGTGTCATCTACTGTACCGGCCGATGGAGGCCAAGAGGACACTATATCTGTCAGGAGGATGGAGCCTATGGAGAAGTGTGATGTATATGGGAAATGTAGGCTCTAACATGATGTGACCTGAGAATAACATGTGGAGCTCCTACATTACATGTCATTACACGCGTGTACACACTGCACATGACCGGACTGAGGCTCTAACACGGCCTCTTCTCACCTCGTCTCTTCTTACCTGGTGATGTCAGAGGCCGGGAAGCCTCCATCATGGCCTCCTTGTACAGATCCTTGTGTCCTTCTACATACTCCCACTCCTCCATGGAGAAATAGACCGCCACCTCCTGACACCTTACAGGAACCTGACAACACAATGACACCGTCATCACCCAGACCCCTCCAGTGCTGTTACTGGAGAATTTCCCAGCATTCCCAGCAGTGTCACCTCTCCAGTCAGCAGCTCCATCATCTTGTGGGTGAGCTCTAGGATCTTCTGCTCATGTATCAGGGGGGGAGGCTCAGTGATGGGGGTCCTGCTCCACCCTCCTGACTCATGGATGATGGGAGTCCCTCCCGATGTCTTCTTCACTATGGTGTAATCCTGTGGATGGAGAGAGACACTTAGGGAAAGAAATTCCTTCCTGACTCCAGATCTACACTCAGAATTCCTCCCTGGATCATGGCCCCATCTCCAGGAATCTAGTCACTAGAAGCTGGAATATTATTACCCTCCAGACCTCCAGGCCCCTTCTGGACTCTTCTAGAGAATCCCCCATGACTCCTTCCTCTGGCAGAGAGCTCCATAGTCTCACTGCTCTTACAGTAAAGACTCCTCTTCTATGTTGGTGGAGAAACCTTCTTTCCTCTAGACGTAGTGGAGGCCTCCTTGTTATAGTCCAGTATCATCTAGATGTCAGACTAGTGGTAGAAATCCTCCCTCCAGGCCACACTCCGGCCATCTCCCCCTCTGCTTCCTCTCCTCCTGGGTACAACGTGCCTACTTACCTTCTCATGGCTCCTACAACATGACTATTGGTCTCCATGATACATCACTGACCATACTGGTGGCTGATTTTCAGGTACTCCATCACTTGGAAGGTCTGGAGGCCATTCTCCAGGACCCTGGACTCTTCCTATCACTTCCTATGATGGATTCTCCTTCCCGATGTCTGACTTGTTACAGAATACAATAAAGAGGAGAGAAATCTAGAAAGGTTTACCTCTCCGCTCAGCAGGGAGATGATCTCCAAGGTGAAGTCTAATAGTCTTCTGCTTATCTCCTTCCTGTCCATCCTTGGTGGTCATTCAGGAGAAGAGGAGAGACCTGGAGGAGCTGGAGGCTTCTAGTACTGCAGGCGCCTTTCTGAGGAGAGGAGAGGCTGGAAATCCTCCAGGGACAAGAGCATTAGTGAGATCCAGAACCGCACTTACTGCTCCTGGAGAGACCCCGCTTCTCAGAGCCCCCAGCACCGGGGATAAAGGGGGATTCTGGAGAAATGGCTGATACCAGAGAGAAGAGGCTCCAGACACCACAGCAGTGACTACCGACCATGACCTGCTCTGTATCTGCTGCACTGCAAGAGCTGAAGGACCTGGGATGATGTCACTGTCATGTGATCAGTGCAGGGGGCGGAGCTCAGCAGTGGAGAGAAGTGGTAGGAAAGGACCTGTGATGATGTCACCGTCATGTGATCAGTGTAGGGGGCGGAGTTCAGCAGTGGAGAGAAGTGGTAGAGAAGGACCTGTGATGATGTCACCGTCATGTGATCAGTGTAGGGGGCGGAGCTCAGCAGTGGAGAGAAGTGGTAGAGAAGGACCTGTGATGATGTCACCGTCATGTGATCAGGAGGGGCGGAGCTGAGCGGTGGAGGCGGTCCCTGTAGGGCGGTTATCCCTCTATTACTGATCTGTGTCAGGTGCGCGGAGGAGACTGCAGCAGGATCCTGACAGGAGCAGAGCCTTATGGGGGGAGGAGCTGAGGTCCTGTCACCACCATGTTTAACTCTTGAATGTACTGGGATGTAATGCTCTGCAGGGTCTGGATATACTGGGGTTTCCTCCTCCTCCTTCCTCTGCTGTCTGTGTCCTCTTCCTTCTACCTCTGCTGTCTGTGTGTCCTCTTCCTTCTACCTCTGCTGTCTGTGTGGGGACCTACTAAAAGGAATGACAGAATGGAATGCCCACAGAGAATAACGGAAATGTAATATTTGAATTAGAGACAAAACCATGTGACATCTCTAATAATTATTTAGCGACTTACTCTCCAAATTCCGTGGGGTTATTTAATGTTCAGATTAAGTGGAATTATCACTGTTTTCTGCAGAATGACGAGGGTGACTGACACAATGGAACGCCCATAGACTATAATGGGAAGTAAGCTATGAGCTCATTTGCCGGTAAATCTGTGTTATGTAGGACATTAACCTTCACCGCCAGTGTCCCCGGGCAGAGCAGCAGATTGTAAAATGAAAATTACCTTGGATTATAACCGTTTTCTATAGAATGCAAAGGCGATGGAATGCCCATAGACTATAATGGGAAGTAAAACGCGACTTGGTGCCTGAACCATTCAACATATCAAATAAATCTGTAGCAGGTTTACTCTTCAAATTCAGTGGGATTTTTTTAAATTAAGATTAAGTGGGATTATCATTGGTTTCTATGGAATAACAAGAGGAATGACACAATGGAATGCCCATAGACTAGAAAGTAAACTCTAAGCTCATTTGCAGGTAAATCTGTGTTATGTAGGACATTAACATGACAATCCCACTTAATCTCAATTTTATATAATCCCACTGAATTTGAAGCGTAAAGCTGCTACAGATTTATTTGATATGTTGAGTGGTTCAGGCACCAAGTCACGTTTTACTTCCCATTATAATCTAGGGGCATTCCATTGTGTCATCCCCCTTATCATATCATAGAAACCAGTGATAATCCCACTTAATCTAAATTTTTAATAATCCCACTGAACTTGAAGAGTAAGGTCCCTTTCACACGAGCGAGTTTTCCGCGCGGGTGCAAAGTATCCCTGCTCCAGGGTACTACATTACTTTCCTAATTTTTCCATCATCTTCCCAACACCATCATTCTGCACTCTGTGCTCCCCAATACTATACTGCAGAAAAAGATAGTCCCCCTGAAAATAGTAGGACCACACAGATAGTGTCTCCTACAATGATTGTCACACAGTGCCCTCAAAAATAATTGTACCCACCACTAGTGATGTCACTAGTTCACTGATCCGGAAGAGTCGGTTCCTCTGACTGATGATCCGAATGAAACGGCTCAGTCAGATCAGCACAGAGGCAGCAGCAGGCAGTGTAATAGGAGCCGGCAGTGGACGCTAGCCCCGCCCCTCCCCGCCCTCCAACCAATCACAGGCAGCCAGCACTGACTCACAGCACAGGGGGAGTCGCAGGACAGTGGACGCTAGCCCCGCCCCTCCCCGCCCTCCAACCAATCAGAGGCAGCCAGCACTGCCTACCAGCACAGGGGGAGTCGCAGGGACTCAGAGAATCGGCTGAGTCTATTAGTTAAAAGAACCGTGAGTCACCGAGTCCCTGCCAGGCTCCCTGCAAGTCCGTCCGGGGGGGAGGGGGGATATTAATCTAGCATGTAGCAGAGCTGTGTGTGAGCAGGGTGCCCCACTTAATAGCGCCCCAACAAGATGAACAGGGCCATCTATGGGTTTCATAGTGTTATGACAAGACTATGAATCCAATAGATGGCGCTGTTCATGAGTAGTGTAGATAGCGAATATTCTTATCGCAAATTTTCCATGCAAATGGTTTGTCAGCTGAAAAACAAGGCAGATTCTGCTCATTTGCATGTCTTTCCCATATGCCCATGTTTTTGCAAATGAGTTTACATGACAAAACTGTATAGAAAGGTTATTGAATATTATGTTAGGCCAATCAGAAAACTTTTTGTCACCCTAATGATAATGATCTAGGTGCGCAGGTCCACCCAAGCCATTCAACAGATAGGAAGTAACTTTGAGGCTTACTGGCTCTCAGTCAGATGAGAGCTGGTTTGGAATGTCTCATAGTGCACAAGGCTGCCATTGTAAGGTATGCTGACCATTGTCTGTCTCATGGATAGGTTGTTGGGTTGCATGTACCTGGCTTTTGGCATATAGACTTTGTGTGGTTGTCTATTGTTTGCAATTGAGGAAGGCTGACATGCCGAAACGCGTTTTGTGAACCGTTTAATAAAGCATATCTTGAAGAGCAAGTACATCTGCTGGGATCATTTTTTATGCATCTTATGGGGATTGCTCCTTTCCCGTGCGGACATCGACACTGAGGTCATGAGCTGTTGTCTATTGTATGTCATAGGTAATGGGAGTCCAAGACACATCCAGCCATCCTCCTAATGCTGTTTCCAAACCATTTTGATGGGGTTTCCATAAATTTCTAACTTTTTTTTGTGAACCAGACACCCTCTTCTCTTCAGAGCAGGCGGTGCCTGGTTTGATGCTCGGGTCTCCCATTGACTTTCATTGTATAAAATTGTATTGGGCCAAACACTACGATGCTCGAGCCGAACTGCAGTTCGGCCGAGCATGCTCGCTCGACACTACTGCTCATATTGCACCCAGTAGTATTAAAGCCCAACATAGTGGCATCCAGTAGTAAAAAAGTCCACCATAGTAGTCGCATAAGTAATATGACCTTCTTATATTACACCCAGTAATATTAAAGCCCAGAACACTGGCCTCCAGTAGTAATAAAGGTTTCGACAGACACAATAAAAGGCATATGATTGGATAAGAAAAGTAGGACGAACCTAAAGTTACTATGTATTGTAAGATTTATATTAGTAATCATGTGAATGGATTTCGGATTTTATATCATAGGTTTTAAATACGTGGATTTTAAATGACTAGAAGTGTGTGTCATGCCCCACTCTGACGATGTGCGGAGGTCGGCCAGGATAGCAGCACGAGTTTAGTGTTTGTTTTGGTGCCGTGCTGGATCCGCCTCTCATCAGGTGCACTGGGTGGAGTCATTAGTTTAAATGGCTTCCAGCTAAGTGCTCTGAGCGGATTATACTAATCATTGTGGTCTGGGAAGCTTGGAGGGAAGGTTGGCTGTCTGTTCCTGCTCTGGAAGATAAGTGTCATTTCTAGTTTGGTTGTTTGTGTCATCTATCCCATCCAGGTTCTGTGCGAGCAGGCTGCTCCTATTTCCCCACTTCACCATCTCAGGGAATTCAGGTTTTTTGTCAGCCCAGGCACGGGGACACATCACACCTACCTTCAAGGTCTGTATGTGGGCTGAGCAGTGCAGGGAAAGAGGTCAGGGATTAACTAGGAGGTGACCCTTCCCCTGTCTCTCGTCCGGAGCCTGGTTGGTGCATTATCTGTTATACTGAGTGCACATCCGCCGTGACATTCATTTAGTGTTAGAATAGAGGTGAAAATATCCAATGTAGCTTCAGAGTGTTATGTCAGAGACCAGGGTAGTTAATTAGTTAGTTTTTAGAACATCTCTTGAAGGGGAATTGTAAACACAAGTGTTCAGAAGCAAACAAGGGATTTTTACAGAGACAATGAGGAGAAGTGTTTTACGAAACTGTTTTTCTCTCAATGAATAGGAAAAGGCATTTGTAATGTATGAGGCTTTCACACTAGCGTTTTTTAGCGGATCCGTCATGAATCTGCAAAAACGCTTCCGTTACAATAATATAACCGCATGCATCCGTCATAAACGGATCCGGTTGTATTATGTCTTATATAGCCAAGACGGATCCATCAGGAACACCATTGAAAGTCATTACATTGTGTGTCAGAGACCAGGGTAGTTAATTAGTTTTTAGAAAATCTCTTGAAGGGGAATTGTAAACACAAGTATTCAGAAGCAAACAAGGGATTTTCACAGAGACAATGAGGAGAAGTGTTTTACGAAACTGTTTTTCTCTTAATGAATAGGAAAAGGCATTTGTAATGTGTGTTTTTAGGGTTTCACACTAGCGTTTTTTGCGGATCTGTCATGAATCAGCAAAAACGCTTCTGTTACAATAATATAACCTCACGTATCCTTCATGAACGGATCCGGTTGTATTATGTCTTATATAGCCAAGACGGATCCGTCATGAACTCTATTAAAAGTCAATGGGGGACGGATCTGTTTTCTATTGGGTCAGAGAAAACGGATCTGTCCCCATTGACTTACATTGTGTGTCAGGACAGATCCTTCTCGCTCCGCATCCCAGGACAGACAGCAAAACACTGCAGGCAGCAAACTGATGTGTTCTGAGCGGATCCTTTTCCATTCAGAATGCATCAGGGCAAAACTGATCCGTTTTGGACCGCTTGTGAAAGCTATGATGGATCTCAGAAACGGAAAGCCAAAACACTAGTGTGAAAGTAGCCTTAATAGAAAAGGTCTTAGTCCTGTCTGGGAGTGTATATTTAGGATGTCTGTGGGAATAGAGGTCTAATCCCTCATACACATTCATGTTTGCGTTCTATTGTTAGGAAGTGTTGGTCCGAAATTTAGGTTGGAAGTTTAACTTCTCCCTTAAGAAAAACAGAAGAGCTAGCTATAATTGCAAAATGTTGTTACACAGACCTCCAGTGCCATCTATTGGTGGGATTGAAGTAAGATATGAGGTGTGACATAGATGGGGGAGTAACATAAATGATGCCTTTGCTCAACGTGAAGTTAAAGGGGTTCTGCAGTATGTTTAAACTGATCTATCCTCTAGATAGATCAGCAGCATCTGATCGGCGGCGGTCCGACACCCGGGACCCCCGCCGATCAGCCATTTGAGAAGGCAGCGGCGCTCCAGGAGCGCCGCGGCCTTCTCACTATTTACCGCAGGCCCAGTGACGTCACAACTAGTATAAACTAGCCTGGGCATGGCTAACCTCTGTTCACTTGAATGGAGCTTAGCCGCGCCCAGGCCAGTTTATACTAGTAATGACGTCACTGGGCCAGCGGTAAACGGTGAGAAGGCCGTGGCGCTGCTGCCTTCTCAAACAGCTGATCAGCGGAGGTCCCGGGTGTCATACCCCTGCCGATCAGATGCTGATGATCTATCCAGAGGATAGATCATCAGTTTAAAAAAACTGCAGAACCCCTTTAAGTGTCGTCTTCTCTATTTGTATTTTGTTTGTTGTATTTACCTGTCTTTTGGATCTAGGCCTGAGGGAGACTCCTGTTCATCCTGCTGGTGGAGGAATAGGTTGTCTCAAGTCCTGCCACTATAGCAGGGCCCTACAGGGTGTGTTAGGGCTCTAGGTTCCTGTGTATAAACTTTCCTACCATTGAGGTCAGTTCATACTGATAGTTAGTCAGGACTTGAATTAGGGTTGTTCTAGGAGGTGACCTTCTCCTCTATCCTTGTTTCCAGGCCTAGTTCCTGTCCCTCTTCCTCCTGTGCTTGGTGTGGAGTTTTCCATCCACACCGCATCCGCCACATTATACCTGTGATACTGCAAATGTGATTTACTGTAATTTTGTTATTTTTGAAGATGAAATAAAGAATATAACATATTGGAAGCAAGGACGTCTGCTGGGATTATCTGTCAGAAAGGTTATACAACCTAGATTAAGGCAATTTAGCTCCAGGAATAAGATTGATAGGACAATCATATTCCCGATGTGGAGGTAACTCCTGGCATCCACTCTCAGAAAACACGTTGGCAAACTTAGATATAAAAGAGGGTAAATTCTTAGTGCCTACAACAGAAAAAGATGTATTTAGACAATTGTCAATGCACTAATCACCCCAATCCAGAATCTGTCTAGCTTGCCAATCGATGGTTGGATTATGCTTGCTTAACCACGGTAAACCCAGAACCATCGGAGCAGGGAGACCCTCCAACAAAAAACACAAGATAAATTCTTAACCTGATATCATGCACCACTTGAGACAAACACTCCCATATACTGTAAATATATATATAGTGTAAGCCTGCAAGGGGGGGTAGCGTACGGTTCTGGACATTCATGGAGGCACAGTTCACGTCACTTTTATTTAGGGTCCGATTTCAGGAGGGTTACATTAACACATGCTTTTTAGTGGAACCCAGGATCTCCAGTATTGCAGTAACAAATAACAAAACTAAAGCCTTCCCGTCTGGGACTAACTAATAACACAAAGAGTTTGTCTCACCAAGGCTACAGTTGTTAGGCTGACGTTCACACAGCAGGTAGTTTGCTCACTGGTCCTCAGTATTCACAGCACCGTGTGATGTCATGGCAGGCCTTCTCCAAAGTGAGCCACAGCACTCTGTATATAGTAACCTAACGAGGTTAACTGCCTTAAGGTGTTTCAGAGCATACCAACAAACTGGCCTGGAAGGACGGGAACATGCTTCCTCTGCCAACCTTAACAACCGTTCCGCATAATCCAGGCCCCACGTATTTCCAGAAAGAATCCTGCCTAACCAACTAAGTTGGTTCAGGCCACAGCACTCTCTGGATTACACTTACTTCACCCAGGTGAGAAATCTGGGTGAAATATACCTCCCTTTCACCAGTATTCCACCTGCATAACCACATATCCCCCCCTCTTCTCCAGACCGGAGGACTGGGTACCTGTGCCCCACATGCAGTGCACCCTTAACAACGCATCTGCATTTGTCTGTAGTTTCCCTGGCTTATGTTCCAACACAAAATTAAAATTTTGGAGAGACAGGAACCACCTTGTGACTCTGGCATTTCTCTCCAGGTTTTGTTTCATCCATGTTAGGGGGGCATGGTCCGAGAGCAACTTAAACTTCCTCCCTAATAAATAATATTTAAGGGATTCCAGTGCCCATTTGACCGCTAAACATTCCCTTTCAGCTATTGCATAGTTTCTCTCTGCTGGGGTCAGTTTCCTACCTAAATACATAACAGGGTGCTCTTCCCCATTTAGCTCTTGGGACAGCACCGCCCCTAATCCTGAGTCAGAAGCATCCGTCTGAACTAGGAACTCTTTTGTAAAGTCCGGGGTCACCAGTACCGGCCGTTGAGAGAGGTCAGCCTTCAATGTCTGGAATGACATTTCGCCTTGGGGGGACCACTTTATCAGTACGGACTTTCCACCCTTACTTAGGTCTGTTAAGGGGGCTGCAATGGACGCAACATTTTTCACAAACCTCCGGTAGTAACCGGCGATGCCTAAGAATGCCCTGACCTGTTTCTTTGTCAGAGGTCGGGGACAGTTTTAAATGGCTTCCACCTTATTCAATTGGGGCTTAATCAATCCCCGGCCAATAATGTATTCCAGGTACCTGGCTTCCTCTAATCCCAAGGCACATTTCTCGGGGTTGATGGTTAGCCCTGCATCACTTATAGAGTCCAGAACTTTTTGCACCTTTTTTAAGTGACTCTGCCAATCTGCGCTATAAATGACCACATCGTCCAGATATGCCGCCGCGTAACCTCGATGTGGTCGCAGGATTCTATCCATCAATCTCTGGAAAGTAGCTGGAGCCCCATGTAACCCAAACGGCATTACCACATACTGAAATAAACCCTCTGGGGTTAGGAATGCAGTTTTCTCTTTTGCCTCTGGTGTTAATGGGATCTGCCAATAACCTTTGGTAAGGTCTAAGGTTGTAATGAATCTAGCCCTCACTAGATTTTCAATTAGTTCATCCACCCCAGGCATGGGGTATGCATCGAATTTAGAAATGTCATTAAGTTTCCTAAAGAAAAGAGGTTCTGCGTCGGCGCGAAATCACTAGTGGAAACGGTCTTATAGATGTATTCTTCTTTTAATCAGAAACAACGCGTTTCGGGGATCAAAGACTCCCCTTCATCAGGTTTCACAAACATATAACAGGTATTGTAGCAAGAACATATTTATAGATAAATTCTTTCAAAAAAACCGCCAAAGGATGCACCTGGGTGACGCCCCTTGTGGGAGGAGCCATCCCCAGGTGTCATCCAAAACATGCAGGTCTTCCTAACATACATAGCATTGAGTTGAAGTGATTAGCTGTGTGCAGTATTGTGACTGGAATCGCTTCTTTATTTGGTAAAAATTTGCAGCCGATTGTAAAAACAAAGATAAAGGATAAAGTATAGTTCCCGGTCATGTGATCGCTAGTACAAGCGTCACATGACTCGGGAGTCCGGAAGTGTTTGCTGCCTCAGCGCCGCTCTCATCTCGCCGGGCGGAAGCAGCAATGTTAGGATCCCCCTGGCAGCGCATGCTCACACAGACAGTCTGAGCCGGCGGCTGGAGTCCATAGCAGGGGGTATCACATGATCGCATAATGCGGTCATGTGACCTGTCATCTTGCAGCACGGCATTGTGGATCTGTATGTTTTGGTTTCCATAGACACAGAGTTAGTTTTCAGACTTATCTATAGCGATCCATATTATCTGTGTATGTGGGGCTCATGTAAAGAAAAGGGAAAAGTATATATAAAAAAGGCAACCTATATCATAGGTCACACCATAATTTTTATAGTTATAAGGCTTATTTCAACCTATTTTAAGCGCTCTGTATATATTATATGATATATAGAAAAATACATAACAAAAGGAAGAGTGTATGTAGCAGCCAATGGATCATAAAATATCATAAAATTCAAATGACTCATAAAATTATAATAAAAAAAGACATATTTGATAGATATATAGTAAAATAAGGGGGAGGGAAGTTTAGATCCATATGTATCTGTAATACAGACAGTAAAAAATAGTGATGAATATACATATATATATATAAGATGTATAAAAATGTATAAGTAGATACGAAGATAAAAATGTATAAAAAAGTATAAAAAATGTGTATAAAAAGAAAAAAAAAAAGAAAGGAATTTTATAACAATTTTATACATTCCATCAAAGGATTATTGTTTGTTTGTATCCTTTCTTTTTAGAGATTAATTTCAAAGGCCTCATTGAGCCCGTACGGATTGAGGCTATTGAGTTTAAATATCCAATACATCTCCCGACGTCTGTTTGGAGATGTATTGGAATGAGTTCAATTGGTGTTATCGTGAACCCTACAGTATTACCATCATGGTGTTCCGCCGCATGTCTAGAGACACTATGTTTCATATATCTTTTCCGGATTTTTGAACGATGTGTGTTAAAACGTTTGCGTAGGGTTTGTATTGTGCGGCCTACATATTGTAGGTGACAGGGGCACTCTAATAGATAAATAACAAAGTTGGAGTTGCAGGTCAGGTGATATTGAATTTGGAATAGTTCCCCAGTACTCTTGCTATGAAAGGATGATCGTTGATTAATGCTATTACAGCAGAGGCATCTTGAGTGACCGCATTTGAAGCTTCCTTTGGGGGCCTCAGTATCCAAATCATTGTTAGCGGAATGTGTTGTTGGTCTCATTTTGCTCGGAGCTAGGATGTTTTTCAGAGTTTTAGCTCTTCTGTATGTGAATTTAGGGTTCTCCGGAATAATTTGGCTAAGTATGGGATCCCTTTTGAGGATATGCCAGTGTTTCCCCAATGTCGCCTTGATGGCGTTATGATTTTGGTTATAAGTTGTTATGAAGTTATAACAATACGAGTTGGTATCATTTTTATCCTCTCCTTTTTGAGGTGGGGCTAGGCTTTCTAATTGAGTTAGCTTATTCGCTTTTTCTCTGGCACCAACAATGATGTTACTAGGGTACCCTTTTTGGTTAAACCGGGATGTCAGAATGTTGCATTGTAAGTCAAAGTCTGAATCCAATGTGCAATTTCTGCGGATCCGTTTAAATTGGCTAAAGGGGACATTTGACTTCCACTTCCTGTAATGTGTACTACCAAAGTCAAGATAGCTGTTGCTATCTACCTTTTTGAAGAAGGTACGTGTTTTAATTTCATTATTCAAGATGAAAATTTCTAGATCCAAAGGGACTGTCATTTTGTCCCACAAGCAAAATAAATGAGTTTGATCTGTTCTTAGATCTAAACCGAAGAGACATTTCAAAATGCAGGAAAACTCAGCAACAAAAACATCACAGGGACTATTAGGAACCACTCCAACTGTAGAAGGGCCTGACCAGAGAGCTATTCCATCAGGCCTCAGACCACCATCTAACTTTTACCCCATTCACCACAAGGGCAATTTCTTAGATACTTTCTACTCTTTAGTATCAAATGATTTCAGACAAATAAACCAGGGGGCACTCGCCCGGCCATAAAAAACACAAAAAATGTGAAAAACATAACCTCAGACCATATGAGAGAGTAGCTCTTAAAAATTTACAATCTAATACAAATATTATGATAAAAAATGCGGACAAAGGGGGTGGAATCGTGATCCAGAACAGAGAGGACTATATAAAAGAAGCTCTAAATATACTCTCGGACACAAATTATTATAAACTGCTACACAGTGACCCTTCCAACCAATACAGAGAGGAATTTGATAAACTAATAAAATCAGCGGAAACACTTTTGGACAAAAAGGAGAAAGAATACATTTTGGTAAAAGATGCAACCCTAGTGACCTTTTACCATCTGCCTAAAATACATAAGACCCTAATAAATCCCCCCGGTAGACCGATAATTTCTGGGGTGTCCTCTCTGACCAGAAACCTCTCCCACTATATTGAAGTACACCTCCAGAAATAGGTTCAAAATTTGAAATCACATCTCAAAGATTCCGCATCATTGATAACATCCCTAAAAAATATCAAGTGGAAAGGAAACTACCGTTGGCTAACTCTAGATATCTCAGCTCTATATACAAACATACCCCACAACCTAGGATTGGAATGTGTATCTACCTTTTTAAACAATGATATAGAAATGCCCCTAGAGCAAAAAAAAATTATCAGCAAAGGCATGAAATTTATCCTCACCCATAATATATTCTCCTTTCAGGACCAGACCTATAAACAGATACGGGGCACCGCGATGGGGACGCGTTTCGCGCCAAGCTTTGCGAATCTGTTTATGGGTAGGTTTGAAGAACACTTCATATACCAAACTAAGTTCTGGCACAAAAACATCATTTACTTTAAAAGATACATCGATGATTTGATCTTCATCTGGGATGGCGAATTATCTACAATAGAGGAATTTATATCTTATTTAAATACCAACAACTGGGGAATCAAATTTACAGGTACATATGACAAAACAAAAACAGAATTCTTGGATCTAGAAATTTTCATCTTGAATAATGAAATTAAAACACGTACCTTCTTCAAAAAGGTGGATAGCAACAGCTATCTTGACTTTGGTAGTACACATTACAGGAAGTGGAAGTCAAATGTCCCCTTTAGCCAATTTAAACGGATCCGCAGAAATTGCACATTGGATTCAGACTTTGACTTACAATGCAACATTCTGACATCCCGGTTTAACCAAAAAGGGTACCCCAGTAACATCATTGCTGGTGCCAGAGAAAAAGCGAATAAGCTAACTCAATTAGAAAGCCTAGCCCCACCTCAAAAAGGAGAGGATAAAAATGATACCAACTCGTATTGTTATAACTTCATAGCAACTTATAACCAAAATCATAACGCCATCAAGGCGACATTGGGGAAACACTGGCATATCCTCAAAAGGGATCCCATACTTAGCCAAATTATTCCGGAGAACCCTAAATTCACATACAGAAGAGCTAAAACTCTGAAAAACATCCTAGCTACGAGCAAAATGAGACCAACAACACATTCCGCTAACAATGATTTGGATACTGAGGCCCCCAAAGGAAGCTTCAAATGCGGTCACTCAAGATGCCTCTGCTGTAATAGCATTAATCAACGATCATCCTTTCATAGCAAGAGTACTGGGGAAGTATTCCAAATTCAATATCACCTGACCTGCAACTCCAACTTTGTTATTTATCTATTAGAGTGCCCCTGTCACCTACAATATGCAGGCCGCACAATACAAACCCTACGCAAACGTTTTAACACACATCGTTCAAAAATCCGGAAAAGATATATGAAACATAGTGTCTCTAGACATGCGGCGGAACACCATGATGGTAATGTTGTAGGGTTCACGATAACGCCAATTGAACTCATTCCAATACATCTCCAAACAGACGTCCAATACATCAGACGTCGGGAGATGTATTGGATATTTAAACTCAATAGCCTCAATCCGTACGGGCTCAATGAGGCCTTTGAAATTAATCTCTAAAAAAGAAAGGATACAAACAAACAATAATCCTTTGATGGAATGTATAAAATTGTTAGAAAATTCCTTTTTTTTTTTTTTCTTTTTATACACATTTTTTATACATTTTTATACATTTTTATCTTCGTATCTACTTATACATTTTTATACATCTTATATATATATATGTATATTCATCACTATTTTTTACTGTCTGTACTACAGATACATATGGATCTAAACTTCCCTCCCCCTTATTTTACTATATATCTATCAAATATGTCTTTTTTTATTATAATTTTATGAGTCATTTGAATTTTATGATAATTTATGATCCATTGGCTGCTACATACACTCTTCCTTTTGTTATGTATTTTTCTATATATCATATAATATATACAGAGCGCTTAAAATAGGTTGAAATAAGCCTTATAACTATAAAAATTATGGTGTGACCTATGATATAGGTTGCCTTTTTTATATATACTTTTCCCTTTTCTTTACATGAGCCCCACATACACAGATAATATGGATCGCTATAGATAAGTCTGAAAACTAACTCTGTGTCTATGGAAACCAAAACATACAGATCCACAATGCCGTGCTGCAAGATGACAGGTCACATGACCGCATTATGCGATCATGTGATACCCCCTGCTATGGACTCCAGCCGCCGGCTCAGACTGTCTGTGTGAGCATGCGCTGCCAGGGGGATCCTAACATTGCTGCTTCCGCCCGGCGAGATGAGAGCGGCGCTGAGGCAGCAAACACTTCCGGACTCCCGAGTCATGTGACGCTTGTACTAGCGATCACATGACCGGGAACTATACTTTATCCTTTACGTTTGTTTTTACAATCGGCTGCAAATTTTAACCAAATAAAGAAGCGATTCCAGTCACAATACTGCACACAGCTAATCACTTCAACTTAATGCTATGTATGTTAGGAAGACCTGCATGTTTTGGATGACACCTGGGGATGGCTCCTCCCACAAGGGGCGTCACCCAGGTGCATCCTTTGGCGTTTTTTTTGAAAGAATTTATCTATAAATATGTTCTTGCTACAATACCTGTTATATGTTTGTGAAACCTGATGAAGGGGAGTCTTTGATCCCCGAAACGCGTTATTTCTGATTAAAAGAAGAATACATCTATAAGACCATTTCCACTAGTGATTTCGTGCCGACGCAGAACCTCTTTTCTCAACCACGATTTTCTTTTGGGGGACTGGACATCCCATCCAAGAGACTATAAAATCTGCGGCTGCAGTCCTGGTCTAAAGGTCTTATTTTCATTAAGCTTACAGTAGAGTTGTGCCTGCCGGAGCACAACTCCATAAGGTGAGTTTGGATACTTCTCACTTTGATATCCTTATCCGGTTGAACATATTACACTATTGTGCGCTCTCTCTCTTTTTCTGTTTCCCTGTTTTCGAGGGGAAATTAGATTTGTCCGTGACCTACATTAAGTTTCCTAAAGTCATTACAAAACCTCCAGGTCTCATTGGGTTTTGGGATTAAGACAATAGGACTGGCCCACGCACTCCTAGATTGTTCTATCACTCCCAACTCCAACCTCCTCTGACACAGCCTTCCTACGGGCTTCCGGGATACGGTAAGGTTTTAAGTTTACAATCGTACTCGGTTCAGTGATAATCTGATAGCTAATCAGATGGGTTTGTCCTGGTAGATCAGAAATCTCTTCCGATTGTGTTGCAAAAACTCTTTTGCCTCTTGTTGTTTCCCTGACAGGGTCTCACTTATTTTCACAGGAGAAATGGGGTGGGATTCCTTCTCGTTTTTTGTTTTTTTTTGTGAAGTTTTGCCAATAGGGACTCCTTATCTTTCCAGGGTTTAAGAAGGTTAATATGATACACCTGGAAAAGGCTTTCTTTTCCCCGGCTGATGTATCTTATAGTTAACGTCACTTATTTTTTCCACTACCTCATAGGGACCTTGCCATTTGGCGAGAAACCTACTTTCCACTGTGGGAACCAATACCAAGACCCTATCCCCAGGGTTGAAACTCCTAATCCTTGCAGAGCGATTATACACCCTGCTTTGGGAGGCTTGGGCTTTCTGCAAATGCTCTATTACTAAGGGAATTACCATCTCAATACGCTCATGCATATGGGTTATATGCTCAATAACACTTTTGAAAGGGGTAGTCTCGGTTTCCCTTGTTTCTTTGGCTATGTCAAGAAGTCCTCGGGGATGTCGGCCATAAACTAACTCAAATGGGGAAAACCCTGTGGAGGCTTGGGGTACCTCCCGGATTGCGAACATGAGGTAGGGTAGTAGGCAATCCCAATCTCGGCCATCCCTCTCTACCGCTTTCTTCAACATCTGTTTTACTGCTTGTTAAATTTTCAATAGATACTCTTAAGTCAGACAATACTGGCTCAGAGGAGGAGGCTTCCTCATCTCCTGCCAGTACCTGGAAAACTATTCTCCTCAGGCTCTTTTGGCAACAATTCCAGCTCAACCTCGGACAATTCTTCTACAAACGACTGCACTGCAGCTCTAAGGGGTTGGCCCCTCCCCCACAAATGCCAGAAGTAGAGAAAGTTATGCCCGAGGATGGCATTATGCATGAGGTTTTCCACCACACCTACATTATGTACTATATAGACTAGTAGCTCAGAATTGCACCAATATCCATTTACTATTACTGCCAGAACATGTTGGGTGTAGTAGTTTCAGTCCAACTGGGCAGCCAGAGGTTGCAGGCTACAGAAATATAGCAGAGTCAGGCTACTTTCACACCTGCGTTAGGTGCGGATCCGTATCTGCACAGATGGATCCGCACCTATAATGCAACCGCTTGTATCCGTTCAGAACGGATCCGTTTGCATTATTCTTTAAAAAATAAGTCTAAGTCAAAACGGATCCGTTTTGACTTACATTGAAAGTCAATGGGGGACGGATCTGTTTTCAATTGCACCATATTCTGTCAGTGAAAACGGATCCGTCCCCATTGACGTCCTCCGCGTTTTGGTATCCGCCTCCAGAGCGGAATGGAGGCTAACTGATGCATTCTGAACGGATCCTTATCCATTCAGAATACATTGGGGCTGAACTGAATCATTTTGAACCGTTTGTGAGAGCCCTGAAACGGATCTCACAAGCGGACCCAGAAACGCCAGTGTGAATGTAGCCTAAGGCTACTTTCACACTGGCGTTTTGAATTCCGTTTGTGAGATCCGTTCAGAATGCATCAGTTTGGCTCAGCCGTTACTTTCAATGTAAGTCATCCACAGATGCCCTAATACCATAGCTAAACCTGTGGGAGGGGGAGGGTGGAGGGGCCGGTGTCATGCAAATGCAGCGGGGCCGGTGCGGTCACTGTACTCCGGCCCCGCCGCTCACTCACTGCTTTATTGCTTAAACCTTTTATAATAACTTTAATTAACGTTCCTATTCCTAGCCCCATCTGTACTACCGTACTTACTAAATGTCCTGTAGCAGGCAGAGCAGGGCGGCCGGCCGGCCGGTGGAGGGAGGTTGGGTGGGCGGCGACGGGGAGGGGGCCCCATGGATCAGTTTTGCACCGGGGCCCCATGGATTGTGTGTACGCCACTGTCTTTGGGGTCTCCCCACCCCACCCAGCGCTGTAATGTCCTAGGTAATGCAGTCGTAAATTGATCCATTATGACCCATTCAGTTATTTGGGCTGCTGTGCTGGTATCAGGTTCCAGCAACTTTTTTGTGAGGTGAACCAGGTCAAACATTTGGGACCGAGTAGGTTAGGTTACATCAAAGCGCTAGGTATGCACGCTCCAGGCCAGGACAGCAGGGGTTACTCCTAGCCATGCCAGGATTTCCGCTTGTAGCCTAGTATAGTCCAGGACCTCCTGTTGGCCAAGGTCATGATACGCCTTCTGGGGCTCCCCTGATAGGAAAGGTGCCAAGACATCGACCTAATCAGCCACCGGAAGGTGTTCCCGCTCTGCTGTGTGCTCAAGAATTGTTAGATATGTCTCAATATTGTCCTCCAGGGTTAACTTCTGTAGCGACTGTTGCACAATTTTCCTGGGATTCCGGGGAGATGTTGGAGCGATCTGGGAAACAACCAGCAGGGCTTTTGTAAGGGCGGCCATTTGTTCTGACAAAAGGCGGTTCGTCTCCTGTTGGCGTAGGTTCGCCTCAGCCTTGTCATGGTCTTACCTTCTTGCTGTCCTCCTTCGTTTGACATGTGCTGGCGGCCATCTTGGTTTCTGGGTTTCTTGTAGCCTCCCACCCTGCGGCTTCTCCTTCCCACTGGGAGGAGCTGGATGCCTAGCTCATATATATAGGAGGTCTGTGGCTTCAGTTCCCTGCTTGGTCCTCCTGTGTTCACATGCTTCTAAGACTGCTGCTGCTTCTGGTTCCTGATCCTGGCTTCGTCTGACTACCCTTCTGGTTCCTGATCCTGGCTTCGTCTGACTACCCTGCTGGTTCCTGATCCAGGCCTCGTCTGACTACCCTGCTGGTTCCTAAACCTGGCTTCGTCTGACTACCCTTCTGGTTCCCGACTTCTGGCTTCGCAAGACCCTGCTTCGGTTTAGCCATCCGCTTGGACTTTTGCCTTACAGCTTTATTTTCAATAAAGCCTTCTTATTTCCACTTATCTCTTGTTGTACGTCTGGTTCATGGTTCCTTGACATTAGGACCAAGCCATGAATTCTGACGGTACAGGGCCATCCTCGCTACCTACGCTGGTTGCCAGACTTGATCAGCAGGATCACCTGTTGGGTCGGTTCGCTGTGGCGTTGCAAACCCTGCTTGAACGCACGGCTCATTTAGCTTCCGTTGCCGATGGGTCGGTTGTCGCTCCTGGGCCCGCTCCTACTGCCGCTCCGGTTGTTGCGCCAGAGTCTACCCCGACACCTGTTGCTGCGCCTGCGGTGTTTCGGGGTATGACCGGTTCTGCCCCCCTTCCACAGCGCTTTGGGGGAGAGCCAACTCAGTGCCGAGGTTTCCTTAACCAGGTGGGCATTTATTTCGAGTTGCTGCCACATGCCTTTCCTACTGAGAGATCAAAGGTGGGCTTCTTGATCTCGCTGCTCTCGGACAAGGCCTTGGCCTGGGCCAGCCCTTTATGGGAGAACAACAATCCGGTGGTTGCCGAGTTTTCCGGTTTTGTTGCTTCTCTTCGGAAGGTATTCGATGTGCCGGCTCGTGCTGCCTCTGCTGCGAAGCTCCTTATGTCCATCAGACAGGGTTCACGATCCGTAGCTGAATACGCCATTGAGTTTCGTACCCTGGCAGCAGAGGTGGGCTGGAATAATGAGGCTCTGGTCGCTGCTTTCTCTCATGGTCTCTCGGATGCCTTGAAGGATGAGGTTGCAGCTAAGGACCTACCAGTGGAGCTCGAGTCCCTTATTTCTTTCCTGATTTTGATTGACACCAGACTCAGGGAGAGACCTTCCTTTAAGGAGAGCCTGCGGAGGTCTTCTAACAGATTGGCGCCTACGTTTGCTGTCCCACCCGTGCCTCCCTCTCCTCCCACGCCTCCTGGGGATGACTTGTCTGGGGGTGAACCCATGCAGCTGGGGTTTGCTCGCCTGTCCGAGGGGGAGAGGGTACTCCGGAGACGCGAGGGCCGATGCATGTACTGTGGTCTCGGTGGGCATTTTCGGTTGGCATGTCCGAACCGTCCGGGAAACGCTCGCACCTGAGATCCTGTCGGGGGCAGATCTTGGGTGGAGTCTCCTCGTCCCCGGTTTCCCGTGTTGACAAACCACTGATTACTGTTGTTCTCTCCTGGGTCGGGGGCTCGGTGACGACCCAGGCGTTGGTGGACTCTGGTGCTGGTGGTTTGTTCATTGATAGTGTGCTCGCTGCCGCCAATTCCATTCCTCTGCAGCCTCGAGGTTCCCCACTGGCTCTTGAGGCGATAGACGGCAGACCCCTTCTGCCGCCACACGTGACTCAGGAGACCCTTCCAGTGGGGATGGCCATTGGTGCCGTTCACAGAGAGTCGGTCTGTCTCCAGGTTATTTCGTCTCCACACTACTCGGTGGTCTTGGGGTACCCCTGGCTCCAGAAGCATAATCCGACTTTCGATTGGAGATCGGCCGAGATCCTCTCGTGGTCACCGCAGTGTGGGGCCAGTTGCATCCATGGGCCTGTCAAGTTGCTGTGTACTTCCTCGGACTCTCTGTTGCCTCCTGAATACGAGGAGTACCGGGAAGTATTCGATAAGGTGCGTGCGGTTGCCCTACCTCCGCACCGCCCATACGATTGTGCCATAGAGTTACAATCTGGTGCCGTTCCTCCTCGTGGCAAAGTCTATCCACTGTCGGTAGCGGAGAATGAGGCCATGGAGGAGTACGTGAGGGAGGCGCTTTCACGCGGACACATTCGCAAATCCTCGTCCCCGGCAGGGGCTGGATTTTTCTTTGTCAAAAAGAAGGGCGGTGAGTTGAGGCCTTGCATCGACTACAGGGGTCTCAATCACATCACGATCAAGAACGCTTACCCGATACCCTTGATTTCCGAGCTGTTCGATCGCCTCAAAGGGGCCACGGTCTTTACCAAACTCGACCTGAGGGCGGCATATAACCTGGTAAGGATCAAGGCGGGCGATGAGTGGAAGACCGCGTTTAACACCAGGACCGGTCATTATGAATCCTTGGTTATGCCCTTTGGGTTGTGCAATGCGCCCGCAGTCTTCCAGGAATTCATCAACGATGTTTTCCGTGACCTGTTGCAGCAGTGTGTGGTGGTCTATTTGGATGACATCTTGGTATATTCTGAATCCATGGAGGCCCACATTCTGGATGTCAGACGAGTTTTGCAACGCTTACGAGAGAACAAGCTGTTCGGTAAGCTTGAGAAATGCGAATTTCACCGATCCCAGGTAACCTTCTTAGGTTACATCATTTCCGCTGAGGGGTTCTCCATGGATCCTGAGAAGGTTTCGGCTGTCTTACAGTGGCCCCAGCCCAGTGGGCTTCGTGCCCTGCAGCGCTTTTTGGGCTTCGCCAATTATTATCGGAAGTTCATCAGGGACTTTTCCATGCTAGCCAAGCCTCTCACGGATCTGACCAGGAAGGGCAGTAATCCCCAGGTCTGGCCGCTCGAGGCCATCCGAGCTTTTGAGGCTCTAAAGTCCGCCTTTGTGTCGTCTCCGATTCTGTCGCATCCCAACCCTGGGTTGCCTTTTGTCCTCGAGGTGGACGCGTCTGAGACGGGAGTAGGCGCCCTCCTGTCTCAGCGTAGAACACCGGAGGGTCCTCTGCTTCCTTGTGGGTTTTACTCCCGGAAACTGTCTTCCGCGGAGTGCAACTATCAGATTGGTGACAGGGAGTTATTGGCCATCGTGCAGGCCCTTAAAGAATGGAGGCACTTGCTCGAGGGCTCGGTGGTTCCGGTTCTCATCCTGACGGACCACAAGAATCTGACCTACCTCTCTGAGGCCAAGAGATTGACACCACGTCAGGCCAGATGGGCTCTGTTCTTGTCACGTTTTAATTACGTGGTCTCCTACCTACCCGGTTCCAAGAACATCAGAGCGGATGCCTTATCACGGCAGTACTCCGAGCTGTCCGGGGAGGAGTCGATTCCGACTTCGGTCATACCTCCGAATCAGATCCTGGCCGCTATTCGCACCAGCCTGACCTCTCCCCTGGGTGAGCAGATTTTGGCGGCTCAATCTGGTGCTCCCTCTGGGAGACCCAACGGCAGATGTTTTGTGCCTGAGGAGTTGCGCACTCGGTTGTTGCGAACCTACCATAACTCCAAGGCCGCGGGGCATCCTGGAAAGAATCAGCTGTCCTGGGCTGTTTCACGTCTGTTCTGGTGGCCTTCTCTACGTTCCGACATCGCCGCATATGTAGCGGCATGCTCCGTTTGTGCCCAGAGTAAGTCCCCTCGGCACCTTCCGTTGGGCCTTTTGCAACCCATAGCCACCGGGGAGCGTCCTTGGTCACACCTGGGGATGGATTTCATTGTGGACCTCCCTGCATCCCGAGGCCATACGGTCATTCTCATGATTGTGGATCGGTTTTCCAAAATGTGCCACTGTGTTCCTCTCAAGAAGTTACCCTCTGCACAAGAGTTGGCCTCGATTTTTGCCAGGGAGGTCTTCCGGTTGCACGGTTTGCCCAAGGAGATTGTGTCGGATCGGGGGAGTCAGTTTGTGTCCAGGTTCTGGAGCGCCTTTTGCTCCCAGTTGGGGATTCATCTCTCCTTCTCCTCGGCCTACCACCCTCAGTCCAATGGGGCCGCAGAACGATCCAATCAGGCCTTGGAGCAATTCCTTCGTTGCTATGTCTCCGATCACCAAGACAATTGGGTTGACCTCCTGCCTTGGGCTGAGTTTGCCAGGAACACGGCGGTGAACTCTTCCTCTGGGACGTCTCCCTTCATGGCCAATTATGGGTTTCAACCTGCCGTGTTACCGGAGGTATTCTCTCCCCAGGATATTCCGGCTGTGGAGGATCACCTTTCCGTCCTACGTGCTTCTTGGGTACAGATCCAGAGGTCCCTTGAGGTCTCTGCGCAGCGCCAGAGACTCCAGGCTGATCGCAGACGAGCGCCCGCTCCTTCCTACCAGGTCGGAGACCGCGTATGGTTGTCCACCCGCAACCTCAACCTTTGAGTGCCCACTCCCAAGCTGGCGCCTCGCTTTGTTGGTCCCTTCCGAGTGCTTCGCAGGGTAAACCCGGTAGCCTATGCCCTCGCGCTTCCTCCTGGCATGCGGATCTCCAACGTGTTTCATGTCTCCCTGTTGAAGCCACTGGTGTGTAATCGTTTCACTTCCTCGGTTCCTCGGCCTCGTCCGGTCCAAGTGGGCAATCGTGAGGAGTATGAGGTGAGCAATATCCTGGACTCACGCCTGGTCCGCGGTCGGGTGCAGTTTTTGGTCCATTGGCGTGGTTATGGTCCAGAGGAGCGTTCCTGGGTTCCCTCCGCAGATGTCCATGCTCCTGCCTTTCTCCGAGCCTTCCACGCACGCTTCCCTCAGAAACCGTTCTTTACTCCGCGGAGGAGGGGCCCTTGAGGGGGAGGTACTGTCATGGTCTTACCTTCTTGCTGTCCTCCTTCGTTTGACATGTGCTGGCGGCCATCTTGGTTTCTTGTAGCCTCCCACCCTGCGGCTTCTCCTTCCCACTGGGAGGAGCTGGATGCCTAGCTCATATATATAGGAGGTCTGTGGCTTCAGTTCCCTGCTTGGTCCTCCTGTGTTCACATGCTTCTAAGACTGCTGCTGCTTCTGGTTCCTGATCCTAGCTTCGTCTGACTACCCTTCTGGTTCCTGATCCTGGCTTCGTCTGACTACCCTGCTGGTTCCTGATCCAGGCCTCGTCTGACTACCCTGCTGGTTCCTGATCCTGGCTTCGTCTGACTACCCTTCTGGTTCCCGACTTCTGGCTTCGCAAGACCCTGCTTCGGTTTAGCCATCCGCTTGGACTTTTGCCTTACAGCTTTATTTTCAATAAAGCCTTCTTATTTCCACTTATCTCTTGTTGTACGTCTGGTTCATGGTTCCTTGACAAGCCTGCGCTTTAACAAACTGGGTTATGGCCGCTTCCATATTAGCGCTTGACTCCTGCAGGCCGATAGTGGGCTTTACCCACGACATCCACTGGAGCAAAAAGTTCTTGCAGAGAACAAACAAAGAGAGGAAAAAATAAAATATATATATATATATTTTTTTTTTGTGCCGTTAGCAACCGATATGGCTGCATCCTCCACCAATTGTAAGACTGCAAGGGGGGGTAGCGTACAGTTCTGGACATTCATGGAGGCACAGATGACATAAACTTCACGTCACTTTTATTTAGGGTCCGATTTCTGGAGGTTTACATCAACACATGCTTTTTAGTGGAACCCAGGATTTCCAGTATTGCAGTAACAAATCACAAAACAAAAGCCTTCCCGTCTGGGACTAACTAATAACACAAAGAGTTTGTCTCACCTAGGCTACAGTTGTTAGGCTGACGTTCACACAGCAGGTAGTTTGCTCACTGGTCCTCAGTATTCACAGCCCCGTGTGATGTCATGGCAGGCCTTCTCCAAAGTGAGCCACAGCTCTCTGTATATAGTAACCTAACAAGGTTAACTGGCTTAAGGTGGTTCAGTGCATACCAACAAACTGGCCTGGAAGGAAGGGAACGGTTGCTCCCTCTGCCAACCTTAACAACCGTTCCACATAATCCAGGCCCCACGTATTTCCAGAAACAATCCTGCCTAAACAACTAAGTTGGTTCAGGCCACAGCACTCCCTGGATTACTCTTACTTTACCCAGGTGAGAAATCTAGGTTAAATATACCTTCCTTCCACCAGTATTCCTCCTGCATGACCACAATAGATTCAACCATATGTGACTTGAACTAAAAACAGTTCTTTGGAGATGATACAGTGATAGGAAAATATATATCAATGATATATATTGCTCTCCCTAGACTGAAGAGGATGCAATTGATACTGCAGTTACAATCCCCCCCACCCCTTCAGTCTAGATCCTACCCACAAAGTATGGTTGATACAATATATATATATATAAAATATGATTAACTAATTTCCTAAAATAAATAGAAATGTATACTATACCACAGAATCTGACAGCGTTACGGCTCAGGAGTGTAGTCTGGTCTGTCCTATTAGTCTCCTTGTTGTGGCCTCCTTGGATGGGTTGACTAATAGATCAATAGGTGGATCATCTGAATGTATGGTTCGATCTAAATCGATTGATCTCCCTGGATAGAACTGAATGGATGGATCTGAGTGAACCTGGATGGATCCCCCCTGTCAACTCATGCCACCTTTTATCCTTCTCTGAAATGGGGCTTGGTCAGGTTTATCAATAACTAATGACATCATTTGTGTTACTCCCCCATCTATTTCACAACTCATGTCTTACTTCAACCCCACCAATAGATGGCACTGGAGGTCTATGTAACAAAATTTTGCAATTATAGCTAGCTCTTATGTTATTCTTAAGGGTAAAGTTTAACTTTTTTTTTTTTAACAAATCTCTCTTTATTAAGATTTTACAGAGAAAGAAAAAAAGTACACATTGACATTAGAGTAATGTTGATACATTGGATGCAAATTATCACAAAGTGGAAAAGTTTAACTTTCAAGCTAAATTCCGGACCAACACTTCCTAACAATAGAACGCAAACATGAATGTGTATGAGGGATTAGACCTCTATTCCCACAGACATCCTAAGTATACACCCCCAGACAGGACTAAGACCTTTTCTATTAAGGCTACTTTCGCATTAGCGTTTTGGCTTTCCGTTTCTGAGATCCGTCATGGGCTCTTAAAAGCGGTCCAAAACGGATCAGTTTTGCCCTAATGCATTCTGAATGGAAAAGGATCCGCTCAGAATGCATCAGTTTGCCTCCGTTTGCTGCCTGCAGTGTTTTGCTGTCCGTCCTGGGATGCGGAGCGAGAAGGATCTGTCCTGACACACAATGTAAGGCAATGGGGACGGATCCGTTTTCTCTGACGCAATAGAAAACAGATCCGTCCCCCATTGACTTTCGATGGAGTTTATGACGGATCCGTCTTGGCTATATAAGACATTAATACAACCGGATCCGTTCATGAAGGATACGTGCGGTTATATTATTGTAACAGAAGCGTTTTTGCAGATTCATGACAGATCCGCAAAAGACGCTAGTGTGAAACCCTAAAAACACACATTACAAATGCCCTTTCCTATTCATTAAGAGAAAAACAGTTTCGTAAAACACTTCTCCTCATTGTCTCTGTGAAAATCCCTTGTTTGCTTCTGAACACTTGTGTCTACAATTCCCCTTCAAGGGATTTTCTAAAAACTAATTAACTACCCTGGTCTCTGACATAACGCTCTGAAGCTACATTGGAATTTTCACCTCTATCTAACACTAAATGAATATGTCTTCACCACACTTCTAGTCATTTAAAATCCACGTATATAAAACCCGAAATCCATTCACATGATTACTAATATAAATCTTACAATACATAGTAACTTTAGGTTCGTCCTACTTTTCTTATCTAATCATATGCCTTTTATTGAGTCTGTCGAAACCTTCTTCTCACCAGAGCAGATTGTACAAACCTTCCTAAGTCTCTACTTAGATCCTTAATCTCTTGGTGTGTGAGTTTCAGTCCAAAGGACATTGAACTCCCCTTGCCCTTTTACAATCTGACAAGATGGCTCCCAAACAGCACATATATCTGTCTATATTGTAATTCGTATATTTTTATATTCAATAATTCTGACAACACTATGGTGGACTTTATTACTACTGGAGGCCCCTGTGTTGGGCTTTAATACTACTGAGTGCAATATGGGCAGGCATTATTATTTTGGGGGGCATTATGGTGGCTTTACTACTACTGCGGGGGGGGGGGGGAAGTAAAGGGGGAATTATTACTACTGGGGAACATTATTACTACAATGGGGTCTTCATATGGAGAATATTATTATTGGGGACACTGTACGGGCACTATTATCACTAAGTGCATTCATGGAGAAAATTATTACTATTTTTGGACTTTTAGGAGCACTATTACTGTGGCAGCATCCAGGCACATCATCCACTTACCACAATTTTTGGGAGAGACACTATGCTTGAGACACTAATGCTGTCAGAGGCGCTATGTGGTGGGTACAATTATTTTTGAGGGCACTGTGTGACAATCATTGTAGTTGACAGCAGCATAGTATTGGGGAGCACAGCGGGCAGAATATTGAAGGTGGCAGGATGATGGTGTTGGGAAGATAATGGAAAATTAGGAAACCAATGTAGTACCCTGGAGCAGGGATACCTTGAAGTCTGGACATTTGCCCTTGTTTCCATTACGCAAAGTAATCAACTCCTTACTTTATTTCACTTTAAAGGGTTAACTTGCACTGACTTATACTGTTTAGAACGGTGTAACTACATTTTATATGTTGTCATATATTCTACTCATTTGCACGGCACTGTGGAAAGGGTTAATGAATACTGAGAGACTTTTGGGACTTTTCCACAGCTGCCATAGAGTTTGAAGAAGAGCATGTTTTGGAGGGAAAAAGCCAGACTTGTTACCACTAAAACCAGACGGACTGACCTTCTGACTGTCTGGTCATGCTATGTTGTTATGTCTGAAGACTCTTTTTTTCTTTGCCATTCCCATTAGGTATCATTGATGAGAGACGACAATTGTAACTTTGTATTTGTTTCTGCTGAGTTTCTCGACTCCACCCCTCTCACTAGAAGGTTCTACTTCAGCTAGAATCTCTATATAAGGAGATTAGTCACAGTCCCTAGTGTTCTGCATTTAGGAATCAGTGCCTAGGAGAAGAGATTCTGCAGACTGCATGAATGACCAGAAGACACTGAGATGGGGACACTGAGCTACAGACCATGGGTCACCAGCCCTGTGACCAGGGAGCCAGCCGAACTACTGACCTACAGACTGTGGACCTCCAGCCTTTGGCCAATGTACCAGCCTTCTGAGAGAGAGGGGGACAGAGAGAGGCCTTTCCTCAGGACCAAACCTTCTGCTGCTGCGAGGAGACTGAAGAAGCCAGCCCTATGCCTCGCCTGCATTGTTTTTCACTTGAATTCCTCCAGTAAAGAAGCTACCTGGTTTACTGTAGACTCTCTGGACTTCATTCCTATTGGGGTGTACCATGCCTTACCATCCCTTCTGGAGAGCAGCAACATGTGGTGACACCTTGACAGTGTCCGGGGGACCCAGCGTAGTGTTGAGGCCACCCCAAACCTGGTCATTGCGCTAACATGTCTGTCTATCATCATGTAACAATATAAGTGATTACAATATAAGAGTGAAGGGAAAGGACATTGTGAAATTCATAAGAGGATTTAGGAACTTGATGAGACTCTTCTAGCTTGGATACAAGATGAGATACTGCCTCTATCCTGGATACAAGATGCAATATGGCCTCTAGCCTAGATACAAGATGAGATACGGCCTCTATCCTGGATACAAGATGTGATATGGCCTCTAGCCTGGATACAGGATGCAATACGACCTCTATCCTGGATACAGGATAAGATGCAGCCTCTAGCTTTCATACAAGATGAGATACGGACTCTAGCCTGGATACAGGATGCGATACGGCCTCTAGCCTGCATAAAAGATGACATAAGGCTGGTCATGGAGGCTTACAGGTTCAGCATGTTATCCAGAAGCACATTTGTCCACAGATGTTACAGTCAGGCCTATAGATCCTTTACACTCATAGGTTGCTAAAGCTGGTCCTATAAATGCTGGATCGGTGATGAATCTAGTGAATGGGCAGCCAACAAAGTATTGTAATTTGGTGGAGACATTCCTGGGAAACCCTTGCTGTGTGGGCGAGTATTATCCTGCTGAAAAACATAAGCCAAACAATGAGAGGAACCTATGTGGTGGCAGGATGTCCTGCAGATATCACTAAGCTGTTAGTGTCCTCGTATCACTACTAGGGGTGACCGACTGTCACATGCAATGGGTTCCCCGATCATCACACCAGCAGTTGGGGTAGTGTGTCGCTCCACAGGCAGGATTGAAGTGCTCACCACAAAGCCTCCATACTCCAACTCGACTGTCAGATGATCCCAAACAAAACCTGGATTCGACACTAAAAACGATACGGGTCCAGTCCGTAGCAGTCCAGGTATCTCGTTTATGACACCAGTACAAACAATGGCAACAGTGGCTGGTGGTCCATGGAACAACATGTAATGGACTACATGACACCACATTTTCTTTCTGCTAAGCACCTGGACTTAGTCCTGGCACGAACAGGGGTGTAATAAAGGGGCCTCCTGTGTCTGCATAGTGGACAACAAAACTGTGGCAGCTGTTTGTGCTCGTCGGTGGATGAAACGATCCTCTCCACTGGTGTGTGGCTGGCTGTCCAGAATCTGCCCTGACGGAACCACTGCTGCCAACATCTCCTAATAGCTAAGATATACCCCTGCTCTAAGGGGACACACAGATAGCAGAGGTAGAAGGAGGAGGAAGGGGACAAAGACAACATTGGTGTGAGGAAGAAGACACACAGACAGCAGAGGTAGAAGGAGGAAGGGGACAAAAACAACATTGGTATGAGGAAGAAGACACACAGACAGCAGAGGTAGAAGGAGGAAGGGGACAAAGACAACATTGGTATGAGGAAGAAGACACACAGACAGCAGAGGTAGAAGGAGGAAGGGGACAAAGACAACATTGGTATGAGGAAGAAGACACACAGACAGCAGAGGTAGAAGGAGGAGGAAACCCCAGACCCTGAAGAGCATCCAAGTACATTCAAGAGTAAAAGGGTTTCTGTCATGAGAAATAACGTTATGTAGCGATGTGCCGATGTCAGCAGTACATAACAGTGTGCTTTATAACTCCCTGCCTGATGCCGTTCTCTTAAAATAAACTTTTAAAATATACTAATGAGCCTCTAGGTGCTACTGGGTCATTGCTTCAGCACCTACAGGCTCGGTCTACTCACCCTTTGGCACGCCCAGGTCCCGTTTAGTATTTGGCGCAGTGAGTGAAGGACGCGCTCCTGGTGCAGGCTTCCTTTCTTTGGCGCAGTGAGTGAAAGACACGCTCCAGGTGCCGGCTTCCTTCCTTCGGCGCAGTGAGTGAAAGACACGCTCCAGGTGCCGGCTTCCTTCCTTCGGCGCAGTGAGTGAAAGACACGCTCCAGGTGCCGGCTTCCTTCCTTTGGCGCAGTGAGTGAAAGACACGCTCCAGGTGCCGGCTTCCTTCCTTTGGCGCAGTGAGTGAAAGACACGCTCCAGGTGCCGGCTTCCTTCCTTCGGCGCAGTGAGGAAGCCCGTTGCAGGAGCGTGTTCTTCAATCACTGCGCCTGCACGGAATACTAAACGGGGCAGCGCAGGCGCAGTATTTATGTGACGATGAGGAGAACTTGACAGTCAATCAACGGGGCCTGGGCGTGCCAAAGGGTGAGTAGACCGAGCCTGTAGGTGCTGAAGCAATGACCCAGTAGCACCTAGAGGCTCATTAGTATATTTTAAAAGTCTTTATTTTAAGAGAACGGCATCAGGCAGGGAGTTATAAAGCGCACTGTTATGTACTGCTGACATCAGCACATCGCTACATAACGTTATTTCTCATGACAGAAACCCTTTAAAACACTGGTCATGAGTAGTGTTGAGCGAACTTGTGTTTTAAGTTCTGCGTCTAAAGTTCGAATTCAGGTTATCGAAGTATCCCGTTGTGGATTCTAAACTCCGTTATGGTCCATGGTAGCGGAATCCATAACGGGATACTTCGATAACCCGAACCCGAACTTTAGACGCCGAACTTAAAACACAAGTTCGCTCAACACTAGTCATGAGTCTGGTGGTGACAGGATCTCAGGACCTTCCCTTCATGTCTCCGGTTGCCCCATAAGACTCTTGTCCTGTCAGGATTCTGCTGCAGTCTCCTCCGTGCACCTGATACAGATCAGTAATAGAGGAATAACCGCCCTACACGGGACCCGCCTCCACCGCTGAGTTCCGCCCCTCCTGATCACATGACAGTGACATCATCACAGGTCCTTCTCTACCACTTCTCTCCACTGCTGAGCTCCACCCCCTGTACTGATCACATGACAGTGACATCATCCCAGGTCCTTCAGCTCTTGCACTGCAGCAGATACAGAGCAGGTCCTGGTCGGTAGTCACTGCTGTGGTGTCTGGAGCCTCTTCTTCTCTCTGGTATCAGCCATTTCTCCACAATCCCCCTTTGTTCCCGATGCTGGGGGCTCTGAGAAGCGGGGTCTCTCCAGGAGCAGTAAGTGCGGTTCTGGATCTCACTAATGGTCTTGTTCCTGGAGGATTTCCAGCCTCTCCTCTCCTCATAAAGGCTCCTGCAGTACTAGAAGCCTCCAACTCCTCCAGTTCTCTCCTCTTCTCCTGAATGACCACCAAGGATGGACAGGAAGGAGATCAGCAGAAGAATATTAGACCTCACCTTGGAGATCATCTCCCTGCTGAGCGGAGAGGTAAACTTTTCTAGATTTCTCTCCTCTTTATTGTATTCTGTAACAAGTCAGACATCGGGAAGGAGAATCCATCATAGGAAGTGATAGGAAGAGTCCAGGCCTCCAGACCTTCCAAGTCATGGAGAACCTGAAGATCAGCAGCCAATATGGTCAGTGATGGATCATGGAGACCAATAGTCATGTTGTAAGAGCCATGAGAAGGTAAGTAGGCACATTGTACCCAGGAGGAGAGGAAGCAGAGGAGGAGATGGCCGGAGTGTGGCCTGGAGGGAGGATTTCTACCACTAGTCTGACATCTAGATGATACTGGACTATAACAAGGAGGCCTCCACTACGTCTAGAGGAAAGAAGGTTTCTCCATCAACATAGAAGAGGAGTCTTTACTGTAAGAGCAGTGAGACTATGGAGCTCTCTGCCAGAGGAAGGAGTCATGGGGGATTCTCTAGAAGAGTCCAGAAGGGGCCTGGAGGTCTGGAGGGTAATAATATTCCAGCTTCTAGTGACTAGAATACTGGAGATGGGGCCATGATACAGGGAGGGATTCTGAGTGTAGATCTGGAGTCAGGAAGGAATTTCTTTCCCTAAGTGTCTCTCTCCATCCACAGGATTACACCATAGTGAAGAAGACATCGGGGGTGACTCCCATCATCCATGAGTCAGGAGGGCGGAGCAGGACCCCCATCACAGAGCCTCCCCCCCTGATACATGAGCAGAAGATCCTAGAACTCACCCACAAGATGCTTGAGCTGCTGACTGGAGAGGTGGGAATGCTGGGAATTTCTCCAGTAACAGCACTGGAGGGGTCTGGGTGATGACGGTGTCATTGTGTTGTCAGGTTCCTGTAAGGTGTCAGGATGTGGCGGTCTATTTCTCCATGGAGGAGTGGGAGTACATAGAAGGACACAAGGATCTGTACAAGGAGGCCATAATGGAGGCTCCCCGGCCTCTGACATCACCAGGTAAGAAGAGACGAGGTGAGAAGAGGCCGTGTTAGAGCCTCAGTCCGCTCATGTGCAGTGTGTACACACGTGTAATGACATGTAATGTAGGAGCTCCACATGTTATTCTCCGGTCACATCACATTAGAGCCTACATTTCCCATATACATCACACTTCTCCATAGGCTCCATCCTCCTGACGGATATAGTGTCCTCTTGGCCTCCATCGGCCGGTACAGTAGATGACACTATTCTATACAGAGGATCCTGCAGGAAAACCTGCGCCGTGCCGTATACATGGGGCTTATGGGTGACGTCTGCCCCTGTGTGACTATATAGAATGATAGGACTGTACAGGGGAGACGTCACCTCCTTCTATCAGAGATCTACATTAGGAAACCCTCCTGATATCTACCTCTGATGGAAGGCTCAGACGTGGTGTGAACACATCCTTATTCCACAGTCACTTTCCAGTAGTTCTCCTCCCTTCATGTCTGGGATCCTCTAGTCACTCCACAAGCAGAGAAGACACAAGGTGCTATGTGTGACTGGAGGAGAAGGTGGGATCACCGGGCTCTTCTCTCTCCTGCTCCAGTCTGTGGTCCTGTCAGAGCGGACATGTGTCTTCTAGCAGTAGATGTACGGCCTGGAGTGTTCTAGCTGCGGAGGCTCCACAATATGTCATGGGCTCCGCTTTCTGTTACTCTGAGGATCTGCTCCAGGATACATAGGAGTGGGGTGACATGGGGGGTGCAGATGAATCGGGCAGCCTGAGGGGATGACAGATGGTGGAGGCCATCAGACCGGCCGGGGTTATTCCTCTCTGTTATCAGCAGCGGAGCACAGTCTGCTCTGGTTATAAATGATCCGACCTCTCCTGTAAGAAGCCGGAGGATGGGAGTCATCTGTGGATAATGGGGACTTAACCTATTAACTACCAGTCATGCATGGAATTATGTAGAGGGCTTGGGATTTTGTAAAAAGTTGGTGAGGAGCAGAACATTGTTATTTAGACCCCGATCACTAAACCTAGAAGTGAAGGATCTGAGAGAAGAGCCTGATCTATAGACAGATCTACAGGAGGCCATGTATTCAGTCACTGTGTGCTTGTGTCTCCACAGATGGATCCAGGAGGAGAAATCCCCCCGAGAGATGTCCCCGTCCTCTGTATTCCCAGGACTGTCCAGAGGAGAAGCTCCCAGAGAACCATCAGGTAGATGGAGCTGAGCCCTATACACATCTATATAGGGGGATCCTGCAGTCATAGAGGGGTCATAGATTGTGGGGGTCTCTTCTGTGGATCTGTTAGATTTCCCACCTGTCTGCTGTATTGTCCTGAATTGTTACAGATGACAAATCAGGGGGAAGATGTGACTGATATTAAAGTGGAGGATGAAGAAGAGCGGATGATGGGCGATCCCCCGTGTAAGAGTGAGGTGGAGGAGGACATTCCAGTCCATGTGACCACAGGTATGGAATCATGAATGGAGGAAGGGAGTTGGGAGGTTTCTTCAGGTGAGACTCCACCTTAGATCTCTAGTTAACCCTTTTTCAGATCTGACCGGAGTCTCTTTATGTGGTAATAGCTTCTGATTACTTTCTGAGACTATTGTTCTGTGACACGCTGTACTTCATGTTGAATTCTATTCATTGCTGTCCACATTGATATTTGACCGCTTGTTAGCCAATCAGTTAGGGTTCCCTCAGATCACCGTGTGCTGTCTGCAAAACTGCGGATCTGTTTCTTTTGCAGATTAGATGAGCCCTGACTGTAGTGTTACAGAGCGGTCTCGTTTAACCCTCTGTGGGCAGTGCAAATACATTGATTCTTCGTACAGCAGAATTGACCACAAGTTGATTGTCATCTTTTATCAGAAAAATTATTCTTTTATCAGAAAAATTATTCTTGTAGTGAACAAATGAGTCTTTTAGAGAATAGCTGAGTCTGCTCCAGTCTTACAATCCCCGATCCCTATGACGAGCGACGTTGAGCTGGCCTTTCGGCAAAGGGTAGACCCGCGGTGATCCCTTCAGTGCAGCCCGGACATGTAAGGTCCTCACAGAACAGTTAGTGGTGAAGGCCTCGTGGCCTCCAGGAGGTTGGACGCTGACCGCCTGGGGTCAAATAACTCCTTGTATTAGGGTTAAAACCAGACGAGCCGAACTTGCTGGATGGACCAAACATGGCAGCCGGATGATTGCCGTAAGGAAGCGCGTCCTTGGTTATCGGAGTGAACCACACAAATCGCTCCTCTAACGCGACCAAAATTCATCATAGCTAATGTGTTCATTTATTCAGTGTTTGGTCAGTGTTTTGCATCAGTATTTGTAAGCCAAAAGCAGGAGTGGCTCAAACACACGAGATGCAAATATTTATACTACATTTTATCTGTGTTTTGGACCCACTGATCAAAAACTGAAGCCAAACACTGACCACATACTGACCGTCTGGAAGAGGCTTTATGGATGCTCAAAATACAGGATTGTTTTTTGTTGATGTTGTATGTTCTCCTGACGGATCAGACGAACTGAAACGTAAACAGTGATGTTAGCACAGCCTTACTGCCACTGCTGCCCCCCCCCCCCCGCCATGGGGCCACTTCTGCTGCCACACCCCCCTCTGTCATGAGGCCACTTCTGCTGCTGCCACCCCCCCCCCCCCCATCATGAGGCACTGTCAGAATATTTATACTGCTCTAAAAAGCAGTCTTTAATTTATGTAAACAAGTCAGGATCTATAATAAAGGAGATTCCAACTTATTTCCAGAAACAAAACAGGAGCTAATTAGAGATCTCTTATCTGCGCTGCATTGAAGACAACAACAAAAAATATACAAAATATATAGAGATGAGCGAACCTCTGTTTTAAGTTCGGCGTCTAAAGTTCGGGTTTGGATTAGCGGAGAATCCCGATCTGGAACCGGATATGGATTCTGACTTCCGTTGTGGTCCGTGGTAGCGGAATCAATAATGGCCGATTATTGATTCCGCTACCACGGACCACAACGGAAGTCGGAATCCATATCCGGTTCCAGATCGGGATTCTCCGCTAATCCAAACCCGAACTTTAGACGCCGAACTTAAAACAGAGGTTCGCTCATCTCTAAAAATATATATATTTATAATTAATAATTATATGCAAATAGAATAAAATATAAAATCATTGACAATAAAATGGTGATAAACAATGATATGCAATTAACAAACCCAAAATAACCCAAAGAATATAAAATCTAAATCTATGATATAGTTGGATATCTGAATAGATCCTCACCCGTACACTTCATTTCTCGCAGCCAATAGACGTATCAGATTTGAGCTGACATCAGGTTTTCATCATATTTCCTTCCATATATCTCTTATATATATAAAAATGAGTTTGTGTCTGTCTGTCTGTCTGTTCTTTATGCGCGACCAAACAACTGGAACGATCTTCACCAAATTTGGCGCACAGGTACATCAGGTGTCCGGGAAGGTTTTAGACCGCGTCTCAGCTCTCTAGGACGTACTGTTCCTGAGATATTCCCAAAAAATGACCTGCATTAGCCAATACAAAACAACCCAGCCATTTTTCTTTACTGCTTAAAGGGGCGGGCACTGTGGAGGTCACTGTTATTAAAGGGGTGGGCGCTATGAAGGTCCCTGTTAAAAGGGCGGTCACTGTGAAAGTCACTGTTAAAGGGGCGGTTACTGTGAAAGTCACTGTTAAAGGGGCGGTCACTGTGAAAGTCACTGTTAAAGGGGCGGTCACTGTAAAAGTCACTGTTAAAGGGGCGGTCACTGTAAAAGTCACTGTTAAAGGGGCGGTCACTGTAATAGTCACTGTTAAAGGGGCGGGCACTGTAAAAGTCACTGTTAAAGGGGCGGTCACTGTAAAAGTCACTGTTAAAGGGGCGGTCACTGTAATAGTCACTGTTAAAGGGGCGGGCACTGTAAAGGTCACTGTTAAATGTGTGGTCAATGCTAAAAGGGCGGTCACTGTGGAGGCCACTGTTAAAGGGGAGGGCACTGTGGAGTTCAATGTTAAGGGGGTGGGCACTGTAGAGGTCATTGTTAAAGGGACAGCTACTGTAGAGGTCACTGTTATGGGGGAAACTGTCGATATCTTTTTACAACACATGGAGACATAAAATGAAGTAGATGAAATATACCCGTGCGAAGCCGGGTCCTTCTGCTAGTGTATATATATATATATCCAACCATATGTGACTTGAACTGAAAACAGTTCTTTGGAGATGATACAGGGATAGGAAAATATATAGCAATGATATACACTGATCTCCTTAGACTGAAGAGGATGCAGTTGATACTGCAGTTACAATCTCCCCCCTTTCAGTCTAGATCCTGCCCACAAAATATGGTTGATACTATATATAAAAATAAAAAATTCCGCAGCACATCCAAATAGTAAAAAAGTAGAAAAAGGCTTTATTCACCAGACATGCGACGTTTCAATCCTCTCAATGGGATTTTTCTCAAGCAGTCACCCATTGAGAGGATTGAAACGTTGCATGTCTGGTGAATAAAGCCTTTTTCTACTTTTTTACTATTTGGATGTGCTGCGGAATTTTTTATTTTTACATTTTGGAGGTGGATCGCCCCCACAGCCGCTGGCACTCCGACTGTACCCTACAGACAGTGGTGCTGCCCACACTCCTTTACCTGTATGATACAATATATATATATATATATAAAATATGATTAACTAATTTCCTAAAATAGATAGAAATGTACACTATACCACAGAATCTGACTGGAAGTGATCAGCGTTACGGCCCAGGAGTCTAGTCTGGTCTCTCCTATTAGTCTCATTGTTGTGGCCTCCTTGGATGGGTTGACTAATAGATCAATAGGTGGATCATCTGAATGTATGGTTCGATCTAAATCGATTGATCTCCCTGAATGGAACTGAATGAATGGATCTGAGTGAACCTGGATGGATCCCCCCTGTGAACTCATGCCATCTTTTACCCTTCTCTTGGTCAGGTTTATCAATAACTAATGACATCATTTATGTTACTCCCCCATCTATTTCACAACTCATGTCTTACTTCAACCCCACCAATAGATGGCACTGGAGGTCTGTGTAACAACATTTAGCAATTATAGCTAGCTCTTCTGTTATTCTTAGGCCTCTTTCACACGGGCGTCCCGGATTTTCTCCTGATGCGTCCCGGGTGCATTGCGGGAAACCCGCACGAGTGCGCGCACAATTTCAGTCCATTTTGACTGCGACTGCGTTGTTCCGTTTTTATCGTGCAGGTGCAATGCGCTTTGCACGCGCGTGATAAAAAACTGAATGTGGTACCCAGACCCGAAATTCTTCACTGAAGTTCGGGTTTGGGTTCGGTGTTCTGTAGATTTTATTATTTTCCCTTATAACATGGTTATAAAGGAAAATACTAGCATTCTTAATACAGAATACTTACTGAAGTGTTGCATGAGGGGTTAAAAAATAAAAACAATGAACTCACCTCATCCACTTGATCGCGCAGCCGGCATCGTCTTCTTTCTTCTTCTTTGAGGACCTGCAAAAGGACCACATGGGGAGCGCGATTACGTCATTAAAGGTCCTTTTGCAGGTCCTCAAAGAAGAAGAAAGAAGACGATGCCGGCTGCGCGATCAAGTGGATGAGGTGAGTTCATTGTTTTTAGTTTTTAACCCCTCAAGCAACACTTCAGTAAGTATTCTGTGTTAAGAATGCTAGTATTTTCCTTTATAACCATGTTATAAGGGAAAATAATACAGTAAATTGACTTTAATCAATTAACTAACACCATCTTTTAGCAACCATGCGTGAAAATCGCATTGCATATGCACTTGCTTGCGGATGCTTGCGATTTTCACGCAGCCCCATTCTTTTCTATGGGGCCTGCATTGCGTGAAAAATGCTGAATATACAACAAGCTGTGATTTTCACGCAACGCACAAGTGATGCGTGAAAACCACCGCTTATCTGCACAGCCTCATTGAAGTGAATGGGTCCAGATTCAGTGCGGGTGCAATGCTTTCACCTCACGCATTGCACCCGCGCAGAATTCTCACCCGTGTGAAAGAGACCTTAAGGGAAAAGTTTAACTTTCAACCTAAATTTCGGACCAACACTTCCTAACAATAGAACGCAAACATGAATGTGTATCAGGGATTAGACCTCTATTCCCACAGACATCCTAAGTATACACCCCCAGACAGGACTAAGACCCTTTCTATTAAAAACACACATTATAATTGACTTTTCTTATTAATTAAGAGAAAAACTGTTTCGTAAAACACTTCTCCTCATTGTCTCTGTGAAAATCCCTTGTTTGCTTCTGAACACTTGTGTCTACAATTCGCATTCAAGAGATTTTCTAAAAACTAACTACTGTATTTTTCGCCCTATAAGACGCACTGGCCCATAAGACGCACCTAGGTTTTTGAGGTGGAAAATAAGAAAAAATATTTTTTTAACCAAAAGGTGTGCTTTTGGTGGGTTTTGAACTAATGGTGGTCTGTGCATGACACTACTATGGAGGGATCTGTGGATGACACTGTTATGGGGGATCTGTGGATGGCACTGTTATGGGGGATCTGTGGATGACGCACTGTTATGTGGGGATCTGTGGATGGCACTGTTATGGGGGGATCTGTGGATGGCACTGTTATGGGGGGATCTGTGGATGGCACTGTTATGGGGGATCTGTGGATGACGCACTGTTATGGGGGGATCTGTGGATGGCACTGTTATGTGGGGATCTGTGGATGGCACTGTTATGTGGGGATCTGTGGGTGGCACTGTTATGGGGGGATCTGTGGATGGCACTGTTATGGGGGGATCTGTGGATGACACTGTTATGGGGGATCTGTGGATAACACTGTTATGTGGGGATCTGTGGATGGCACTGTTATGTGGGATCTGTGGATGGCACTGTTATGTGGGGATCTGTGGATGACACTGTTATGTGGGGATCTGTGGATGGCACTGTTATGTGGGGATCTGTGGATGGCACTGTTATGGGGGGATCTGTGGATGGCACTGTTATGGGGGGATCTGTGGTTGGCACTGTTATGGAGGGATCTGTGGATGACACTGTTATGGGGGATCTGTGGATAACACTGTTATGTGGGGATCTGTGGATGGCACGGTTATGTGGGGATCTGTGGATGGCACTGTTATGGAGGGATCTGTGGATGACACTGTTATGGGGGATCTGTGGATAACACTGTTATGTGGGGATCTGTGGATGGCACGGTTATGTGGGGATCTGTGGATGGCACTGTTATGGGGGGATCTGTGGATGGCACTGTATGGGGGGATCTGTGGATGGCACTGTTATGGGGGGATCTGTGGATGGCACTGTTATGGGGGGATCTGTGGATGGAACTGTTATGGGGGGATCTGTGGATGGAACTGTGGATTGGGTGGAACTGTTGGGGGGATCTGTGGATAGCACTGTTATGGGGAGATCTGTGGATGGAACTGTTATGGGGGGATCTGTGGATAGCACTGTTATGGGGGGGATCTGTGGATAGCACTGTTATGGGGGGATCTGTGGATGGCACTGTTATGGGGGGATCTGTGGATGGAACTGTTATGGGGGGATCTGTGGATAGCACTGTTATGGGGGGGATCTGTGGATAGCACTGTTATGGGGGGGGGGGGTGATCTGTGAATGGCACTGCTATATATGTCTCACCCACAGATCCCTCACCCCATAACAGTGCCATCCACATATCCCCCACCCCATAATAGTGGCATCCACAGATGCCCTAATATACCGGAGCTAAACCTGTGGGAGGGACCGGTGTCATGCAAATGCGGCGGGGCCGGTGCGGTCACTGTACTCCGGCCCCGCCGCTCACTCACTTCCTTATTGCCTAAACCTTTTATAATAATAACTTTAATTGAAGTTCCGACCCCCAGCCCCATCTGTACTACTTACTAAATGTCCTGTAGCAGGCAGAGCGGGGCGGGCGGGCGGCCGGCCGTACCTCACTGGTGTCACATGCCTGCGCCGCCTACTTTATGAATGAAGGCACGTGACGTCAGTGAGTTATGGCCGGCCGCCCCGCTCTGCCTGCTACGGGACATTTAGTAAGTAGTACCACGTATTTAAAACCTATGATATAAAACCCGAAATCCATTCACATGATTACTAATATAAATCTTACTATACATAGAAACCTTCTTCTCACCAGAGCAGATTGTACAAACCTTCCCAAGTCTCTACTTAGATCCTTAATCTCTTGGTGTGTGAGTTTCAGTCCTTTGAACTCCCCTTGCCCTTTTACAATCTGAAAAGATGGCTCCCAAACAGCACATATATCTGTCTATATTGTAATTTGTATATTTTTATATTCAATAATTCTGACGCCACTACTGCCCCCCTCCCCGTCATGGGGCCACTACCGCTGCTGCCACCCTCCCCACTCTGTCATAAGGCCATTGTTGCCCCTGAAACCATCGCCACTTTGTCCTGGGGCCACTACTGCCGCTGCCACCTTCCCCACTTTGTCATGGGGCCACTACTGCCGCTGCCACCTTCCCCACTTTGTCATGGGGCCACTACTGTCACTGCCACCTTCCCCACTCGGTCATGAGGCCCCACTACTGCTGATGCCGCCAGTGTCCCCACTTTTGTCACTGTTACTGCCACTGCTGCCACTCTTCCCACTTTGTCATGGGGCCACTCCTTGAATCTTGGGGCACTGCACGGTTTAGTCCGCGGCAATAAATTAGAGCTGACACTTTTATTGACCTGTAATACTGATGCACAGTGATTCCACAGGTAACAGAAGTGATTGTCTATGAATCTTGGTGCCCGGCCCTGCGTGTCACCTGTAATACTGGCGGCAAAGTATCTACAGAACGGATTAACAGTAAATGTGGGTGCACTAGAACCTTATGCACACGGCGATGCACTCTCTCTGCAGTTTCCAAGCCTTCACACTGAGATTGGGCCACTAAGTGGGATGAATATGATTAGGCAGAGGGGCCTGGATCTACCCGATTTATCACGATTCGTGAAAAATTAATTCGGAACAAAACAAATTTCTTGAAGAAATCGTCAAATTGAATTTTTCTAAACTTGAATCCTTTCTAGTTCTCGCACACGTGCCTTCGCTTTGAGTATCGGCGCACGCGCAGTTCAGCCCGTATACTAGCCAGTGTGGTAATCGGCTGTACTGGGGCGTGCACCAGGCGAGATTACATCACCACTGCCTGGCCCTGACAATCAGACCAGAGAGGGAGCGGCTAGGCGCTGGAAGAAGCGGAGCTTTGGTGTGATGAGAGCCTCGTTTTACCAAACGGCTCATTTGCATATTATAGCAGTGTCCTGTCATCCACAGATTCCCCCGTAACAGTGCCATCCGCGGATTCCCCCCCGTAACAGTGCCATCCGCGGATTCCCCCCCGTAACAGTGCCATCCGCGGATTCCCCCCCCGTAACAGTGCCATTCGCGGATTCCCCCCGTAACTGTGCCATTCGCGGATTCCCCCCGTAACAGTGCCATTTGCGGATTCCCCCCGTAACAGTGCCAACCGCGGATTCCCCCCGTAACTGTGCCACCCGCAGATTGCCCCCCCGTAACTGTGCCACCCGCAGATTGCCCCCCCGTAACTGTGCCACCCGCAGATTGCCCCCGTAACTGTGCCACCCGCAGATTGCCCCCGTAACTGTGCCACCCGCAGATTGCCCCCCCCCGTAACTGTGCCACCCGCAGATTGCCCCCCCCGTAACTGTGCCACCCGCAGATTGCCCCCCCGTAACTGTGCCACCCGCAGATTGCCCCCCGTAACTGTGCCACCCGCAGATTGCCCCCCCGTAACTGTGCCACCCACCGATCACCATTAGTTCAAAACCCATCATATTATTTTTCTTATTTTCCTCCTCAAACACCTAGGTGCAACTTATATGGCGAAAAATACGGCACATCTTCTCCTTTTTTATTCATTTGTCAAATGAGCAAATGCTTGTTCCTCAGGTAGAAGCATTCTAGATGTGGCGCCAAGGTTATAGCTTCTGGGAAGCAGATTGTCCTGTGTGAACAGGCATCTGTATGGCTACGAGCCGTCTTAGTAGTCATGGCTGATCCCTGTACAGAGGAGATGAGATTTACATGCAGCTCACAATCGGGCAATTATCAGAAATGTTCAGTTCTTTCCCAATAATTGTCTATAAATCTGCTCCTATAAAAGGGCCTCACATCACCTACAAAGCAGCAGCGATCTCTGTGTCTGTCTCTCCGCTGCTATTTTCAACTGCCACTCCCTTTACTACTTTCTCTTCTCTCACTTCCAAGATCAGAGATAAAGGGGTTAACCGGTCACAGAAAGTTATAGCCTATCCACAGGATAGTCGATAACTATTAGATCGGTGGGGGTCCTTCCACTGGGACCCCCACTGATCACAAGAACAGAGGTCCCATACCCCACGTAGCCTCCTTGAAAGGGAAGGCGTGGCTGGATGGATACGTGCTCTGCTGCTCCATTCATTTCTATGGGAGTGCCGGAGATAGCGAAGTACAGCGCTTGGCTATTTCCAGAACTTTCATAGAAATTAATGGCACAGCGGCACGCATTTCCAACCAGCCGCTCCTTCCATTTTAAGGGGGCTCCATGGGGTATGGGACCCTTTTTCTCATGATTGGTTGGGGCCCCTGCGGTAGGACCCCCACAGATCTGATAGTTCTCCCCTATCCTATGGGGATTCCATTTTTGCACTGGCCACTAAGCCTAAAAATAGGCGCCACTTCTTGGTCTGTACAGATAACTTTACTGCGGTTATCTGCTTATCTGTCATTCTAATCCTGCCTGTAATGGTACCACCTCTGTGTATTAATAAGAGGGGATTGTCAAAGGTCATCTATTCTCTCCTTGTACAGGTCACAGAGCCTAGAAACCTCTCCTCTAGAAGTCAGTGAGGTCCCCTCCTGACCATTGTGTCTATGGCCCATGGGGCTGCCATAAAACAATTTTTAGCTCGGGCAAAATGGCCGCCCCCATAATCATGTTGAGGAAACAGAATAAATAAATCTGCAATCAGAAAATAACAGATTAGAAAAAAGCACATGTGCTATCTGATTTTAACTGGCAGGAAATAAAATTGGCACATTTCACTCTCGCCCTCCCCCACAATGTGATCTGGTTCAGACTGCCGCATAGTCATCTCACCTGGCCCTGTTGATCAGGAGGGAAGGGCTGGCAGAGGAAGCAGGTGGGATGAGTGGAGGCGGGAGGGGTGGCAGAGGAAGCGGGAGGGAGGACAGGCAGAGGAAGCGGGAGGGAGGACAGTCAGAGGAAGCGGGAGGGAGGACAGTCAGAGGAAGCGGGAGGGAGGATAGTCAGAGGAAGCGCGAGGGAGGACAGTCAGAGGAAGCGGGAGGGAGGACAGTCAGAGGAAGCGGGAGGGAGGATAGTCAGAGGAAGCGCGAGGGAGGACAGTCAGAGGAAGCGGGAGGGAGGACAGTCAGAATAAGCTGGAGGGAGGACAGGCAGAATAAGCTGGAGGGAGGACAGGCAGAATAAGCTGGAGGGAGGACAGGCAGAGGAAGCGGGAGGGAGGACAGGCAGAGGAAGCGGGAGGGAGGACAGGCAGAGGAAGCGGGAGGGAGGACAGTCAGAGGAAGCGGGAGGGAGGACAGTCAGAGGAAGCGGGAGGGAGGACAGTCAGAATAAGCTGGAGGGAGGACAGGCAGAATAAGCTGGAGGGAGGACAGGCAGAATAAGCTGGAGGGAGGACAGGCAGAGGAAGCGGAAGGGAGGACAGGCTGAGGAAGCGGAAGGGAGGACAGGCTGAGGAAGCGGAAGGGAGGACAGGCTGAGGAAGCGGAAGGGAGGACAGGCTGAGGAAGCGGAAGGGAGGACAGGCAGAGGAAGCGGGAGGGAGGACAGGCAGGGGAAGCAAGAGGGAGGACAGGCAGGGGAAGCTGGAGGGAGGGGTGGCAGAGGAAGCTGGAGGGAGGGGTGGCAGAGGAAGCTGGAGGGAGGGGTGGCAGAGGAAGCTGGAGGGAGGGGTGGCAGAGGAAGAGGGGGTGGCAGAGCAAGCAGGAAGTGCACAGAATGCATTGTGCTGTCCTGGCAGAACTGAAGTGCTGATTTGCATATGGAATAAAGTGACTTTTTTTTCCAGAATAAAGTAAGGCCCCTTTCAGATGAGTGGTTTCCACGCATCAGACTTGCAGCGTGTCTGTGGCAGCTCCCGTCCTCACCTCCCAGCACTGATGGGGTCGCATAGCATTATATTGATTTATGATGGCATGTAACCCTTAGAGTTCTGGAATGTATTTGGATAACACTGTCACATAATGTCAGAAGTGTAACCTACAGAGAAAAGCTATAATAGAAATATGTGTGCCTCTTCTGTGTTTTGCACCCACAAATACTGATGCAACAATAGTGACCATGTGAAAGAGGCCTTGACCTGATTTCTCAGCAAGCTGATAATTCACCTTCAACTCTGCCTCCCTGCACTCAGAATGGGACAATAAAAAGTTACTTGTTTAGTGAAAAGTGGTTCACTGGCCCTGTGAAACATCACAGAGCAAAGCATGCTGGGTTTGCTTAAGAAAACCCAGCAGGAAGCAGGAAGTTCTGCATGTAAACATCCTTCCAAGATGAGCTGATGCCAGGGACAGGGGGAGGAAAATTCTGATGTGAAAAGTAGGTATATGGAGCATCTCTGGGCAAATAAAAACAAATTCATTATGAAACTAGAGAACTCATTTAAGGCCCAAAAAGGATTAGTCATAAAGGGGTTAACGTATTGTATTAAAATCATGCCGAACTGGCATTGATGTTCCTAATGTCCTTACAGAGGACAGGCCTGATTGTCAGAGAAGGTTGTGGTTTCCAGATTTCTGAATGTTATCATGTCTGGGTTTGTGTAATAGAAGTGATCAGTGAGTGTAGAGCAGAATCCTCAACTTTATCATTCATCCATAATAAAGTGTTATATAAAGATTTATAAGGTAGGAGTTACACAGGCGGGTTTTGAGTCAAAACCAGGAAGGGATTCAAAAGGAATAGGGAATGTTAGTTCAAAGTCTCATTTTAGTTCAAAGTCTGTCTAAAAAAAACGCCTGTGTTTCTTTGTAATCCTAACAGAAAACCCCAGTAAGAACTCGGAGGAAAACTTCATGTGGTTGCTAGATAAAACAGAAGATGAAGATATCGGCCAGCGCTTTTCAGGAGAGAAAATCATTACCTATAATGTACATCCAGGACTTCACAGTGCAGGTCTATTATCTAATCCCACTAATCATGAAGAACCTTCTCCTGACCAATCACAGATTGCTGCCACAAGTACCCAGCAGAAAGGAGGTAAAAGGGAATCTGGAAAACAGTATGCAAAAAGCTCAAATCTATATTCACACAGAAGACTTCACACAGTTGAGAAGCCAAATTCCTGTTCAAAATGTGGGAAATGTTTTATGTATAAATCACAGCTTGTTAAGCATGAGAGAATTCACACAGGAGAGAAGCCGTATTCGTGTTCAGAATGTGGGAAGTGTTTTACTACTAAAGACAAACTAAAGGTTCATCAGAGAAGTCATACAGGAGAGAAACCATTTACATGTTCAGAATGTGGGAAATGTTTTACAGAGAAATCAGGTCTTGTCAGACATGAGCGATATCACACAGGAGAGAAGCCGTTCTCGTGTTCTGAATGTGGAAAGCGATTTACACAAAACTCAGGTCTTTTTAGCCACAGAAGAATTCACACAGGAGAAAAGCCATATTCCTGTTCAGAATGTGGAAAATGTTTTATGTATAAATCACGTCTTGTTGTACATCAAAGAATTCACACAGGAGAGAAGCTGTATTCATGTTCAGAATGTGGGAGATTTTTTGCAAAGAAATCATATCTTGTTAAACATGAGAGGATTCACTTAGGAGAGAAGCCGTATTCATATTTAGAACGTGGAAAATGGTTTACTACTGAAGATAAACTCGAGGAACATAAGAAAATTCAAGCAGGAGAAAAGCCAGTTACATGTACAGAATGTGGGAAATGTTTTGCTTCTAAAGCCACCCTCAGGATTCATCAGAGAATTCACACAGGAGAGTATCCATATTCATGTTCACTATGTGGGAAATGTTTTCTAGGTAAATCATATCTTGTTAAACACGAGAGAATCCACACAGGGGAGAAGCCTTATTCATGCGCAGAATGTGGGAAATGTTTTACTGATAAATCACATCTTGGTAGACATAAAAGAATTCACACAGGAGAGAAGCCGTACTCATGTTCAGAATGTGGGAAATGTTTTATTTCAAAAGACAACTTAAAGGTTCATCAGAGAATTCACACAGGAGAGAAACCATTTACATGTTCAGATTGTGGTAAATGTTTTACAGATAAATCATGTCTTCTTACACATGAAAGAATTCACACAGGACAGAAGCCATTTAAATGTTCAGAATGTGGAAAATGTTATACACAAAAGTCAGATCTCATTAAACATGAGAGAAACCACACAGGGGAAAAGCCATATTCCTGTTCAGATTGTGGGAAATGTTTTATTTCTAAAGACAACCTCAACCGTCATCAGAGAATTCACACAGGAGAGAAGCCGTATTCATGTTCAGAATGTGAGAAATGTTTTACACAAAAGTCAAGTCTCATTGCACATGAGAAAATTCACACAGGAGAGAAACCATTTTGATTTGCTATATGTGAAAATGCTTTACAAATAATTCAAATTTTAAAACTCTTTTAGAGAATTCACTAGAGAGAAGAAACCATGTTCTTGTTTGTATTACGGGAAGTGTTATAAGAGCAGACAAGGTACTTTAACTATACTTTAGGGTGGCTAAGTGTACCATGCACAGGGTTTTCAGCCTGCCTCTTCTTTATCTACCCCAGCCATACTTTGGCCCTACCATATTCTGTACCAGTACTTGCCTTTCTGACTAGCTACCTGCACTGATTGATGGAGCGCTGTTCTAATATCTCTTCCTTTCACTCAGGGACTACCAGAGAAGTGCAGGGAAGAAATTAAAGTTTCCCGCAATTATACTGGCAGCAAGTGAAATAGACAGAGAGAGGTCAGAAATATAGTAGGGCAAATTAAAGGAAGCAGGGGCTGAGGTAGAGAGATAAGAGGCAGGCTGAGGAGGCTCTGTATGTTACACACAGCTGTCCTCAGACTATAGTATATGGTAAAGGTAGACTTTCCTTAGTAATGCGTGCTGCAAAGGAGACACCATTTCGTATTTACAGTTGTAGTCGCACTGCGTTTACACTTTAGCCATGTTGTTCCTACAGCATGTGAAACCATCCTAACATAGTGATTAATGTACTTATGACATTTCCATCTGTGGAATAAAGTTGTGTGAATTGTTCTTATAATGAGTAATTGTGATGTATGCTTTTTTGAATCTTTTTATACTCCTGGAGATAAAATATTGATATGTTCACATAGACAATCTACATGGGCGTCCTTACTATTTCTGTATGACTGTAGTCAGAGACTTAAAGGGGCTGGACACCATACGCATAAAAAAATAAAGGGTCCCAGATAATAACTAAAGCCATAAGGTATTTGTATCATGAGAGATATATTGTGTACTATATCATTTGTCTAATGTGTTCAGCATAGCATGCTCCCATTGATGAGAGGCTGTGTGGGTGGAGCAGCTGGAAAGTGAAAGTAAAAATCCCAGCATGCATCTTCGGAGGAGTGATCACATGACCTCCCTGGCCAAACAAAAAAAATCATGTGTGTTTTTTGGGGGTTTTTTTGTGTCACCATTTTCTGAAAGCTATACTTTTTCTTGTTTTTTCTGCCAATCCTCTTGCGCAGTGGCTAATTTTTTGCGGGAAGAGTTGATGTTTTTATTGGTACCATTTTTGGGTACATATGATTTTTTGATTGCTTGGTATTACACTTTTGGTGATGTAAGGTGACAAAAAATTTCATTTTTTGGGAACAGTTTTTATAAAAAAAAAATCTTGACGGGGTCGGTCATGTTATATTTTTCTACAGCAGGTTGTTACGGACGTGGCGATTCCTAATATATGTGTGTGTGTGTATATATATAAAAATAATGTGTAATTACACACATTTATATGTATACATATACACACACATGTATATACGCATATATATTCCATTTTACTACTACTGGGGCTCTGATTAAGGGTGCATCCCCCTCCCCCTACAGGGAGCTCCTCTTGCCTGCTATCTGTCCACACTGAGGCGCTCCCTGTAGGATTGAGGTATTGTCTGCGGCTGGATGAAGTGCGGGTTATTTTACTGCTAGACACCCTTTCAGTGCTGGTGCCCTGGGGCACACTTCATCAGTTTGTACAGAGATGCCGTGCGTTCCCATTGCTCTGATGTTTGTGAAATACGGCCAGGAGATCAGACGCACTCCAATAGGCTCCCCGCTCCGAACTCTGACAGGAATACCCTGTATGTACTGACAGAACAAGCAGCGGATTTCCGTCAGAGACGGAACAGGGCGCGTGCCAGTGGCAGGGCAGACTGTGCATGCGCTGCTCTTAGGCAGATTAGGAAAAGCAGCGCATGTGCAGTTACCCTACAGGCATGGACAAGCTTTCTCCATTTCGCGTGCAGCCATAGACGAACTGGCTGCGGGGCTCAGGGGGCGTAGCTTAGATCAGTGTTTCTCAACCAGTGTGCCTCCAGCTGTTGCAAAACTACAACTCCCAGCATGCCTTGACAGCCTTTGGCTGTGCGTGCATGCTGGGAGTTGTAGTTTTGCAACAGCTGGAGGCACACTGGTTGGGAAACACTGGCTTAGATTACCAGACAGATTTTTTAAATAAAGTATATTTGGAATCTCTTTTTTACCCTGCCTCCAACAATGTTGTGTAAAGTTCTGATATGGTGGCCAACCCCTTTAAGGTTGCCATACACATAAGATTAAAGTTGTCCGGAAATGCAGATTTCGGCCATTGCTGCCAAATGTCGTTTGAACAACTGGCGCGAACCAGCAATCGCCGATGGCAGACTCTGCGATCCGCCGTGCTGGAAAACCTCGGCCGTTCATCGGCCAAAACTGCGTGTTGATGGGACGATTGCCTGAATTCACTTGCTATTGTGCTCAAGCACCAGGGAGTCTGCTTTTATGAAAAACTGACACCCTGGTCGGGCGGTTTAGTTGGTGCGGTAGTTTATACGGACGATCCCCTGGACGACTGATCGGTCGCAATGCGGCAGATAATTATCTCAAAAGAATGGCCAGCTTTAGATACTGCAGGCTCCATGAAGGTCGAAAGAATGATTGTCAGGACTTGGGTGTTTATGGCATATCAACAGGAAGTACCATCAATGTCTGATAGATGTAGGTACCACCTCTGGTTCCCGCTCCTTTCCACCAGCGCTACTTCTGTCCAACAGGAGGGCAGTCTGTACCTAGCACTACCACCAGCTGTAAGTATATATTTCAGCAAGAAACCTATTCATACCAGGGAGCCTGCATCGCCCTCATAGCTATACACGTCCTACACACTATTATTGATGCCACAATAACGCCTTTACAAGCGTCATGGCTGCCTGTACAGACAAATTTACTCTGTGAAAAAGTCTCGTGTGTGTTTCTATGCATGAGAATGTCTTTGGTCTTGAGCGCTGCGTTCACACAGCCCGTTTAGTCTATTCCGTCCCTGCCATCGGCACTATTAATCCTGCACTGGTACAGGAGACCAGCAGTGACTGAAGCCGGGCTCCTGCTGTAACAGCCGGCCTGGGAGTTAACTCTGATGCCGGCCTCATAACTCCCTAGATACCGCGGTCAGTAGCGACCCTGTCACCATCAGCTCCCAGTGAAGGCAATCGTTGGGTGCCGATGTGGTGCCATGACTGTACCACAGACAATAGCCTATCACTGGAACAGTGTTAAGCTATAATGCACTGGTATACAATGTACACCAGTGCATTATCAAAGTTGCCACAACCCATTTAATAAAGATGTTATTTAAACTGCCTCGTAAACAGTGCAAATAATTTTTTTTCCTATTCATTCCATCCCAAAAAATAAATGTTAATAAGTCCCATATATCCCAAAAATGGTACCAATGAAAACTACATCTTGCCCCACCCCCGAATAACAAGCCCTCATACGGCTACAACAGCATGAAAAAGATTGAGTTCTGCCAGTGGCGTAACTAAAACTGACTGGGCCCCACAGCAACCCCCTCCTCCCTGTCAACCCCCACTGCTGCGGCTAGTCAAGATGGCTCTCCCAGGCCAGGCAGCCGCTCCATCAATTTCCTACACGTATATACAGTATGTCATTGTATAATACTGTAGGCCCTGAGAATAATCAGTCCTCCTCCTTGGAGGGCCCCTTCTGAGTTTGTGCCCCATAGAAGCCCAAATGTGTCAATCAAGTCCTGGTGAATTATCTTGGGTTGCTTTGCACCCCTGGGCAGAATTTTCCTTCAACAACCATCCCAGTGAGTCTGCTGGTAAGACCCCTTTCTTCATGGTGTATGGTCTTCATCTTCCGTTCCGGCACCAGGTCTACTGTCACAGCAGCTATGTACAGATCTGGCAAGGGATAATAAAACATCCCTATTTTAGACTTTTGCTCAATTGAGATTTGCTGACCACAAGAGCAGGACTCCACCTCCGTCTTCTTCTGGAGACAAGGTTAGTCTCAGCTATATGAGGGGTTATCTTTTTGCAGGACACAATGCATTTTAAAATGGCACCATTTAATTTACCACGTCTTTACCATTTATCATGTCTGGAAAACGGGAAAAAAATTCTTTGTGTGGCAAAAAAATAATAAAAAAAGCTGAATTCACTGTGCGCTAAAAATGACCTGATCTTCTTATTCTGCAGCTGTAAACGAGGCAATACCAAACTTGTATAGTTTTTTTTTTTTTACTACTTTATAAAAAACTAAAAACCTTTGAAAAAAATCTAAATTTTCTCTGCATTGCCATATACTAACAGTCATAACTTTTTTTTACATTTCGGTCTACAGATCTGTATAAGGGCTTGTTTTTATTGGTACCATTTTTGTGGTTTGTACGACTTTTTGATCACTGACAAGATGACACAAAATGGCGAATTGCATGTTTTTTTTATTTTTCTTTCTGTTACGACGCTTACCGCACAGGAATTATTTTTTAATATTTTAATAGTTCAGACATTTTCAGGCGTGGTGATACACAATATGTTTATTTTTTATTCTTTATATATAAAATTGGGACGGGGTGATTCAAACTTTTAATATATTGGTGTTTTTTTATTTTATTTTTCTATCTATTTAACTATTTTATTTTTTTAAATAGCCCTTAAGGGGCTAGAACCTGGGATCTTTTGATCCCCTCTCCTATTCACCCTAATAGATCTCTATTAGGGTCCGATGCAGAGGCCCGCTCCATACATCCCCTCACTCACTATGATGTACAGGTAGCATGCAGGGGTTAGAGTGGGAAAGATTAGGGCATGGGGGCTTTGGCCCTTTAGGGGCAGGGGAGCGCACACTCCCTACAGCCAGGGAAGACCTAGCAGAGAAGCGCACTCCATGGCCTGCATCGGGAGAGGAGACCCTGGATTCCAGCATCCGGGCCCGCAGCAGTTTCAGGCTGCCGATCTACAGCAGAAGCAGAGTATCCCAGGGCATAGACCGCTAAGATAACAGAGGAGTGGCGCCATCCCATTGTCATCTACACGGACCACATAAACTTGCCATAATTTCAGTCTGCTCAAGACCTTAATCCTCACCAAGCCCAGTGGCTGCTGTTCCCTCTTTGGCTTGACTTCATTCTGCATATGCACCCAACCAGGAAGAAAACCAAGGCTGATGTCCTTGCTCGTCCCAAGTGACCGAGTAGAGCACCCCCGCACATCATTGATTCCGCCTGAATCCTCTCTGTTGCTCTAAAGCAGGGATGCTCAACCTGTGGCCCTCCAGCTGTTGTAAAACTACAACTCCCACCATGCCCTGGTGTAGGCTGATAGCTGTAAGCTGTCCAGGCATGCTGGGAGTCGTAGTTTTGCAACAGTTGGAGGGCCGCAGGTTGAGGATGCTTGTTCTAAAGCTTAAAAGGGCTTGGCCGGTTTCCTATATTGATGACCCATCTAACTCCCAGCACGATCCGCTGTTTGATGAGAACACATCGCTCTTGTGAGCACTGCATTCTCTTCACTGTTTAACTCCTAGGTGTCGACATCATAGCAGTGAGCAGGAGTAAGTACAAGGCTGGCGTCAGCACCCAGCATACCCGGTCAAGTGCCAGGGCCCACAGCACAGCTCCCAGAGGCCAGAAGCAATAAGCACTTCCTGTCACCACCAGACATCTGAGAAGCTCTGACAGACGTTCTTCAGAACCTCCTCCTTGAGGTTCCTTTGTTTTGCTTTCATTTTCTCATCTCGTTAGCCTCTCTCAGCTGTCATGTAGTTGCACTGATTGCATCCCTTTAAATCCCTTCCCATACTGCATCACTTTGCGGTTTATACAACTTCCTGGAGTGTGTGCATGCTGATCCTACTTCTGAGTCTTCTACAAGATAAGTTTTGTTCATTTATTTGTGTTTTTCTGTTTGCTGGATCCCAGGTGACCCTGACTCCCTCCGTATCTAGTGTAGGGAGCCGGTGGTCGTGTCCCCTCACTATTATAGGGTGTTCAGGTGTTATACAGTCAAGGTACGAGGATATGCGATCATCTACCATTGGGATTTTCGCATAGGCTGAGCAGTCAGGGAGAGAGCCAGGTCTGATGCAGGGCTCTCCCTTTTTGTTCCTTAGTTTTGGATCCAGTCAGTCGTATATTCATTTTGTGTTTTCTAGTTTCCTGCACACCTTCCGTGACACTTCCATCAATATAGATCGAAGCACTCATTGCTGGAGCACAGGGAGCTGCGGTTACTATGGAGGGGGCACAGAGGGCTTTATTACTATGGAGGGGGCACAGAGGACTGTGACGCTTCGCGATCTCAGCAATACGAAAAAATCGCGAATGCATCATATTCTAAAATCACAGAATCACCAGAGCCCTCTCCTGCACACAAAGAGTTAAAACTTTCCGTTACAGCTCACAGAGCAGAAGTTAATTAGCAAACCCTGGCCAAAGATTCCTACTGACCCCCTGTCAGGTTATACATCCATCAATCTGATATCATCATGACAAAACCTCATAAACGGGCCTTCTCTCTAGTCTGAGCGGCTCCAACACAGCATGAGTTTTCACACTCCTTAAGCCTGGTCAGACCTTCAAAGAGAAGGACAGATCCTTATCACACAGCTGGTTGGTACAAGAAGGAAGAAGACCTTAAGGTCACCTCCAATCCATAGACTTCATATGTTTCCCATATTTCCTGGGTTAGAAAAAAAACGAAATGAACAATCTCTTCAGAAAATGTTTTGGTTCCTCTAACACACCTTCCAGGAAATCCGCAAGTCAATTGGAAATTCCCGCTCTGAGATATAATGGTTCTCAGGAAAACTGTATTATCTTCCAGTTATGTTTGGTATCGGGCTTAGATATACGACTCTGCACAGTATCACTCATGATAGGATTAGATACACAGCTCAGCAGATAGTATCACACATGAGAGGATTAGATACACAGCTCAGCAGACAGTATCACACAGGAGAGGATTAGATACACAGCTCAGCAGACAGTATCACACAGGAGAGGATTAGATACACAGCTCAGCAGACAGTATCACACAGGACAGGATTAGATACACAGCTCAGCAGACAGTATCACACTGGATAGGATTAGATACACAGCTCAGCAGACAGTATCACACAGGATAGGATTAGATACACAGCTCAGCAGACTGTATCACACAGGATAGGATTAGATACACAGCTCAGCAGACTGCATCACACAGGATAGGATTAGATACACAGCTCAGCAGACAGTATCACACAGGAGAGGATTAGATACACAGCTCAGCAGACAGTATCACACAGGACAGGATTAGATACACAGCTCAGCAGACAGTATCGCACAGGATAGGATTAGATACACAGCTCAGCAGACAGTATCACACAGGATAGGATTAGATACACAGCTCAGCAGACAGTATCACACAGGATAGGATTGGATACACAGCTCAGCAGACAGTATCACACAGGATAGGATTAGATACACAGCTAAGCAGACAGTATCACACATGAGAGGATTAGATACACAGCTCAGCAGGCAGTATCACACAGGATAGGATTAGATACACAGCTCAGCAGACAGTATCACACAGGATAGGATTAGATACACAGCTCAGCAGACAGTATCACACATGAGAGGATTAGATACACAGCTCAGCAGGCAGTATCACACAGGATAGGATTAGATACACAGCTCTGCAGACAGTATCACACAGGATAGGATTAGATACATAGCTCAGCAGACAGTATCACACAGGATAGGATTAGATACACAGCTCAGCAGACAGTATCACACAGGATAGAATATTAGATACACAGCTCAGCAGACAGTATAACACAGGATAGGATTAGATACACAGCTAAGCAGACAGTATCACACAGGATAGGATTAGATACACAGCTCAGCAGACAGTATCACACAGGATAGGATTAGATACACAGCTCAGCAGACAGTATCACACAGGATAGAATATTAGATACACAGCTCAGCAGACAGTATAACACAGGATAGGATTAGATACACAGCTAAGCAGACAGTATCACACAGGATAGGATTAGATACACAGCTCAGCAGACTGTATCACACATGAGAGGATTATATACATAGCTCAGCAGACAGTATCACACAGGATAGGATTAGATACACAGCTCAGCAGACTGTATCACACATGAGAGGATTAGATACATAGCTCAGCAGACAGTATCACACAGGAGAGGATTAGATACACAGCTCAGCAGGCAGTATCACACAGGATAGGATTAGATACACAGCTCAGCAGACAGTATCACACAGGATAGGATTAGATACACAGCTCAGCAGATAGTATCACACAGGAGAGGATTAGATACACAGCTCAGCAGACAGTATCACACAGGAGAGGATTAGATACACAGCTCAGCAGGCAGTATCACACAGGATAGGATTAGATACACAGCTCAGCAGACAGTATCACACAGGATAGGATTAGATACACAGCTCAGCAGATAGTATCACACAGGATAGGATTAGATACACAGCTCAGCAGTCAGTATCACACAGGATAGGATTAGATACACAGCTCAGCAGACAGTATCACACAGGAGAGGATTAGATACACAGCTCAGCAGGCAGTATCACACAGGTTAGGATTAGATACACAGCTCAGCAGACAGTATCACACAGGATAGTATTAGATACACAGCTAAGCAGACAGTATCACACATGAGAGGATTAGATACACAGCTCAGCAGAAAGTATCACACATGATAGTATTAGATACACAGCTAAGCAGACAGTATCACACATGAGAGGATTAGATACACAGCTCAGCAGACAGTATCACACAGGATAGGATTAGATACACCGCTCAGCAGACAGTATCACACATGATAGGATTAGATACACCGCTCATCAGGCAGTATCACACACAATAGGCTTAGATATACGACTGCACAGTATCACACTTGATAGGATTAGATACACAGCTCAGCAGACAGTATCACACAGGATAGGATTAGATACACAGCTCAGCAGACAGTATCACACAGGATAGGATTAGATACACAGCTCAGCAGACAGTATCACACAGGATATGATTAGATACACAGCTCAGCATAAAGTATCACACAGGATAGGATTAGATACACAGCTCAGCAGGCAGTATCACACAGGCTAGGATTAGATACACAGCTCAGCAGACAGTATCACACAGGATAGGATTAGATACACAGCTAAGCAGACAGTATCACACATGAGAGGATTAGATACACAGCTCAGCAGACAGTATCACACAGGATAGGATTAGATACACAGATCAGCAGGCAGTATCACACAGGATAGGATTAGATACACAGCTCAGCAGACAGTATCACACAGGATAGGATTAGATACACAGCTCAGCAGACAGTATCACACAGGCTAGGATTAGATACACAGCTCAGCAGACAGTATCACACAGGACAGGATTAGATACACAGCTCTGCAGACAGTATCACACAGGATAGGATTAGATACACAGCTCAGAAGACTGTATCACACAGGATAGGATTAGATACACAGCTCAGCAGACAGTATCACACAGCATAGGATTAGATACACAGCTCAGCAGACAGTATCACACAGGATAGGATTAGATACACAGCTCAGCAGACAGTATCACACAGGATAGGATTAGATACACAGCTCAGAAGACTGTATCACACAGGATAGGATTAGATACACAGCTCAGCAGACAGTATCACACAGGATAGGATTAGATACACAGCTCAGCAGGCAGTATCACACAGGATAGGATTAGATACACAGCTCGGCAGACTGTATCACACATGAGAGGATTAGATACATAGCTCAGCAGACAGTATCACACAGGATAGGATTAGATACACAGCTCAGCAGACAGTATCACACAGGATAGGATTAGATACACAGCTCAGCAGACAAGTATCACACAGGATAGGATTAGATACACAGCTCAGCAGGACAGTATCAAACAGGATAGGATTAGATACACAGCTCAGCAGGCAGTATCAACACATGCTAGTATTAGATACCCCACAGGCCTCAAGCAGTTCCAGTATCACACATGATCGGATTAGATACACAGCTCCGCAGACAGTATCACCACAGGACCTAGGATTAGATACACCGCTCATCAGGCAGTATTCACACCAGGCTAGACTAGATACTACAGCTAGCAGACAGTATCACACATGATACGGATTAGATACAACAGGTCAGCAGGACAGTAATCAACCCCCACATGATTAGGGATTAAGATACACAGCTCAGCAGACAGTATCACACAGGATAGGATTAGATACACAGCTCAGCAGACAGTGATCACACAGGCTAGGATTAGATACACAGCTCAGCAGACAGTATCACACAGGATATGATTAGATACACAGCTCAGCAGAAAGTATCACACATGATAGTATTAGATACACAGCTAAGCAGACAGTATCACACATGAGAGGATTAGATACACAGCTCAGCAGACAGTATCACACAGGATAGGATTAGATACACCGCTCAGCAGACAGTATCACACATGATAGGATTAGATACACCGCTCAGCAGACAGTATCACACTTAATAGAATTAGATACCCAGCTCAGCAGGCAGTATCACACATGATGGGATTAGATACACAGCTCAGCAGACAGTATCACACTTGATAGGATTAGATACACAGCTCAGCAGACAGTATCACACAGGATATGATTAGATACACAGCTCAGCATAAAGTATCACACAGGATAGGATTAGATACACAGCTCAGCAGGCAGTATCACACATGATAGGATTAGATACACAGCTCAGCAGGCAGTATCACACAGGCTAGGATTAGATACACAGCTCAGCAGACGGTATCACACAGGATAGGATTAGATACACAGCTAAGCAGACAGTATCACACATGAGAGGATTAGATACACAGCTCAGCAGAAAGTATCACACATGATAGTATTAGATACACAGCTAAGCAGACTGTATCACACAGGATAGGATTAGATACACAGCTCAGCAGGCAGTATCACACATGAGAGGATTAGATACACAGCTCAGCAGACAGTATCACACAGGATAGGATTAGATACACAGCTCAGCAGGCAGTATCACACAGGATAGGATTAGACACATAGCTCAGCAGACAGTATCACACAGGATAGGATTAGATACACAGCTCAGCAGGCAGTATCACACAGGATAGGATTAGATACACCGCTCAGCAGACAGTATCACACATGATGGGATTAGATACACAGCCTCAGCAGACAGTATCACACTGGATAGGATTAGATACCACAGCTCAGCAGACAGTATCACACAGGATAGGATTAGATACACAGCTCAGCAGACAGTATCACACAGGATAGGATTAGATACACAGCTCAGCAGGCAGTATCACACAGGATAGGATTAGATACACAGCTCAGCAGGACAGTATCACACAGGATAGGATTAGATACACAGCTCAGCAGGCAGTATCACACAGGATAGGATTAGATACACAGCTCACAGACAGTATCACACAGGATGGATTAGATACACAGCTCAGCACAGATCACACAGGATAGGATTAGATACACAGCTCAGCAGACGTATCACACAGGATAGGATTAGATACACAGCTCAGCAGACAGTATCACAGGATAGGATTAGATACACAGCTCAGCAGACGTATCACACAGGATAGGATTAGTACACAGCTCAGCAGACAGTATCACAGATGATTAGGATAGATACTACAGCAGCAGCTGTATCACAGGATAGGATTAGATAACAGCTCAGCA